>NW_022900937.1:17201856-17259991 GCF_012274545.1 Fukomys damarensis
GGCAGGCCACCGAACCGCTGAGCTAAATCCCCGGCCCCAAACCTTTTATTCTTTTAAATTCTGAGACAGGGTCTCACTTAGTTGCTGAGTTTCCCAGGCTGGTCTTTTTTTTTTCCCCACTAAGTTTTTTTGGTACTTTTTAGGTATACAGTAGTTACATTCATCATTGGTGGCTGGTCTTGAAGTTATGATCCTCCTGCCTCAGCCTCCTAGAATGCCGGGATTACAAGCCCATTTTAATAATCTTAACTATAAGGAGGAGAGACTAGCAGGGCAAAAAAACTTAACTGGTAGGGAAATTGTAGTTTGGCAGAGAGAGGGAGAGAGGGAGTTTGGTATGTGTAGATGGCATAGTGTTTGATATGGGTATGTCTGTGTGTACACAGAATTATTACGAAATTGGCTTTGTAGACTTTTGTCCAGGTTTCAGAATCATCTGTCTGACATTGATGTTCTATGAGATAGTTTATGTCCGATAGGAGAACAGCATGGTCCAGCTTTGAGTGCTGGCTTTGAACTTGAGGTGCCCAGTAGCAAGGAGGCAGTCGGGGCAGGGTTTCTTTCCGCAGTTTTTTTCTTTTTTCTGTTACTGGGGATTGAACTCAGGACCTTATTCTTCTGAGGCAGGCAGCATATAGAGTTTTATTCCAGGCGGCCATAGGATTAGAGCATGTGTTCCTTTATGGAGGTTTTTGTTTGTTTGAATTATATGTGGATGAAGTTCATAGCTTTGTTTGGGAGCTGTTTGAGAGATACTGTTCTTATCCTTACCTGTCAGTCTGGTGGGAAGAGTAGCAACTGAAGGTGTGAGGTGAGGTCCGTGCTTTCTCTTACTGTCTTGTAACCACAGATAATTCACTTAACTTTTGAGCCTCAGTGTCTGCATTTGAGTAAATGTGAGTAATACTACCTAAGTCACAGGGCTGTTTTGAAGTTTGAGTTGGATAATGGTTAGTGGATTTGAAAATGCTTTGTAAATTGTACCATGCTTTTTAAGTGTTATTATGATATAACACTAAACCTTAGGTGAGAGAGACAGGTACAAAAAAACAATGGGCTAGAACAGAGTGTATTGGCAGACCTGTCCATATATGAGAATTTACCGTACAACCAAGATGGCCTTACAGACTCATGGGGAGAGGAAAAGCCAGCCAGGAAACTGGATTGAAGTGCTTGGCAATCCCAGATGGCAGAAAGATAAGATGAGATGTGGCCTTATGACATTCACAAAAATCAGTTTCAGGTGGCTTTATGACCTGAATGCATAAGGCACAACTACTAAAAGGAAATACAAGAGGCTATCTTTGTGATACTGGCACAAGGAAGAGTGTCTTTAAACACTAAACACAAACCCTAAAGAAAAAGATTGACAAACAAGGCAAACTTGAAAAGCATATTTGCAGTGTATATCACTAACAAATGACAAGCATCCTGATTTTTTTTTTTTTGTGGTACTGAGGATTGAACCCAGGGCTTTTGTGCTGAGCTACATCTCCAGTCCTTTTTTATATTTTATTTTGAGAAATGGTTTTGTTAAGTTGCTAAATTGTCCAGGCTGGACTAGAACTCGCAGTCTTCCTGCCTCAGCCTCCCAGAGTGCTGGGATTATACGTGTGCACCTCCACATTGGCATCATCTTAATTATTTAAAAAAACTTGTAGATGAATAATAATAAAAAGGTATATTATCCAGTAGAAAAAGGACAGAAACGTAAGCAGGTCAGAGTAAAAGGGGACAAAAATGGCCAATAAACCTGAAAAGAAGCTTAATCTCAGTTATAATTAGGAGATGTAAATTTAAATGACAAGGTACTATTTAGATTGGGAAAAATGAAAAGGTCTGACATTACCAAACTATTGGTGAAGATGTCTGGCGATGAGACTTTTGTTAGCGGCTGGGAGTTAATTGTAACAACTGATGAGGAGAATAGAGGGGGGCTTTGTAGTGAAGTTGAAGATGTACATGTCCCATGACTTGGAAGTTTCACTCCTTAGAGAAGCTCTTCTGTATGCACACAGTGATGTTCATTATAACACAAAATGGGCAGCCTTTCATTTTTATCAATAAAATGGGCAAACTGTGGCATGTTTATACTGGCACTCTGAGACAGGACCATCTATATACAGTCAAAGTTTAGAAATACTGTATCTCAAGTAAAAAAGTATAAGCACCATGAAGCTACTTCTGTAGCATGTCAAATAATGGCATGTGTGGTGAAGAGTACCCAGCACGCTGTAAGTGAATAGAGATGTCCGGCGGGAGTGATGACCTTCGTCCTGGAACAGTGGCAGTCTGCAAGGATGAGGTGAGGTAGTGGGGGAGTGGGAGGAGTGGGACTGTGTAATTGTGTAATTACACACGTATCTGTTTCATCTCTTAAAAAACTGAGGTGAATAAAGTGCAGTGCTAATGTGGAAGTGATCCACGTGGTGGTGTTTACTACATTTTTTGATGACTGGCTGATTGCTTGGAATATTTGATAACAGAAAGTCATTAAACCTAAACTGAGTATTATTACCACAGTACAAAAGCACTCACAAACGAGTAAACTAAATAATAACTGTTGAGCACTTGCAAGGAATGGTTCAGGCACAGGCTGAGTACTGTATTCTCTATGGCAAGCAGTACCTGTAAAGATACTGTGATCAGGTAGAGGCATTCAGACAGCAGATAAGTTAGTAAATCACACAATTACCTAGATAAGTGCTATGTAGGAAGAAAAGGTGGTAGTGAAATAGAGAGGTCAGAGAATGCTTCACTGAGGAAGTAAGGTTCGAGCTAAATGCAGCTGGAAGGGAAATATGAGTTATGCAGAAAGCTGGCGGGAGGGCTGGGATATAGTGTAGCTCACTGGAATGGGCAAGGCCCTGGGTTTCATCTCCTGGGCCACAGGAATGGAAAGCAAGCAAGCTGGGGTAGACATTCTCACAAGTTCACAGGTTTAAAGACAGGCCAGGGCTTGATGGGTTCCTGGAAGAGAAGGGAAATTAGTGTGTTTGGAGTGTAATGAGTCAGGAGAAAGAGGAGATGAGGTTGGGGGGTTTGCAAGATGTAGGTCATGTGAAGTCTTGTTGCTATGGGAGGAAGGTTGGATTTCATTGTAAGAGCAATGGGAAACGAAGAGGTTTAACCTCTTGAATCCTAAGAACGGTGACTTCTTAGGATTTGTGTTTTAAAACAAATTATTCTGACTGCTATGTGGATGATAGCGGAGCAGAAGGGAAACATAACGACCATTCTGTGATACATATACATACTTATTCAAATATTTTTTACTTAGTGAGAGAGTTCTTTTTGTCCTATTCATACTGTCAGTTCCGTCCAACAGGAGACCATCAGCAGCACCTTGTAGTTAAGCAAGTTGGGTTTACTATGCATGAACTTCTGCCCAGGAGAACACATCCAGTCTGGAACATGTGGGCTCTCAGGCAGGGCATTGGAATTGATGACAGGGGATCTGCATTTTGGGTGGATGGCTCTGGGAGAGCCTGAGAGAGGAGGAGATTAGGAGAATGGCCTCTGGGGAGTTGAGTCAGGGAAGGCCTCTTAGGAGGGAGTATTTGAATAGAAACCGGAGTGTGCAGACTGGTGGGGTGTGAATATTTTAAGGAAAGAACAGCTACTGCAAAATCTTTAGGTGGAAAGTACTTGGTAGTAAACTCAAATTAAAAGTTAATAAAACCAACATTTTCTCAGCATCTCTCGAAAGTATTGTGGGTTTGATATGACCCTTAGGAGGCCAGTCATTACAGAATAGTGATCCCATATTAATAAACTGACAGAAAAGAAGCAGCCCAGGATTGAGTGCTAAAGCATTTAGATGGTGAGAAGTTGATAGAGGAGAAAGAACAGCAGAAGAGACCAAGAAGGAGCAGTCCTTGAGGCACACTCAAGGAGAGTGTGCTGTGGTGTTCCAGAAGCCAGGAGAGGAGAGCATTTTGGTGGGGTGTTCTGGGCTGTGTCTAAGGTTACATGAGATGAGGCTAGATATGTGTCTTTCAGGTTTAGCAGCACACACATAAGATAACAGCCGTAGTCGGGTGTATGGCCTGGAAACTACATCAGAGTGGGTTTAAAAATAAATTTAGGAGTTTAGGGAGTGGCTCAGTGGGTAGAATGTATAGTTAGCATGTGTGAGATTGTGTGGGCTTGATCCCCCAGCACTGGAGAAACATAGATGACATTTACACACATTTTTCTTGGTCAAGGAAAGGGTAGGAGCAGAGAAGTCAGTGGGATAGGCCGTGTTCTTGGAGTTCAGAGGAGAGTGATTACTGGCCAAGGAAGACATGCTTTCTAAATGATGTGAACCTTGAGCTGTACTTTTTATACAGGCTGAGTTTGGATCCAAAAAGGGGAATTAGAACAAGGTATGTAGTGGTTCCTACACTCACTTGAGCACTGTGCAACTGTTAAAAGAATGAGTAGGATCTCCATGAACTGGTAAGGGTTCACCTAGGTGACAAAAGCAAAGTGCAGAAGAATGTGTGCTACCTTTCAGGTAAAAAGAAAGGGTTATAAAGATAGCTGAAAGGATTTGTTCATCTTTTGCAGAGCACACACAGATACAGAAGTTGGATGAACCCAAAGCTCATGAAATGGTTACCTATAGAAGGGGAATAGGAATGTGGTTGGGGAGGGTGGGTTTGAGAGTAGGACTTCTGGGGATACCTTTCTACAAACTTTAACTGTGAACATATGAGTATTTTATACATTCAGAAGTAAACTTCCAATAAAAAAGCAAATCTTGAAATTAAATAGAAACAGAATCAAGTGTAACTATATCTAATTGACAACAATAATACAAATAAATAACATTTAACATTGTTCCTTTAGAATGTATTCTAAAGACAAAACCCCAAAAAACAAACAAACCTTCTACAAGTAAATGTTATAATTAGAATTAGGTTTGTAGTTAATGAAGACACTGATACAGCTTTTTGTTTCAGTACTGGGGATTGAACCAAGGCTTTTGCACTGAGCTACATTCCCAGTCCTTTTTGTTTGTTTGTTTGTTTGTTTGTTTGTTGGTGCCAGGGATCAAACTTGGGTCCTTGTGCTGGTGAAGCAGGCGCTGGAACCACTAGGCAAAATCCCTGGCCCTCCAGACCTTTTTTTTTTTTCAATTTTGAGACAAAGTCTTGCTAAATTGACCACTCTGGGCTTGGACTTGTGATCCTACTGCCTTAGCTTCTCAGAGTGCTGAGATTACAGGCATGTGCCATGCACCTGGCTAGAAACTGGTTTTTAAGGATGGAACAAGTCAATGTATCAAAGTTGTTAGGAATCATGGTGGTTTTTGTTTTTTGGGGGTTTTTCTGGTACCAGGAATCAAACTCAGGTCTTTGTGCTTGCAAGGCAGCGCCAGGATCACTGAACCAAATCCCTGGCCCAGGAATCAAGGTTTTTACTGGAAGAGATACAAATATTAAATAGCAAAAGGTAAAAGAAGCTCCTTAATAGTAAATTTGAATTGGAAATTTCAGTATGACATCATGATTTAAAAAGTTCCTGACCAGACCACTAAAAGATGAACACTGATACACTTCCAGATGTCTAGACAATGACTTCTAAATTACCATTTTCCACAAAAGAAACTCAGGCTTCATGAAGAAGTGGCTGATTATTCCATGTCTGTGCCAGAGAAAGCATGACATTCTCAAAGGATCCAAGATCATGTTGGGACAACAGAGGAGCTAGTTTGAAGGGCTTTTCATTTCCCAAATTTGTGACAGTTGAACATCCAAAAAAATAAGGATGGTAATAGATTTTTATTTATTTATTTTTATTTTGGTACTGGGAACTTGTGCTTGTGAGGCAGGTGGAGGCACCACTGAGCTAAATCCCCAGCCTGATAATAAATTTTAATAGAGTGGTTTTAAAAGGAAAATCAGTGCCCGTTCTCTAGCAAAAACAAAAACAAAACAGCAATAATGTATGTGCATTGTGTCTGCCCAGGAAAGCCGTTAGAAGTTCAGTACCCATGAGTTTTGGAGGGCTGATTACTTAGGTAATCTGTGCCTAGCATGTACCAGAATTCCAGACTCCTTGGGAGATGATGTTTACCACAAATCACCTTGCACAGTCTAGACATGGTGAACCACTTCATTGGTTAGGGGGATGGAGGATAGCCAAACTTCCATATGCCAGCCAAAAGCTGAACTTTTGAAGACTGAAGTCTCAAGTCTGCTGATTGACTGTATTGGAAATTGGACCCAGACCTTCTGAGCGAGCAACATCTCCAGAACTTTTAAGAATTTTTAATGTTGAGATTGGGTCATGCTAAGTCACTAAGTTGCCCAGGCTGGGCTTGAACTTGCCATCTTAAACACACACACACACAAACACACACACACACACACAATCTGGATGATCTGGATGCGAAAAGAAGTCCTAGGTCTAAAAGGTTAGGTACCAGAAAGTTCATGGAATTCTTTGTAGTTATGTCAGAGCTTATGAAAATGTGCGTTAATTGGTTTAACTCAGTTCTCTAAGCAGTTATTAAGACAATAAGGATATAGAGATGAAGAGAAAGAGAGTCATTGCTGTGACAGAACTCTAATGGGAGCAGATAAACCAATAAACAATAATTACTATGTAATATGTGATAAAATAGGGGCCAGGGATTTAGCTCAGTGGTTCTGCCTCATGCCTCAAAAGCACAAGGTCCTGAGTTTGATCCCTGGTACCAAAAAAAAAAAAAAAAAAAAAAAGTGATATAATAAAGGTGAAATAGAATAGTAAGGAAGCTATTAATTCTGATGATGGAGGTAAGGAGGAGGAAAGGGGAATTAACATTTGACCTGGACTTGAAAAGATATTGTCCAGCAGGCATGGGAGCTTAGGACACTTAGCCAGAGAAAGAAAAGTAACAGTAATATGAGTACCGACCACTTTGCGTACTCATTGTATGTTATTATAATTTAATTCTCAGAATAGTCTTGTAAATGGCTTTATCATTTTAAAATAACAGCTATAGCCAGAGATTTAGCTCAGTGGTGCCGCCTCCTGCTTTCCAAGTGCAAGGTCCAGAGTTCGATCCCCTGGTACAAAAAAAGAAAACAAAACAGCCATACATTTGAAAGTCAGTAACAGAAATAAAAAATGATGTCACTAGAATATGAACCTAGCGCTGGCTGACTTGAGAGCTGTATTTCTCCCTTTGCCACACCCACTTTTCATAAGCAAAGGCATAATCCTCACTGTAGTAAAACATCAGCCTTTCTGTTAACAACAAAGAATGTTGAATAAAAACATTGGAAAGTCAACAGGTAGAAATGAAGGTGGGAGCTCGAGCTAACTCTGGAACTTCTTTTGCCTTCGGAACATTTGCTTGACTATGTGAACTTGAACTTCAGTTCCAGAAGCCCAGTAAGGTGCAGGGGATTAGAAGTAAGGTCAGAAGCCCAGTACCTACTGAAATTCAGATATGTAATAGGAAATCATCTTCCTTATAAATTGTACTTCAAGAGACTACAGAGTTCTGGTTAACTAGAAGTAAACCCATCCTATCCCCTAGCCTCAGTTACTGATAAAATAGAAGAAAAAGCCCTTGAGACGTTAAAATGATCAGTTGGTTTGTAAAAGGCTATGCAGCTCTAATCCACACAATTTAGGAAATCCAAACCTCTCAAGCTATGAATTTTTTTTAAGTGGTCTCGACCAGCAGGGCCTCTTGGTGCTTGGTAGAAGCAAATGCAGACCCTCTCTGGTATAGATGTGGTTGTATCACATAAAATAGATTTCTAAGCAAAATGTATTTTTAGATACTAAAAGTTGAGTTCATAACGATAAAGGTTGCAATGTACCAGGAAGTTCAGACTGGTTTTGAACTCACTAGGAAGCCCATGCTGGCCTTAAACTTGTGGTGATCCTCCTGCCTCAGCTTCTCAAGTGCTAGGATTACAGGTATGCATGCCATGCCTAGCAGGCAGATACAACTATATTAAAGTTATATGCACCAGTAACAAAGCCTTGATAATATGTAAATTAATAAAAGTACTAGCAGAAATGGAAAAATATAGTATGATTTCTGAAAAATAAATAGAATAAGAAGATCAAAATCCAGTAAGGACTCTTGTTGCTTTTGCTGTCTTCCACTGCCATGAACTGCTGCCCACTCTGCCACCTTGCCCTGAAGCAAGCCGATTATGGACTGAAACTTCTATGAACTGTAAGCCAAATAAACCTTTCCCCCTTAAAAAAATCTACTAAGGATATGGATTATGTAAACTAATTAACAGCAAACCCAATGTACATATATAGAGTACTACACCTACCCACTCACACATTCTTTTTAAGTTTACACAGAACATTTAAACAGAAAATGTTCACTGGTCACAGTGCAATTAAGGTGGATACAGTGGTACCTCAGTTCACAAATTTAATCTGTTTTATGATTTTGGAAAAGATGACCGTGTTTGTGTGGGAATGATGGCTGCAGTTGCATTTGTCATCTGATGTGAAGTATGCAAACAAAAACAAAATTTTGGCAAATGCTCCTATTTGAGAACCAAATTGTTTACAAACAAAAGCATTCAAAAAATGAGGTAACATTGTATTAACATAAGGATAGCAAGGAAAATCCCATGTGTTTGGAAATTATGAAATACTTTTTTTTTTTTTGGTTCCAGGGATCAAACTTGGGACCTTGCACCTACAAGGTAGGCGGCAGAACCACTGAGCTAAACCCCCAGTCTATGAAATACTATTTTTTGTTTTGTTTTGTTTTATTTGTTTGTTTGTTTTTTGAGACGGGGTCTTACTATGTAGTTGAGACTGACCTGGAACTCATTATGTAGCTCAGGCTGGTCTCCAACTCACAGCAATCCTCCTGCCTCAGCCGGCTAGATACTTCTTAATCCATGTTTCAAAGAAAAATTAATAATGGAAGCTAGGCATTATTATAGACTGAATGAAAATAAAAATACTACATTCAGAGCTTTTGAGCCAGAGTAGGATTTGGCCAGAAATTTATACTCTTAAATGCTTCTACTACAGAAGAATAAAGTCTAAAGATTAGTGACCTTTGAATCTCTGTTTCATGAAATTTAGGGAGAAAAAAGCAAATTCTCCCAAGAATTTGAGGGAGGAAATAATGAAGAACTGAAATAGAAAGTACAATTACAGAGAATAAAACTAAAGTTTTTGAAAGACAACCTGATAAATCTCTTGATAAAATTAAGACACAAAACATAACCTCTAATGAAACAGAAGACATAACCATAGAAGTTATAGACATTATAAAGTTAAACTAGCTGGGCACAGTGCCATGAAACTATAGTCTCGATATTTGAGAGGCCGAGGCAGAATTACTTGAGCTCAGGAGTTCAAGGCTAACCTGAGCAACAGTGAGATCCATCTAAAAAAAGTTAAAAGAATATTAAAATTAAATAATTTTTTAAATGGATATATTTCATTTTATCCAGATGACCACATTCTTTTTTTTTTTTTTTTTTGGTACCGGGGATCAAACTTGGGTCCTTGGGCTTAGAGAGGCAGGTGGCAGAACCACTGAGCTAAATCCCCGGCCCTCATTTTATCCAGATGAGATGATAATTCTTAGAAAATAGAGATAATTTTTAATCAAAGAGAGAAAAAAACTGATATTCTGGTAGCTGTCATATTTAATCTTTCCGTAAGGACAATTTGAATTTCAGTTCACTTCACTGAGGAGTCCTGCCAGACTTCAGAGAAACCCATATCACTTCATGACAAGTCACCCCGCATGTATTGCTTAAAAACAGCAGTATTATTATTGGGTCAGGACTTTAGTGAGAGCTTTGTGGGTGTTTCTGCTTTGGCTCTCTCGTGAGGGTGTAGGCAGGTATTAGCTGTGGCTGAGGTTGTTGGATGGCCTGAGCGTCCACATCAAGAATGTCTTACTTTGCTGGTAGTTTGGGGCCTACATCTAAATTCTTCACGTCAGGCTCTGCACTGAATGAATTCCTTGGGTATTTTCACGATGTTGGGTTTGTCTTCCCCCAGAGTGAGCACGCGAGAGGCTGTGTGCATGCTGCAATGCCATCTGTCATCTAACCCAGTGGTGGCTAACCCATGGCACGTGTGCTGCAGTTGGCTGTTTGTTATCATTAAAAGTTCTACACTTGATCTTAGCCAAAAGGCCTAGAAGCGATGTTATCATTAAAACTTCTAAAAGGTTTGCCATCACCGATCTAACCTCAAAAGATGAGAGGCAGCCGGGCGTAGTGGCGCACGCCTGTAATACCAGCACTCGGGAGGGTGAGGCAGGAGGGTCGCTGTGAGTTCGAGACCAGCCTGGGCTACACAATGAGTTCCAGGAGGTCAGTCGCAACTACATAGGGAGGCCCTGTCTCAAAAAACCAAAAAAAGAGAGAGAAGAGGGGCAGGTTCTGGTTGCCAGCATCTCTCAAGGTCTCTCCTCATTGACCTGACTCCTCCAGGCCCCACCTCTCAAAGTGTGCCCCTGGCCAGGGACCAAGCTTTATAGCCTTTGGGCCTTTGGGTCATTGAAGTTCCAAACTGTGGCACTTGCTCAGTATTCTGTTGATTACCCAGACCAGCCTTGCTGTTTACTGGGTGGGGACTCCAGGAAGGTACAGTTCTGGGGATGAGGTCCGCTGGGAGCTGTTTTGAAGGCTGGCTAGCATAGCAGAACTATATATTTCCTGAGGAGAGGGAGAAGGAACACTAAATCATTTTGTGAGGCAAACAAAAATTTAGAAATTAAAACATTTAAAAATTTTGGGTCTCTAGTTTTGAACGTATTTCTGGAACAAACCTTTTTTTTGTACTGGGGATTGTACTGGGCTTTTGCACTGAACTACATCCCCAGTTTTTATTTTTCATTTTGAGACAGGGTCTTGCCAAATTGCCCAGGCAGGACTTGAACTTGTGATCTTCCTGCCTCAGCCTCCCCTAGTGCTGGGATTGTAGGTGTGCACCACCATACCCAGCTGACATAAACTTTTTAAACTGAAAGATAACCCTCTACTACCACCACATCTGGAGATGCAGAACCTGACATGGCCAGTATACTGCTGGGCTGGAGCTGTCCCATTATTGCTGAGTTCACCCCTGAAATTCTTGGTTCACAGAGATGTTTAGTGGGCCAGGCATGGTGCACGCCTGTAATCCCAGCACTTGGGAGGCTGAGGCAGGAGGATGGCTGTGAGTTTGAGGCCAGCCTGGGCTACATAGTGAGACCCTACCTCAAAAAACCAACCCCCCCCAAGAAAGGAATGCTTAGTGAACTTCTTACTTTTCTTCCAAGTGAATTAGGGTGTGAGGAACACAAGTAACACAGATAGGAAACTTACCAGCAAGACATCAGAGAACTGTAGTCTTTCTGGTCAGTTTCTCTTGCTGGGGAACCATCTGCCTGGAAATGGAGCCCTATGAGGTGCACTTCCGCAGCTCCTCTTCCTGCCTCAGGGAAGATCACCTAGGATCTGGCCCCTTCCTGCCAGCTTCTTAGCTGGAAGCTTTTCACTGAAGTTTAGCTCAGTGCTCCCCACTGAGCCCACAGTCCCTCAGTCTCCACTCTCCTACCCTGGCCTTGCGCACAGTATCAGGATGTGCCCCCGCTCCAGGCTTTCTTACCTTGGTGGTTTCCTTGATGAGTGGTGGAGCCAGAGTGCTGGGTCTCCAGGGGAAAAAGAAATGAGCCAATTCTGACACCGGGAAGACGTAGGAGGTGAGAAAAAAGTTGAGTAATTTCACTTTAGATTATGTGGCTAAAGATCTCTAGTAACTTCTGAGAATAAATGAACACTTTGGAGATTTTTTTTTTCTTTTTCACTTTGGAGAATTTCAATCTCTTCTAGCTTTGGTTTGTTTGGGGCTTTAAGAGAGTCTGGTGCCTGAGGCTAAGTAAGAACCACAGGCACTGTTGTGCGCTTCTGTTGAGCTAGCTGTAATCCTCACCTTGTTGGAATTCGTGGGGCTTTCATGTTGCAGTACAGGTCTCACCTTTGGTGTAGTTTTCTCAACTGTTCCATTCCCACTGAGTTGAGTTCTCTGTAGCACTTACTGCCAGCAGTCTTGGTCATGAGTGTATGTTCCTTTATCACTGTTTGACAAAATCTTCACACAGGAAATGACTCACCTGTTCCATTAGATTTTTCTGTAGTGCTTCTTATGGAATGAGTCTCAGAGATCTGTGTGTTTATTTTCCATACTCCCACACCAGCCCCTGCATGATTTGCCTTTTTCAGAATGGACTGATTTAATTGCTCCTCGGCCTTTGGTTAAGATCAAGGGCAGAATGGACTGATTTAGTACCCAGGGCCTGCATCCTAGATAGGTGTCATAGGTGTGGAGGGAAATAGACCTTCAGCAGAGATGCGCATAACCACTGAATGGATTCTCTGGGGGAGGCATAGGGTGGAGGGTGAGTTCCCAAGGGGAAGATGGGGAGAAGAGGCTCCCAGTTTAATTTCATTTTCTCCTCATTAAAATGCCTTCTTCTGTCCTTGCCTCTTCACAGAACCCTGCGATCAGCATCACTGAAAATGTGCTGCATTTCAAAGGTCAGTCACCAGGCACGTGCTGCCGCTCTCCACAGTGAAGGCATGTTGGTGGCTTCCCTTTATTTTTATTTAACTCATTTTTTATTGATGTTTACCCCTTTGAGAGTCTTGGTATAAACTTAATTGTTTTGAAAATATGATCAGAAAAGAAAAAGAATTTGTTTAAAGCCCCGCTTTTCCCTTGGAAAGACTCTAAGTGCTGGCAGGTGGAATCCTGGGCTAGAAATCTGGAGATCTTTCCTTCAGCTTGAATTCTGACACTGCCTTAGACAAGTTAATAACTTTTCTGACCCTAGAAAATGAAAGTGTTGGGTTATAATCTGTCTCTCTGACCACTGGTCACCTGAATATGTGGCTTTCAGGGGTTCACGGACCCAGACTGAGAAACATGAAGAATTAGATATGGTCCCTTCGAATGATACTTGTCTCTGCTGCAGCTGTGACCGCAGATGTACACACAGCCACTGAGCTTGTGTAGCAGGACTAGAGTCCAGGATACCCTGCTTTTGAAAAAAGTTACAATGAAAAGAAGCAGCAGTAATTGGCTTGGTGAGACTGGCTCCCTGATAACCAATCTGCAGACCAGTTTGAGCAACGCTGTTGTTGCCTGAGTTGTTCCAGCTCTGATATCAGTGGCCTGTGTTCTCCCTGCCCTCTCCACGCCTGTTCCTGGGCTCTCTAAAGAGAGCGAGGTTGCTTCTTTATGTGGGATGCTGCTGTCCTTCCTTCCTTAATTGCTAAGGAAGTGCAGTCTGGCATTTGTGTCTGCTTTTCAAGATGACAGTAATGGTGGTAGCAGCTGAGGCTTTTTGAGCGATACAGTGGTACCTTGGTTCATGAATTTAATTCTTTTTTTTTTGTACTGGGGATCGAACTCTGGTCCTTGCCCTTGTGATGCAGGTGCCAGAATCACTGAGCCAAATCCCCAGCCCTCATGAATTTAATTCTTTCCACGATTCTGGTCATAGAATTTGTTCATGGTTCTGGTTGCAAGAGAATTGTATGTGCATTGAACCACTGTATGTGCACTTGAAAGGAAGTTTAAATGATTGAGGTATATTTTGCCACTTAGAGCTTATAGACTGTCCCACCCCAAGGAGTTTATGATCTTAGAGAATATTAGCCACTCATAGCACTTACTAGGCAGGTTTTACTACATAGGATCAGATGAGGGAAGAGAATCCCAGGGAGAAACCAAACAGTAGCTGAAGCAGAGCCCCTAAGGTGCACCTGATTGCTTTGGGAAAGGAGCCTTGTTGAGGCAGAGGGGTGGGGTCATGGCCAGGCCAGGGATCCTCCTCCCAATCCTACCTGTCCCACCACAGCTGAGATTGTATTTCTCTTTCCTTGTTCCTTTGGATGTGCCAGAGAAGAAGTCAACTTCTGCTTTCATTCTGTCCCCCTGATTGGGAGATATTAGATTAAGATTTGTCTTTGAGATGACCCAGCATTCCTGTGTATCCACCATCTCTCTTCCCGTAGTCAGGATGGTGCACCCACCTGGCTTTTCTCTAATCTGCATTTAGAATCACTAAATGTGAAAGTTAAATTGGTATCTATGTGGTACCTTTGGCTTTGCCTTTTATATTCTTTTTCCTGCCTATTAATTGTACTGGATAGCACTGGAAAGATTAAATAAACAGTCTGAAACAGCGTCAGAGGATATACAGAGATAAATTTTTGGTCCAGGATTTGACTTATCTGGCTCTATCTAGCTCACAAGCTCCTACATATTTTGACAGGAACCATTGATATTTGCCTACTTTTTTGGGGGTGGGTACTGGAGATCAAATTCGGGACCTTGTGCTTTCAAGGCAGGTGACAGAACCACTGGGCTAAATCCCTGGCCCAATATTGGCATACTTTTGAAAGAATTGCACCAAGCTGACTTTTGGGTGGCCTTGATCAGCTCCAGTTCGTGGTAACCAACATTTCTTTCTTTATAGCTCAGGGACATGGTGCCAAAGGAGACAATGTCTATGAATTTCACTTGGAGTTCTTAGACCTTGTGAAGCCAGAGGTATGTTCTTTTCTTTCTCACTTACCATTTCCATTTTAGGAAATAAATGCTAGTAGTTAGTGAAATAAGGAGCTCAGGTCACAGGGAGAAGGTAAAAAGCAAATGGGAATAATACGGTTTTTTTGTTTGGTTTGGGTTTTGTTTTTTTTTTGTTTTTTTTTGAGACAGGGTCTGACTGTAGTTGAGACTGACTTGGAACTCACTATGTAGCCCAGGCTGGTCTCGAACTCACAGTGATCCTCCTGCCTCAGCCTCCCGAGTGCTGGGATTACAGGTGTGTGCCACTACGCCCAGCAATAATACGGTTTTTTATTTTGGAACCGTGCCTCGGTTTTAGCTGCAAGGTGCAGAGGAATGAGAATGTCAGAGAACCTGAGTTGAATCCAGGCTTTGCCTCTTAGCAGTGTGAACCTCAGTGAATTGCTTCTTTGAGTTCCATTTTTCTTCTGCATTGAATGAAAGATTGAAGTGATCGCTAGGGTTCCTTGCAGCTCTGTTCTCTGATTTTAGGGATGACAGAGGAGTGTGGCACCTGCTGAGAGTAGAGTTCCTAGGGTGCTTGAAGCCCACAGCAGGGTTGCATTCATGGTTTTGCTGCAGGGGCAGTGAGACATCTAGGAAGCAGACAGGGCTGAGGCAGCTGGCGTTTGGAAAGAGTGATGGAAATGTAATTGAAGTTTCCCTTCTCTCAGAACCTGAGGAAGCTTGTTTAAAAGAGAAAGAAACCCACAGATGGTACACCTCAGTTTCTTAGCTTTGGGGGCTTGAGGTGTTTTTTGTTTGTTTGTTTTTTGTTTTTTCAGACAGGGTCTCACTGTGTAGTTGAGACTGACCTGGAACTCACTATGTAGCCCACGCTGGTCTCGACCTCACAACGATCCTCCTGCCTCAGCCTCCTGAGTGCTGGGATTACAGGCGTGCGCCACCACACCCAGCTTTAGGAGTTTGAGTTTTTTGACTTCCCAGTGCAGGGCTCCTTGTTTTGAGAGCATTAGCACTGGAATAAGGGGGAGATAACCTGTTACCAGGCTTACCTGGGAGACATAGGGAGGGGCCCTGGAGAGAGACAACGAGCTGGACCACCACCAGGGAAAGACCCTGCTGTTTTTGGCAGTTGTTCTCTGTGTCAGCCGTCAGTGTCGATACTATGTTTGCATCAGGCTTGCAGGACCAGAGAAGGCAGAGAGTGAGCATGCTGTGTAGCTTCTCTGCACTTTTTGTTTTTGGTACCGGCGGATTGAACCTCAGGCCTTTGTGCTTGTGAGGCAGGCGCTGGAACCACTGAGCTAAATTCCCGGCCCTTCTCTGCACTTTTAGGGAATGTGGCAGGCCTTTTCACTGTCTTACTTTCTCTCCTAGCCGGTTTACAGACTGACCCAGAGGCAGGTGAACATTACCATACAGAAGAAGGTGAGTCAGTGGTGGGAACGACTTACCAAGCAGGAGAAGCGTCCGCTGTTTTTGGCCCCTGACTTTGATCGCTGGCTGGATGAATCTGATGCGGAAATGGAGCTCAGAGCCAAGGTTAGTAAGGACCCTAGGATATAGCCATGGAGACAAGATTTTTTTTTTTGCGGGGGGGATCGACCTTGGGTCCTTGTGCATAGGAGGCAGGCAGCAGAACCACTGAGCTAAATCCCCGGCCCGGAAATAGGATCTTGAGGACCAGTTAGGCTTCTGTCCTTCACTATGAAATAGCTACCTAATTTATTTGGAATTTTTCTGCACGGGAGATTTGTCTACTTTCATGTATTTGTCCACTTGTTTATAATTCACAGTACAAAATAAATATTCATGATATAAATAATCTTTCTTGGTCAGATTGTTCCAGCTTTGGCCATTGGAAGCCCTTTCACTTGGCTTTTGGTCTTTTTGGGAAAAGCTCCATTATGGTAGGCTTTTTTATTTTTTGGTACCGGGGATTGAACTCGGGTCCTTGCGCTTGCAAGGCAGGCCACCGAACCGCTGAGCTAAATCCCCGGCCCGGCTTTTTTATTTTTTAAAGTTCTCCCTTTCTTGTGATCTTTTATATAAGCTGCCCCGGTGGGGCATATCTCATGTATCCCTTTCTCTAGCCTTAGGATAGCCATTTCTCCAAGGAACTCTTCTTTTTTTTAAATTAAGTGTTATGTATACTTATGAATATTTCTATCTATATTAAGCTAAATATGAGTTCATACTTATGTTGGAGATATAATCTTAGCTTCTGGAAACATTACAAATCTCGAAGTCTTAAAAAATAAAATAGCAATCTGCTTCCTGCCTTAAACTTCTCTCTTATTTCTGTAGCTGTGATAAGTCTTGTGGATTTGCCAGCTCTAAGATCACAAGATTGCCTACTTGGCAATTTGGAAGCCGGCTGAGTGGTTTTATCCTGTGAATCTGGGATGGGCATCTGGCAAGGAAGCGTGAGGCTTTTTAGTGCCATGAACTGGGATGTTTTCCCCAGTGGAGTGCTGGACACAGCTGGAGGAAATGGCTTTCAAGGGAGTCAGATTACTGATCCAGCATATGGACTTCTGCAAGCGTGGAGATTCTAACTGTGTTCTTGGAAATTTTATCTAAATTCTAGGAAGAAGAACGCCTGAATAAACTAAGACTAGAAAGCCAAGGTTCCCCTGAAAGTAAGTTGCTATTGCTGCTGAGGGATTACCAGTTATGTGATGGGAGTGGGGATGTGGATGAATGTGTGGCAGGAGAGTAAATGAGTTCATCTAGTGAGCTGGGTGGATGAGTTCATGAGAAACTCGTTGTGTCCACTCCTTTTTTTTTTTTTTTTGGTACCAGGGATTGAACTCAGGTCCTTGAGCTTGCAAGGCAGGCCACCGAACCACTGAGCTAAATCCCTGGCTACTCCACTCCTTAAGGTACACACAGACATATCAAAAGCCGTAGCCGTATCTATAATATTTCCTTTGTTTGGGACCTGGCATCATCTGGGTGTACTCAGGTTAGGGTGGCAGATACCCAGAAGCACCTCAGTCTTGTGGCTTGGCCTCCTGGCAGATGTCAGCCTGGCCCTGCACAGTCTTGTGGAAGTGTGTACCAGCCAGAGGCTGTACTTCTTCAGCCTGCACACCTGAGATCCGAAAGGCTGTGCTGTAGATAGATGTTGCTGACAGACTCACAGATGGAGAGTATTTTGTAGAGTCCTGCTATTCATTAACCTTTTAAAAATCCAGTTGTGTTTCTGTCTGTCTAGCCACATCTAAGCAAAAGCTTCTCTGCTTTTAAGTAAGTGTTTTATCTTTTGGGTGGCCTAGCAGATTAAATCCAGGCACTGTCCTTTCAATTTCTGCTGTATGTAAAGTGATGCAGCAGGCCTTCGGTGCAGAGCCAGATATTTTAGTGCCCTTTCTCAGAACTGCTCGCATGCCAGTGAGATCATGCAGGTCTAAGAAAACACTAACTCTGAAAAGCAGAATGAAATAAGGGCTCTTCATATGTCCTCAAGTGAGTTTTTTTTCAAGTTTTATTAGCACATATTTGGTATGCCATAAGGGAGGAAGGAGAAAATTTTATTTTTTCTTGTATTTTTTGGAGGCAGGATCTCACTGTATAGATCAGGCTGGCCTTAAACTCAGTAGCACTGGCTGGGCTGGAATGCACAGCGATCCTCCTGCCTCAGCGTCTTGAGTGCTGGGATTACAGGTGTGTGCCACCATGGCCAGTGCAGGAAGCAGAAAATTTTAGAGCAGTAGTTTTCAAACTATGTACTATGATAACCTGGAGGCACTTGGAGGTGCTTTGGAGGGGTATATCACACTGATAGGTCTGCAGCAGTCAGAGCAGCTTTTTTGTTGCATTCAGGTTTGAAGTAAGTCTATTTTAAAAGAGTTTTTTTCAAAAATCTTTTTTTTTTCCATAGAGAAATACCCTTTCAGAAAAGCAGAAGGAGATGATTAGTGGAGAAAAAGAATAACAACATAAAAGGGCCACCTTGAGATTTAAATTTTTTTGTTTTAAAGGAATAAACTCTAGAAACACATAAAAATTATGTTTTTTTGTTTTTTTGTTTTGTTTTTTTGGTACCAGGGATTGAACTCAGGGCCTTGCGCTTGCACGGCATGCATGATGCCACTGAGCTAAATCCCCGTCCCTATATATAGATTTTTAGGACATTTTAGAGAGAGCTTTAATTATTTTACTTAAATTCAGAAAGTTTCTTGATGGAAGAAGTTCTTCATGAGGGGAATATGTAATAAAGTTTTGTAACTTTGAAGAAGAAATTTTAGTTAAATATTGTTGAAAGTCTGACATTTTTAGGACAAAGCTTCTTTGCTTGAGTGTACGACCCTAGGATTTTAGCACTGGCCAAGTGCCCATGCAGAATATCCATGGCCAGAACGAATTTGTCATTCCACAGCCTGAACACCTGGGCTCTTCTGTCCTTTCCTTTGCCCTACTTTGGTTCACCCAGAACTCTAAGCTCCTTATTCCTTCCTTAACTCTACAATTGGCTGATCTTTTGTGAACCTTCTGCTGCAGACAAAATCTGCACCCTTTGTTTCCTGCCTGGTGGCTTGCTGTCCTCCTGTGGTTCTGTCTTCATCCTGCTCACCAGTCACTTCCCAGATCCGGTACCATCATATCCACACGGATCTACATGCTGCCGACCTTCTAAGCCTAATGTCATGTTTCTTCACCTTGAAAATTTCACACATTGCTTATCGCCTCTTATTGTGGTTTTTAGGGTGTGAGCTCTTGGAGGGTGGCATCGTGTTTTCACTGTTTTTATGTCCTCATAGTGCCTGTCCCAGTACCTGGTACATTGCAGGTGTCTTTAATGGTCCAGTAATTGAATATACTGTACAACCAAATATCAGGGTTATTTTTATTCACTTGCAATTTCTATCTCTTTGAGCTACTTTACCTTGCATCTTTAAAAAAATCCATAAAATAAGAAACTGTCGATTATATTAAGATAACTAGAGTAGGAGCTGAGAACTTTATTATAATGCCAATGAAGACACTCAGTCATTCTTTGCCAGTGGTATTTTTTCTTGCTTTGTTGAGTCTTTATACTTATCCCTCAGGCTATGGAAGGGACGACTGCTGAAAACATACCACAGAGAACAGCATTCCTCATAGATTTTCCTCATGTTTCTTTGTGGGAGTAGAAGACCAGGCTGGGAAGACCTGGATCAGATACCTGTACAGGGTCTTAGGGGTACTAGGTAGGACAAGGGGCTGAAGACATGCAGATCTGCCCCAAGCACGCCTCTCCTGTGTGACTACTGGGTTAACAACTTATTGCCTTGTTTGCTTTTCAGCACTTACAAGCTTGAAGAAAGGCTACCTGTTCATGTATAATCTTGTGCAGTTCTTGGGATTCTCCTGGGTCTTCGTTAACCTGACAGTGCGGTTCTTTATCTTGGGAAAAGGCAAGTACGGAACTTTGGGGCTAGTTTTTCCTTTCTCAGTAGTCTGGCCATCTATGTTCCCAAAATAGCACTCTTTGCCTTTGAAGACAACAGCATCCCCATTTGTGGGTACTTCCTGCCTTGCCAGGGGACTGTAATAGCTCTTACTTGCCGTGGCCTTCTGCAGCAGTCTGACTGGATACCAAGTGAGGAAATAGGCCTAGAGATTTCACTTCTGCAAGTATGTTCTAAGGAAAGAATCAGAACTATAGGAAAACCTTTTTTTGAAAACATACACATTGGGGCATATTAATATTTTTATAATTATAAAATAAGCGATAATTACAGAAAAATCAGAAAGATACCGTAAAAAACCTTTTTCTAATTATAGAAGCGATGTGCTTATTTAAGAAAGTATGGAGATGGTGGTGTGGGGAAAAGTAAATAAGCCTTTGTCCTATTACCTGTAAATATTTATTTATTTATTATTTATTTTTTGGTACCGGGGATCAAACTTGGGCCCTTGCACTTGTGAGGCAGGCGATGAAACCACTGAGCCAAATCCCCAGCCCTACTTATAAATATTTCTATGTATTTTCTTGCAGTCTTTTTTTCTTGCAGATAAGTAATTATAGAGTATATACAATTATGCATCTTATTTTAAAATGTACTATTACTAGCATTTAATGTCATTAATATTCTTTATTATTTTAGAAACTGTATATTCTTTAATTGAAGCAAGGATGAATTTCTCATAAAGTCAGAGGCAGAGGAACAAGATTTTATTTATTTGTTTGTTTTTGTGGTGCTGGGGCTCAAACTCAGGACCTTGTGCTTGTGAGGCAGGCACAGTGCTACTAAGCTAAATCTCCAGTCCAAGACCTTACTTTTATATACCATGTGACAAATTGTAGGTTGCAGTTCCCAGTTCAAAGTAGGAGAAATCCTCATTTTTCTAAGATTATTGGTCCAGGAAACTGCCATTAAAAGTGAATCTCTTTTAAAAGGCTACCAACATTTCCCTGTAAATTGTGAACAAAAGATTTTGATTTTGATTTTGTCTTAAAGAGTCACATTTAAAATTCTGAAAATAAAATTTTTATCTTACATACAGCAAAGTTGAAGTTGTAACTTTTGCATTGAATCCATTGAAGAAAAGAATTAGTCAAACAGCAGTATATACTTTTCTTCACTTTACATTTGATTTTGCAGAGGGATTGTAAATTGGACAATTTTTGCAAAAATATTAACGTTTCTTTTCTTCATTTGTTATTTAAACTGTTTTCTAGTGAAGTTCCTACAGTGCCATATTGGTTGGTACCTGGCCTAAATCTGCCAGAACCTTTCTTAAGTATCTTTTTTTTTTCTTTTTTGTACCGGGGATTGAACCTGGAACCTTGTGCTTGCAAGGTAGGCGGTGGAACCACTGATATCTTTTTTAAATGAATTTATTGATTTTATTTCAGTGTGTGTATTTATTCATTCATTCCTTTGTTCATTCATTTATTCCAATGCCAGGGATTGAACTCAGGACCTGGTGCTTGCGAGGCAGGTGTGATGCCACTGAGCTAAATCTCCGGCTCTTCTTTCTATGCAGTTAGAGAAGTTCCTTGTCACTAATATAATTCATTCTAGGAGTATCCTAGTCTTTCTTCAAAGATTTGATGTTGCTGGATATCAGTGGGCAAGAATGTCGGACCAAGACTTGGATGTGATAAAAAGGCCTAGTCTTTTTTTTTTTTAAAACAGGCCTAATCTTAAGTAGGAAAAAATTTTGAATGAAGGCTAATTTTATAAATTATTGGTTCGTTAGTGATAATTTTTCAGTTATAATTTTTGCTTTTTTTATGGAGTCTCTTAGCACTAAAAATTTAGGTAACAACTATGTGGATAATGATTCCCTTTTATTTGGGGGCAGTGTTGGCTCCTTTGAGGGCATTTTAAAAGTCCAGCTTGTGGATAAGTGGTAGTTGTCACAGTGACTTGGAAGCATTGCTCGTGTACACTAGGCAGGGAGCCAGGAATCCTAAACTTTCTGAGTTAATGTGTTAAGTTTCTGGTAACCAGTGGAGCTCACTCTTCATGTCCCCCTCTTCCAGCAGGTTAGGGCAGACATTTGAGTAGCACTGGATATGTGTTATCTTCTCAGAGTTCCCTGGTAAACTGATTCGGTTGCTATTTTCCAGTTGATTCACCCTTCCTGTGTGTTTGTGCTGCAGAGTCCTTCTACGACACATTCCACAGCGTGGCTGACATGATGTATTTCTGCCAGATGCTGGCGGCTGTGGAGACCATCAATGCAGCGATTGGAGTCACCAGTTCACCAGTGATACCTTCTCTCCTACAGGTACTGAGTGGCTGAGCTCACAGGTGGGGATGAATGAGTTTAGGGATTATCTAGTTGGAATGTAAGAATTTGGTCTGAGTTATAAAAATCCTTGTTTGCATGGGAATAGCACTGTTTTACGTGTACAGGAGAAAATACTTTAAACTTTAGGGATTCTTTCCAAAGTAGAGTATTTAGACCTTTTTTATCATTTGTAACATCTTCATGAAGTCACAAAATTATAAAATGAGCTTCAAATCTAGGTAGGTGCAGCAAAACCTTCCCTCAGTCTCTTTGGTTAACAATGCCTTGTATAGAAAAGGCAGTAAAAAATATAAGCCAGGTGTGGTGGCACATGTCTATAATCCAGTACTTGGGAGGCTGAAGCAGGAGGACTGCCTGGAGTGCAAGGTCAGCCTGGACTACGTAGTGAAACTGTCTCAAAAAATGCCCCCAAAACAAAAAAAAAAGTAGGAACTCACATCCCTTTGGACTTTGTTTTGTGTATACAAGTGGGTCTTCTGACTGGAGATTGGGGATCTCTCTTCCCCCCCAAGTTGTCTTGTTTCCTGTATTGACTGCTGTCAGGAATGGGGCAGCAAAGTCTTTCTCCCTTTGCCCTGTTTCTTTGCTGTGTGGTCACACACCATTATGTACCATCTGCAGAGACCAGGGGTGCACCAGGCATCACTGGTTAGTCTTTCTGGAAACACTGTTTCATGGCTTTTTGCATTTCTGGCATACCAGCTGTGCATTTTAATAGTATCAGTTGCAAGGTGGGGCAGCTTAAAACTTTATCATTGTCTTATTATTTCTAGGTTTTCTGCCCTTGAAAAGAGGTAGCTTAGTTTAAAAAAAATAAATAAATAAAAGGGATGGTAAGTGATCTGCTAATATGGAATAATATAATTAACATATCAAATTAATATAGCTTTTTTGGGGGGGTATCAGGGATCGAACTCGGGACCTTGTGCTTACAAGGCAGGTGGTGGAACCACTGAGCTAAATTCCTGGCTAAATTAACTTACTTATTCTTACAAATAAGAATTAAAGTAGACTTTTGGGGCAAAATGGAAGAGACAGGCTCACTGCCTTCACGTCACGGGGGTGGAGGTGTCCTGCAGGCAAAACAAAATGGCTGAGAGCTGAAGCGGCCATAGGAGGTTGAGTGGGCCATTCAGCAAATATGGAGGGCTTGCTGTGTACACAGGCTAAGAGGTGGTCTCAGTCCTGGTGGGCAGGAGCTGCTGGCGCACCATTTCCTGATACAGAGGAGCAGTAAGTAGAAAATAGTGTACAGAACAGGAGCCCAGGAAACTAGAGGGAACGTTTTCTTTTTATTATCCTTTGAGGAAAGACCAAAGTCAGGCCCAGTATCTAGCCAAAGTGGTCTGATGAAAAAATCTGTTATAAAGTTATCATGGCACAGTAAGATTGTGTTTAGGGCTGGGGATTTGGCTCAGTGGTTTCACTGCCTGCCTTGCAAGCACAAGGGCCCAAGTTCAATCCCCAGTATCACCAAAGAAAAAAAAAAGATTGTGTTTACTTGGCTTGAAATAACAGGTTAGAGGACTCTTGTTTAGGACATACACATGGCAGCTTAGGTGGCCTGGTGAGCTCTGGTGCTGAAAATGCTAGATGCAGGAAGAAAGTATCTGTTAAACTGATGAGCTAAGTGACTGCCCGAACCTCTGCAGGGAAGCTGAGCATTGAGATTTGCAAAAACCAAGACTGAACTTAAACTTCACTTTGCCAGTATGACAAGGTAGAGGAGATTTTTAAAAAAAGCTTAATAAATTAAAGAAAAATCATTCATAACCATAAGTGCATTCTCTAAATGGATTTGTGATATAAATTCACATTACAGGGCCAGGGATTTAGCTCAGTGGTGCTCCTGCCTGCCTCGCAAGCACAAGGTCCCAAGTTTGATCCCCAGTACAAAAAAAAAAAATCTCTAGTTATAAATTTCACTTAAAGTGAACCTTGCCAGGTGTGGTGGCCTTTAATCCCAGCACTCAGGAGACTGAGACAGAAGCATCTTTGGGAGCTACAGAGCAAGACCCTGTCTCCAAATACAAAGTAAAACAAAAGTGGTCATAAACTGTTACTACCCTCAAGACTCTGGAAGTGGTGAACACAAGTCTTTTCTGTAAGAAATACCTTTGCCCAAGTTGGAAAGAATTTTCAGATTTGTTTCCAAGGAAAATGAGAGGCCTGCACTCAGAGATTATAAAGCCAAACAATAAAACAAAGCATTGTGAACAAGAATCAACAGGCACAACCAGTGAAGAGGAGTGGAGTGATTAACACTACACCAGTTACTGACATGCTTAGAAGGCTGCATAAATGTTCATTCTTCAAATTGTGTTTGAAGATATTCATGTGTTGGGCTGGGGATTTAGCTCAGCGGTTCGGTGGCCTGCCTTGCAAGCTCAAGGACCCGAGTTCAATCCCCGGTACCAAAAAAAAAAAAAAAAAAAAAAATTAATGTGCTATTTGTAATTATACACACACAAAAGAACCTCTCTACCTAGAAAGACTGGTTTGGGGACTCATATTAAAACTGGAGTGGAATTAAACTAGTTTAGCTTAGTGTTCCATTTAACTTGTATTTAGTGGGGTTGCATTTATAGAAGCTTTTCTTTTCTTTTTTTTTTTTTTTTTCCTGGTACTGGGGATCGAACTTGGGTCCTTGCACTTGCAAGGCAGGCAGCGGAACCACTGAGCTAAATTCCCGGCCCCGTAGAGAACACATTTATATGGTGTGTGTGTATAGATAAATCATATGTACAAGGAGTGATCAAAAGATACAGTGAGTGTTAAAAAATTTTATGACAGTCCAAGACACACTGCCATTCAGCCGCCTCAGAATACTTCCCTTCATGTTGGACACTTCTGTCCTTGCTCTTGCCACTTCCTGGAGCAGTTCCAGAATTCTCGTTTGTGTGAGTGTCTTTATGAGATGTGATGAAAAATATAGTGAATGTTGCTGCCAAATAAATCCAGCAGAAAGGCAGGCTTGTAAAAACATGACAGTGTGTCCTTGTCCACTTTATTAACTGAATCTGGTACTGTGCAACTTCTGGCTCTTTCCCAAAATCAAAATGTTCATTAAAGGTAAACATTTTGAATTAATTTAGTACATCAAGGCAGCCACAATAGTACAACTAAAGACACTATGAAAGAGGACTTCCAGAACTGCTTCTAAAAGTTAGCAAGAATGACAGGATAAATGTGTGGGAAGCAAGAGGGTAGATTTTAAGGGGGATTAATGGCAATCTCTTTTATGATAATAACTTTAAAAATTTAAATACACATCCAGTTACACCTTTACATATTTTAACTTTTTTCTCTTTTGGATCTTTTTAATAGCTTCTTGGGAGAAATTTTATTCTGTTTATCATCTTTGGCACCATGGAAGAAATGCAAAACAAAGCTGTGGTTTTCTTTGTGTTTTATTTGTGGAGTGCAATTGAAATTTTCAGGTGGGTAGAAATGCTGGGATATTTGAATGCTTCTCCCTCTCAGGAGCAGCTCTCTTTTGAGGGAGTTGCTTTATTGGCCAGAGTCTCATTTGGTTTGGGACTAAGATTACATATATGGAGAATTCTGACTCTGCCAATGTGCTCTGCAAGTTTTTTTAAAAGCAGTGAATGGATCATAACAGCCTGTGCACTAGCGAGCAGAAGGAATGAATCAGAGAAAGGAAAGAGCTATCACTTGCCTTTTAAAATCTTGCTTTTGTGTTGTAAAAGAGGCCCTCACAAGCATGAGGTGGAAGGAGCAACCCAAGCTGGATGAGTGAGGCAGGATGGCCTTCTAGTAGGGGTGATAGATATGAATCTTTCACCACAAGGTGGCTGAGGTTTTGGGTTGGCTGCTTACCCGATTTTTCCATTCTCAGTTGCTATTGGAAGAAAGTCCATTTTAAGAAACTGATCCAGTTTAAGTAGTGCTCTCTGTACCAGACTACACACGTTCCTTGCTTCTTCCCTGTTCATTCAAGTAGAGCAAGGATCTTGCAGATGGGCTGCCTAGCTCTTGGTTTGTTTGCTTATTCCGACAGTTACTAATGAGAGGGAGTAGTAGTAGCAGCCTAAGTTGTATTTTAACCATGCTCGCTATCCCAGGGCACCAACTGTCCCTCTGATAGGCTTCATGCAGAGGTGAACAGATAGGGATCCTTAATGTGAACTTTGACTGTTTGGAAAGAAACAGATTTATTATGATATAGCATGTCAGATTCTAGATTAGAGGGCTTTTGTGTATTTCAATTTGGGTAACAGTTCATTTATCCAGAGATGAAGAGTCTGCCACCTTTACCCACTGGGAAGATCCTAGGAATAAGGCTAAAAATGTCAGCATCCAGCACACATGCTGGACAGAAAGCTTCCTGTGAGACCTTGGCTTTGGGCTTTGACAGTTGCCTGATGGGGCTGTGGGTAAACGGCCCAGGACTTTCCTGTTCTGAAGAAGCCATGTATTATTGAGGATGGATTCCTCTGTGTTCCTGAATGATATTCTAGGCTTCGTTCAGAACCCAGACGGCTCTTGACACTGCATCCTTGTCCTCAACAGGTACCCCTTCTACATGCTTTCCTGCATTGACATGGACTGGAAGGTGCTCACGTGGCTGCGTTACACCGTGTGGATTCCCTTGTACCCCCTGGGATGCCTGGCAGAAGGTATTTTCAGGAACCCCTGATCTCATGGCCTAGGTCCAAGGGGTACCCAGTGCCTCAGCAGCCAGTCCCTTCCTTCCTCTGCCGGCCTCTGTCTGATAGATGGAGGGTTGGGCATTTCAGGGAGTGCTTTCTCATGTCCACCTTCCTTAGCTCCCAGCACCCACGGTATTACAGGGAAGTGTAGCTCACTGTGTCACATTTAGAAGCGAGTAGTTATGTACTATATGCTTTAGTTTATATATTTTTAGTTTTCCAGAATTCATTCTTATTAAATGACTTCATTTTATTCTGACTTGTAGTGAATGAATTGGTAGAGACTTTCCATCATTCTGGGAGCTAAGAAACAGGAGCCTGGTGCTGTAGGGAGGACTGTCCTCCATTTTCCTGTTGGAGGCTCTGAGGCCTCTTTGGAAAACTGGAGGGGAAAGAGGAGCAGCAGAAGCTTTCTGCACAAAGGGAGGAGAGGCATTTCCAGCATCTCCAGACCCAACTCATGTGCACTGGGGCTGGATGGCCTGTCACTAGATGTGCCGCTTTCATTTGCTCCTAACAAGTTCTTGTCTCTGTTTTCAGCTGTCTCAGTAATCCAGTCCATTCCAGTATTCAATGAAAGTGGAAGATTCAGTTTTACACTGCCATATCCAATGAAAATCAAAGTTAGATTTTCCTTTTTTCTTCAGATTTATCTTATAATGTTATTTTTAGGTAAGTACTGGCTCTCTGATCTAGTCTTTTCCTTGTCACTTAAGAGGGTAGAGTTAAATGATTCAAAGTTAGACTTCTCTTTTTAGCTGGGTGTGTGGCACATGCCTGCAATCACAGCACTTGGGAGGCCGAGGCGTGAGGACTGTTGTGAGTTCAAGGCCAACCTGAGTTACATAGTGTGTTCAAGGCTAGCCTACAGTAACACAGATGCTGTGTCAACAACCAGATGAAACGAAACCAAAAACCACTAAAAAAAAAAAAAAGAATTCTCTAAGAGTAGCATAGAAGCAGAGAAAATTTACTTTGTAAAAATAAACCCACTAGAAGAATATGCTAAGAATCCTGTGGTTGAATCATGTTCTTGAAATGCTCTTAGGAATATACCATTAAGACACCCTATCCCCACCCCTAGTGCGGAGGCTTGAACTCAGAATCTTTGCACTAAGTTACATCTCCAACCATTTATTTTATTTTTTGGTACTGGGGATTGAACTCAGGGCCTTGCACTTGCAAGGCAGGTGGTGGCACCATTGAGCTAAATCCCTGGCCCTATTTTTTACTTATTTATTTTGTTGTTGGTAATATGGATTGAACTTGGGCCCCTGTGCTCACGAGGCAGGCGGCGGAACCACTGAGCCAAATCACCGGCATTACCTATTTATTTTTGAGACACAATCTCGCAAAGTTGCCCAGGTTGAGCTCAAACTTGCAATCCTCCTGCCTTAGCCTACCACAAGACATTTCTTGTTGAAAACAGTATAAAGAGCTCTTTTTTTTGGTGGGGGAACTGGGGATTGAACTCAGGCCCTTGCATTTGCGAGGCAGATGAGGGAGCTCTTTTAAAATAGAGTAGGAGCCTGGCATGATGGCATACGCCTGTTGTACCAGCTGATTGGGAGGCTGAGATAGGACGATCACTTGAGTCCGAGAGTTTGAGGCTAGTCTGGGCAACAGAGCAATACCTCATCTCATAATTTAAAAACTTAAAGGTAAATAAAAGAGTAGAATGCTCATCTCTAACTAGTTTCAGTAGTGCATTTCCTTATTCGGATATTAGGTAGTGGGCAGTACAGCTGGTAGGCAGGAAGGAAGGAGCCAAGGGTTGTCATAAAACCTTCCAGGTAACAGTAGGAAGTGCCCTGCTGGTCCTGTGTGACCTGCTTGCTTACTAATTTGCATTTATATAAAATAAAAAGTCTTGCCTTAATTCATAAAAACTAAGAAGTAAAGGGAAAAAGAAGCAAACCTAAATTGTTACAAATGTGAGAAATTGAAAGGTTGTGTTAACTATCAGGACTCTTAAGATAAAGTTGTAAGACTCCCCAGTGTTAATTTATGTCGTCCTAAGTAAGTTGAACTAATAAGTTGGGCTGCTAGCAGAAGAATCATGCGCCAGCTGACAGGGTGTTAAGGACCCCACAGCAGCCACTGAAAACAGTGCCACCTCCCAAGGTGTCTGTGGCTTGGAGCAGCCTGGATGGTGGCTGTGGCTCAGGTCTGCAGCAGGAGCTCAGCGAAGCTGTCAGCTGGGCCCAAGGATCTGTTCCAAGCTCAGGTGTGTGGCTGTTGTCATCTGCCTCACCTGTCCTCATGACTGCTTGGGATGTGGCTTCCCCCAAGCAAGCATCAGAGCCACAGGGCCTCCTATAGACCAGTCTCAGAAGTGACCCATGGTCACACCAGCCACTTGGTACACTGTGGAGGGACTGCACAGGCTTGACAGCCAAGGAGGGTAAGAAGCCTTGGGACCCTTAGAAGTCAGCTCCCCCAGATGGAGAGAAAGAAGGCCTGGTGCTCTGGGGCTTTTAGTATTGGGGAGAAGGGGCTGGAATCCTTAGGAGCTCTGCTGGGCATCAACACACGGCAGAGGTAGTTACTAACACATTACAAGCCTGGGTCAGTTTCAGGAGGTGAACTTCACTTATTTTCTTTTTTAGCAAAGCGTATAACCTATTTCAGAAAGATTCGTAAACTAAAATGTTAAAATGTTTTGGACTTTGAAGGGAGTGAGCTAAAAGAGTGTCTTGTCTGGTAACTAGGCTATGGGCATAATGAAAGTAGTGAAATGGGGTAAGTGTTGCAAAGACATTTAAAATATGTTACTAAAAAGTTAAAGGGGTAGAAATATTTTATTATGCTCTAACATTGGTATCTTTCCTTTGTATTGTGCACCTTAATTTGCAAGATTTTGTGTGTAGTTTGCCTGTAATGAATAAATAGTTTTCTTACTCTTCAAAATGAATTAAGCCCTGGACTGGGGATTTAGCTCAGTGGCGCTGGGCCTGCCTCACAAGCACAAGGTCTCGAGTTTGACCCCTAGTACTTGGGGGGAAAAAGTCCTAAATTCACATTTATAACTTTGAAGCAGTATGCCAACCAGTTAACATTTCTATGCACCTCAAAGTACTTCCGTACATACATTCAGTCTTTGACAATATGTTTGTAAATAAATGTTTTTAATACTAGTGTAAAACTGAAGCTGAAGGAAGGCCGAAAACCTTCTCAGTGGTCAAGAAGTATTAAAATTTTTTTCTGATCCTGAAATCCTGTTTCCTGCTTCACTGAATTGTACTTCCTACAAAAGTGACTCATACCTTTTATCTGTTCATGGTTTTGAAATAGGGTCTTATTGTCCGGCACATCTTGAACTCCTGAGCTTAACTGATCCTCCCGCCTCAGCCTCTCCAGTAGCTAGGACGTGTGTGCCTGGCTCGTGTCAAGCAGATTAGATGTTGTTTAATGTGTTCTTGAGGGAGCCCTGAGTTAAAAATGAGGTTTTTTTGCACTTCAGATCTGTGCATTTCATTGTATGCACGAGGGGAAGAAAGACCCGCGGTACTGCACTGTACTTAAGAAGTGTCAGGGTGAAGCGGAGTCTGCATCTAACTTTGAAATGCCTCAGAAACGAGATGGACAGTTAGATGAACAGGCGGTGGGAATATGATGAAGGAAATAAGCACAAATTGAAGGGTAATGCAGATGATATTCACTCATCAATGACTCTGTTTGAAATTTTCATAATAAAATGTGGGACAAAATGAAGTTATAACTCCGGGGGAGGAACTGGCTTGTCTCTGGTGCATGTACTGATTGTTCTAAGTTGTACTTCCCGAGCAGCCACAATAAGCAGTGCTGTGGGATAGGAAAACACAACTAGAGGATCCGCCTTCTGCCCCCAAGGGCTTCTGGTTACAACAGACGAAGACTATCATATGTAATCAACGTTCTTTTTTCTTTTTCAGGGTTATATATAAATTTTCGTCACCTTTATAAACAGCGCAGGCGGCGCTATGGACAAAAAAAGAAAAAGGTCCACTAATCAGAGAGATTTAGAAGGCTTCTTGCCAGTTTGAGCCTAATCTATGATTCTTACAGTTTTACCTTCTTATACTGATGTAAAAGTTTTTTTTTAATTAATTGAATCTCAGTGAGGCTATCTCCCTTTCTGCAGTTAACATTCCTGAATTTACTGTAATATCTTAGTGTAGTACTTGCATGACATGGATTCCTGATATCTGACAACAGGTTCATTCTTGTGACAGCAAAAGGCTCAGCCCCACTCTACTCCGTGTGCAGTCTGTTCTTTACATGCTGGAGATACTGTCCCAGTGCTCTGTCCCTACAGGTACTGACCATTCTTACAGTTGGGATTTGTTCTTTTTCCTGATTAGTGAAAAAAAGCAAGACTATTTTGCACTGTAGAACCTTATTAAAGTGACTCAGGCAGGACCTAATATTTCGTACCCAGAGTTACTTGTTTAGTTGGGTGGCACTTGCTTTTTGAAAATCAAGTGTACTTCGTCATTGGTAAGTGAGTCACAGCGTGGCTGGAGAGCCATTGTGCATCTGCCATATTTTGGCATAACAACATCTATTGTCACAGTGCTTATCACTACAGTGCTTACCAGTGTGGGCATTGAAGAGGCAAAGGCAGTTTGAGAGAAGCCAAGCAGAACCTTGGAACACCATGGTCACTTCATTCCTAGGTAAATCAGGACTGTTTTCAACTCTAAAGAAAGAGGAGACAGTGTTTAGAAAACAGATTATTAGTTTGAAACTCGTGGCTACAGGGGTTAGAAAAGAATGCAAACATTTTGGTCAAACTGGCACTGATAAAACTGCTCAAAATGTAGCCTGTGGCACACTGGAAAGTGAATGCAGGCCAGCCTGGAGCAGGTCCTGCCTGCCTACAAAACTGTCTAATCTGCAAAGTCCCTCTTTGTTTCCTTGTGCTGGCTGAGTCCATTTCCTGCGTACTTCTCTGGGTGGGGAGGCTGTACATTTTTTAACCTCAAAAGTGCATTTTTTCTGCTGTTGTTGGATTGGCTTTTTTTTTAACCCGTCTGCAGTAGGACACTGAAAACAGAACAGGAACTTTGGCTGGAGAATGACCTGCTGGTCCTTTAACAAGGAGTCCTGCAGGAAACCCAAACCAGGGGAACTGAAGAAAATGTGTAAAAACATATCAGTTTCCTCCAGTGCATTCCAGGTAAACCAGGTAAAATAAATGTTAGAAATGACACTTGCATTAAAAGAATTTAAGGCATAGTTGCGCTTATGTTCTGCCATCCCCAGTGTCCCGGGGAGAAAGGAGTCTTGGTCAGCTTTGACCAAATAGCAGAAGCTGACTGATGTTTTAACAACTCATTGCACTGAAGGGCATTTTGCATGTCTGTTAACTTCTGTCAACACCTTTGTGTACTGACTTCTGATGTCCTCTCACCTGACTCTAACCGGGCTGATCAGCTTTGCAGTAGATGATGCTACGTCCTCCTGGCAAAACCCTGTATTCTTAGTGATTGTTAGGAACTCCTTTATCACTGTTTGAGGAAGACTGTGTATTTATATTAAAACATTTGCAATCAAAATCCTAGTAACGTGCTTTAAAGTTATTTAATAGTTTTCAAGCTTGTTTAGGCAGAATATCATTTAGTTAAGCAGAGCAAACCAAAAATGGTTGTTCTGGTTGAAGCCTGAACGAAGGCACAGTGTGGCTAGAAAAGCATTGTTGATGTAAATAAAACCTGCAGAAGTTGCGTTCCTCGCGTAAGGTCATGAAGCTAGCAGATGATTCGGAACCTGGCTGACTCCAAATAACACTCTGCCTGGACCTGATGGCCAGAAGCTGGCACAGCCAGGAGAGCCTAATCAGAGTCGGACAAAGAAGTCAGTGTGGACTCTAACTTCTGAATTTATGAATTTATGCTACTACATTCAAAGGACAGGTTGGACCAAGGGACAAAGGACCATTCATTTCTCAGTGGCAGTATGTTGTAGAAAATCAACTATTTTATTTTCATTAAAAAAAAACGAATCATTTTACATGTATGTGGTTGCTGTTTAAAAGTTTGTATCTCAAGATACACCCAAAGCACCCAAAGATTACTGTCATATTTTACCAAGTTCTAAGCAAAATTCTGGAACTCAGTGATACTTGGTTTGTCCCTAGCAAGTCCCAAGCAGCCCGGGCTGCCCCTTCAAAGCAGCTTGAAAATGTTACAACTGAGACACAACCTGGACAGAGGATACTGTCAGGAATCAGGAGTCTGTGCCCATTTTCCTGAGGAGGAAGGTGGGAGCTCTGCTCAGCCACCTGAGCTTCCTGAGGTGCGTTCCTCACGGAATCAACAGCTTAGAGACACCAAGACAGCAAGCTGGGGTTCAAGCCAACCAGCCAGCCCCCTTCGTCCCTGGAGCAGCCATTCCAGCCGTTGAGTGGCATTTCAGAGGCAACCTTGGGAAGGTCCCTTGGTGGCTGTGTCGGAGGTCAATATACTTGAAGTCCTTTTCAGTCGAAATTAAAAAACTCCCTGTCAGTTCACATTCTCTCTGTGCTGCTCCCAGAGAAGTCTGTGTGCAAAGGGGTGATGTTATGGTCGTATGCGGCGTATTCGGAGGTGCTGGTGCTGGCCAGCTTGAGTTGCTGGGCGGCGTGGGTCAGCTGGAAGGCGGCATCGGGGTGCGCTGTGTCTGGCAGCAGTGTGCACTCTCGCTCCAGCATGTCAGCCACGCCTTTGAGCAGGTCCAGAAAACCAAAGGCCAGTGCAGCCTTTCGCAGACGGTTTAGCTCCTGAAACAGAATGAAGACCAGTGTTCCTGAAATGTGCCCTCTTCTTTGCATTCTTCAGTGTGCAGCAGATGGTCCATTCTCTTTGACCCTCAACTTTCAGGGAGCATTTTTACATGAAAACCAATTCTTATGCAGAGACACCAGTACTGAGTGTGAGGACATAACTGACATGTGCTTCCTCTACGGGTGGCCAGCAGCTAGGTAAGGAAGACAGTGCACTCTGTCCACCTGGCAGTGAGCAAGTACGCAGGCATGGTAGTGAGCACTGCACACATCTGGTACTCACACCTGACAAAAGGATGACTTCCCTGTGTTGTTCAGGGTGAGAAAAGGCTTGCTCCAAATCTGAGAGGACTCTTAACCTTTGGTGCCTCTGCAGTGTGGCCTTATGGTGAATGGCAATTAACATGTTTAGAGAAGCCAGGCAGGAAGGACTGCCACACACCAAGGGGTGGGCAGTGGATGAAGTACAGAAAAAGGAAGTGCCCCACCAGGCGCCTGGTGTGATCTGGGGAAGCTGCAGAGCCTCTTAGTTCCAAAGGCCTTGTTACAAAGTGAGGACAGCTCCTTTCCTGTCTGCTGCAGGAGCCAAAGCAATGAGTAGTTAGAGGCCCTATCTAGCTCTCCTAGGGTTAACTAAAGCCAGCAAGGAGAAACAAGCCCTCAGGCCACCTCTATGTCATCTAGTAAAGGTGGAAAGAGGAAAGTCCCACAGCACAGATATGCCACCTTGAACACAACTGCGTGTAGAACCTGCAGAAAGATGGCTTCAACTGAGGCCTGGCTGGGTTTCAGCTTCAGGTGGGAAGGGGCCTGTGGCTAAGCAGTTCTGTTCAACTGATTAAAACTAAATTTTGCTTGATTTCACTAGCCTACTATATAATCAGGCTTGAAGAAAACAGTGAATCAAGGTAATGCGGTAACACGAAGACAAAGGAGCAGTGTGTGTTCTCCACAAGAGATGCCAGCCCCAGGCCCACTATGAGTGCTGTATTTTGAGATTAGCAAACCAGGACGCACCTCACACTGTGCTTAATCTAACTCCAGCCAAATGTCTGAAGGATAGGGAGAGAAAAGGAGCCTAAGTGTCCCCCACCCCAGCTCTTAGGACTGCAGTCTGTACCAGTAGCTCTAAATCAGCCCGTCACCACCATGGAGGGCCACCCACTTCACAAATCAAATGTGTGATTTTAAAAATTGTCCCTCAAGGTACTTCTCTGGCATGGTAGGATTGTTCTGGGTGGTTTCACACCATGGGAGGTCACGTACACTGCTCTGAGGGCTGCACTGGACACCCATGGTGGGAGGGCCTCAGGGCGGTGGCTCTACAGGGAGGTGCCCTCCTACTGTGCAGAACCCAGCTTTTCCAACGCTGCCTGTTGGACAGTAAGGCAGGCTTGGACCTATAACATACACTGACTTTCCTGATGAGAAAACTAAGGTAGCAGCGGAACAACACTAATCCTTGCCATTTTGGGCTCCGGGCCCATCTCACTACTATGTGCACATCCCACAGCCCACCCTCCACTATAATTCTGACGGGCTCACCTTATAGAATGTCTGTGTTTTTTCTGGTAGTTTCCTTGCGTTTCTCAAAATCTTCTGTACATCTGTCTATTGGTTAAAAAAAAAAAAAGAAAATGTGACAGAATTCTGTGGTAAAAAGCAAGGAAAGAACACAAATGGATGGCTCTGAGTGTTTCAAATGAAAAGGAAAATGGAGCTACAGTTCAGGTAGGTGAACCGGTGAAGGTCCTTTCTGAGTTACATCAGTGTTCTGCTCAACACTGACAAAGCACGTCCCAATCAGGTGTGGTGGCGCATCCATGTAATCCCAGCTAATCTGGAGGCTGGGGCAGAAGGATTACAAATTCAAGCCCAGCCTGTGTGACTAACAGCTTGTTTAAAATTTGAAAAGGGTTAGGTGTATAGCCCAGCGCTCCAGTGCCCTTGGGTTAATTCCCCAAGACTGAAAAACATACACAACATCCCTCCTTCAAAATGCTGGATGATAATAAATCAGTCTCACAAAAATATACTCAGAAAATCCATAAATGTATGACTAGTTCTTTTTTATAAGGCTTCCAAAACCATTCTATGGGGAAAGAATAGTGTTTTCAACAGCTGGGACAAGTGGATATACACATGCAAAAGAAGTTGAACCTTTACCTCAAACAGTATAAAAAAAGAACTCAGAATGGATCAGACACCTAAATATAAAATCTAATGCTATAAAACTTCTACAACGAAATGTAGGGGTAAATTCTTCATCACCTTGGATTTGGTAGCAATCTTGGTTAAGATACAAAAAAAAGCATAAGGAACAAAAGCAAAAAATAGAAACATTTTCCTAGTGAAAACTAAAAATTTTTATTTATTTTTTGAGTCAGGGTCTTACTGTGTAATTCAGACTGGCCTTGAACTTTTGCACTACATATTTAAACCCTGCCACAAAACCCCCTAAAAACTCTGTACATCAAAGAACACTGCTAAGAGTGTGAGAAGAGGGCTGGGGTGTAGCTCAGACTATAGTAGAGCACTTGCCTTGCAGACATGAGGCCCTGGATTCAATCACTAAAGAAAGAAGAAAAAAGTGTGAAAAGAATATCCATAGAATGGGAGAAAATATTTACAATTATCTCAGTGTACTATCCTGATTACACTAAGATCTCAACAAAACCCAATGAAAAAGTAGACACAGGACTTGAGACAGATCTCAAAGATACACAAATAGCCAGTAAGTACATGAAAAGATGCATCCCCCAATCAAAACCAGGGCCTTCTGTGTGCTGGACAAGTACTCTACCCCTGAGCTACAACCCAACCCAAACATGTACCATATTACTAGTCATTAGGGAAGGAAAATCAAAAGCGCAAAGATAACAACATTTCACATCCACCACCACCACCACCACCACCACCACCACCACTAACTACAAAAGGAATAATGATGGGAATGGAGAAAATGGAACACAACATTGCTAGTGGGAATATAAAATGATGTAGCCACTGTAAAGAGAAAAAGGCTGGCAGTTCCTAAAGTTAATTAGATGTGGGAAGCTCAGGCAGGAGGATGCTGTGAGTTCAAGGCCAGCCTGAATTTCATAGCAAGACCCTGTCTTAAAAAACAAAAACAAAAAACCCTATGGTTCAGCAACCCCAATTCTTAAGCAAGTATTGAGAACAGGTGTCCAAAGAAAAATTTGTATGAATGTTCATAACATCATTCATAACAGCCAAAAGGTGGGAACAACCCTAATGTCCATCCCCCTGAGTGAATGGATGAAAAACGTGGAATAGGGCCAGGCATTTAGCTCAGCGGTTCAGTGGCCTGCCTCGCAAGCGCAAGGACCCGAGTTCGATCCCCAGTACCAAAAAAAAAGAGTGGGATATTTATACACCAGGATATTGTCACTCCACCATAAAAGGGAACTAAATACTGATGTGTATAATGTGAATGATATCCACAGTGAAAGATGCCAAACACAAAAGGCCACAAAGTGCATTATCCTATTTTTCTGAAATAACTCAAACAGGCAAATCCATAGAGACAAAAGGCAGATTAGTGGTTGCCAGGCCTGGGAGAGGGAAAGCATGTGGTGATGTGCTTAAGAGCAGGAACAGGTTTTCCTTTTGGAGTGGTCAGGGTGTTCTGGAGCTAGAGTGGTGATGGATGCTTAACACTGGAAATGAACTGTCACTGAAGTGTACACCTAAAAATGCCTAAAAAGGTATATTTAGAGCTACGTGGGAGCCGGGCGTGGTGGGGCACGCCTGTAATCCCAGCACTCGGAAGGCTGAGGCAGGGGATGGCTGTTAGTTCGAGACCAGCCGGGGCTACATAGTGAGTTCCAGGTCAGTCTCAACTACATAGTGAGAACCTGTCTCAAAAAAACAAAACAAAACAAAACAAAACAAAAACCTGCCCCCCCCCCCGAGTTATGTGTACTTTACCAAAATTTAAAACATTATCTGAGACCAGAACAAAATTTAAATAGTAATTTAAGAAAAGTTCAACTGTAATGGGTGTGGGAAGTGGGTGTCACTACTGTCCAGGAAGTGCTGGAGTCAGGGGTGGAGGAAGGTGGGAGACCCTGACTTCCTAAAAGAGGCTTTTGCTCTTAGCCACTGCAGACGTGGCTCAGCTTCCGTGGTGGGGGTGGGGGTGCTCAGAGATGCTGTAGTCCGTGGAGGTCACTTCTGCTGCCACTTGCTGACTTCCTTTCTTTCTGTGCCCAAGAAAGGGCCCATTAGAGGAAGAAGTGTAAAAAGTAGTGCTCAAAGGTTTCCTGAGTAACTTTAAAAACAGGAGGGGGCCGGGGATTTAGCTCAGTGGTTCCACCTCCTGCCTCGCAAGCACAAGGTCCTGAGTTTGATCCCCAGTACCAAAAAAAAAAAAAAAAAAAAAGTAATAAGTGACTGTACATCAGTGGAAGGAGAAATGGCCCCTGATACTGCCAAAAAGCAGCATTTCTTGATCAGTATTACCTTATGTTTCTATGAGTGTGTTTCTGTGGAATTACAGTGGAATGCTATTGCATGGGTTCTAATTCAGGGATGGAAGAAGTAACCAAATGAAGACTTTACATATTTTTCAAAACCATTTTTAAAGATAACAATGGTTACAGTGTTTATTGCTTCACCACACAACAGATTTTACATTAAAATCCAACGCCAGGAAAATATGCTTCTCCAGAAGAACTGGCCTGCTTCCACTAACACAAGAAAAACTAATCCGGAAGCTCCCAACCAAACTTCTCAAATACAATTATCATTTTGCCTTGGCTTCCAGGCACAATTGGTTTCACTCTTTCTCTAGGTTCCTTATTGCTCTAAATTGTGTAAGAAATGATTTTGCTACGTACATGTTTTACTGGAGGCCATTTGAAATCCTTTTTGGAAATAATGGCAGAATTAGAAGTAAATAAATTACAAAGTATCAAAGGGAAGAAAAATCAAATCAAATGTCTGCCTGCCTGCCCACCCGAACACCTCCTCCTGTCCCCAGTGGAAAAGAAAGCCAAGTAAATAGTAATGTTACCTGCAGGCCGCTGGGTTTGATCCAGACAGTCACATTCTGGGCGTAACTGCGTTTGTTTTTGGGCTGCAGGGGGAATGGGCTCTTATTGTCATCCTCACCATAAGGGTTTTCTTTAGCATCTTAAAGAAAAAGACATTCTTGAAACCACATCTGGCAAAACACAATCAATTGCACAGCTGATTAGGCTAGCAGTACTCTTTAATCACTGGATCTTCTATGTCTGACCACTTGGTTAATTAAGGAAATTTCATTAACTTCAATCAGGTTGGAGAACCTGCTCACAAAAAAAGCCACTGAGTGAGTCCAAACAGAAGCCTACATAAGTGAAAAACAGGTGAAAGCCATCAAAGAAACAAGTTTCACTTCTCTGCTTTGTAAATTAAGGCCAGAGAGGACAAAATACATATACAACTGGACATAGTGGCACATGCCTGTTATCCCACTACTGTGGAGCTTCAGGCAGGAAGATCACAAGTTGAAGGCCAGCCTGGGTAACTTAAGGAGACTCTATCTCAAAATAAAAGGGCTGGGGATGTAGCTCAGAGTGCTCCTGTGTCCGATCCCCAGGACTGCAAAAACAAAACCTGCATATGTACTGCAGTTCTATATACTGTAGTTCAGCACTCTACACCAAAATTTCTTCTGATGCTGGAAATGTTCTACACTTGTGCTATCTAATAAGGTAGTCACTTGCTGTTGAGCACTTGATTACAGAAATGAATTTTAAATTTTATTTAGATTTAATTAAATTTGAGTATCTTCATGTGGCCACTAGCTCATGGGTTAGGCAGCACAGGTTTAGGGATTAAAAAATTAGAAGGGATACCACCAGCCTCGCAAGTGCAAGGTCCTGAGTTCAATCCCTGGTACAAAAAAAAAAAAGGGGGAAAATTAGGCATAATTAAGGAAAAGGGCAAGGAAAAATATTTTCCTTGGTGAAGAGTACTCAATCTTATGGCTAATTAGTTAAAATTGCTTCCAAAGACTCAAAGCCTTGGTGGTTTTATACCTGTAAATAGGGCTTCTGCCTTTGATGTGTTTCCTGAGTCGAGAAAGCTCTGCCACACATCTATACGGCACAGTTACACCTAATGCCTCCTTCCATCCTTATTATTATCTTGGGAGACAGAATCATCCCCACCAGTTCAGGGAGCTGAAATCCACTACCAAATGTTCATGCAGAAAATTGGCCATAGACCCTTTTCTCTAACTGAGCAAGATGTTCTCTGCCTCTGATTTGTCCATTAATCAAAACCCTTAATACTCACCCCAAATTACCTCCACCAATACTCCTCACTCCTCTAAAACTACTGCCCCAACTTTCCAGACAATATAGTAACGTATCTATCAACATATAAACCCTGTCAGTCAGCTGAGATCCTGTGAGTCCTGGCGCACACAGCAAGGAACTATACTTAAAAAAAGAGATTTTTTTTCTGGCCTCAAGGCACTTACAGAATAAAGAATATTTATTCTAATTATGTGTCAGACACTATACACATAGAAGTTCCCTCTCTGTATGGCAACCCTAGAAGGTAGACATTATTAGTCTCATTAAAGATGAAGAGAGGCTTGGAGAAGTTGGACTGAAGGTTTCAGAGCGACTCAGCTAGGGACCATGGATTTAGATCAGTGGTTCTGCCGCCTACCTAGCAAGCTCTAGGACCTGAATTTGATCTCTGGTATTAAAAACAAAAAAGAGTCACTCAGCTAGCACTGCTTCTGAAGCCAACACTTTCTCTGCCTTGTGCACTGGCACAAACTCACCTTTCTCCATTCCCAGGCCAGATGATGCTAGTCTGCCCCTCCACAAAGCCATTACAGGCTTTTCTGGCAGATGGTAGTTTCTTAGATCATTATTAGTACCAAGCACTGCAACATCTAGTACCACTCATTATTAGTACCAAGCATTGGAGCCAATCCTGTTTGAAGTTCATGTATGGTGAATGCACCAGCAGACAGGAAATATAGCATTTGTGAAAAAAGAACATGAGACTCTAAGAAATGAGAATTATGATAATGGAAATAAAAAACAGCTGTACAATAAAGTGAAGATATACAGAAAGCAGAACAAAAAGAAAAAGGGAAATTATTAAGAAAAGATAGCATTATATGTGTGTGGATGCAGGTGCATGCAGACACACACACCTACCTCAGATAAATGCTCCGGAAGGGAGAACAGAATACAGAGAAAGAGCAAAGAATAATGCATGCACCCAGAACCGAAGAACACAAAGAGCCAGATGGAAAGGGCTTGCTGTGCTTAGCAAAATGAATGTAGAGACCAACAACTGGGTAGGTCATTCTGAAAATTCAGAACACCAGGGATACAAAGATCCTTTAAGGAGTATAAAAAACTAACAGTTCAAGGTCAAAAGTCTGGGAGTCAGGATGACAAGACCCAGCAGCAGCCCTAAAATCTTGAAGAGAGAACACAGCAGTACTTGAAAACTTTGAGGGACAATGATTTCTAACATAAAACTCACCTAACTAAACTACTGATAGTCTGTAAAGGAGGAAATGAAGGCATTTCTGCAGATGCAAGATTTCAAAACATTTACTTCCCATGCACCATTTTCTCAGTAGCCATGAAAGATCCACAGAAATGATGTGAAGGGAAGAGGCAGGATGATACAAGGCCAATAGGCCCAGAGAACATGAGAGTTAAACAGTCACCTTTCAAAAGTCAACAAATAACCCAGCACCTTAAAAAAAAAAAAAGACATCTAAAAATGGAAAAAAGTGGTCATTGCTAGGAATAGGAACAGGAGGAACTGGTATAAACAATGGCAGTACTATTTTACATAAACTGCTTTGAAAAACAATAAAACAGTGTCTACTGTTATATGCCTGTCACTCCATATATACTACTTGAGAAACTCCCTCAACCACCCTCTACGGTTGGTTCTAGTCATTATAATTTTTTATAACGCCAACTCCAACTCCAAAGGACTACCGTAAAAATGAAATGAGGTGGTGCACTTCACTGTGTCCTGCACAGAGTTAAATTTAATAAAATGTTAGTGATTATTATCCCCACTGAAAAAAAGAAAAGACCCACATGGAAGAAATAACATGAATATAGGGCAGAGGGAATAGCAGTTCCATCTGAATGAAGAATAAGCATAATGATCATTGCTGGGCAGAAGGCAGATGAGAAAGAAATCTGCATGTGAGGCTCTGGACAAATATCTTGGGTGAAAGTATCCCAACAGTACAATTTGGGAACAGCTAACTTTATAAAGAACCTAACAGCACTGTTTTTATTTGGGGGGGTGGGGGTACCAGGGATCAAACTTGTCCTTGAGCTTGTGAGGCAGGCGGTGGAACCACTGAGCTAAATCCCTGGCCCCAGCAGTGTTTTAGACTATAGGAGTTATACAGTTCCTGTCATATTCAACTTTGCCATGGTAGCAGGAAGGCAGCTGTAGATAATATGTAAAGGGAGTGTAACTGTGTCTCAATAAAACTTTATTTACAAAGACAGGCAATGGGCCAGTTTGGTCTAAGGGCTGAAGACAGGTGACTTTTGGTTTAACTGAAATGTAAAGAAATCCAAATCACTGTCAGAGCAGCAAGAATAAAAGGCAGTATGTACACAGGAATTCTACAGAAGGGAGATGAAGGCAAGGAGGAAACTGTCTACACACATTCACACACAACTTTCTCTGTCCCGGGTTCTCCTCCAGTTACTGTCCTGTTTCTCTTTTCTGTATTATCAGTAAAGCCCTCTTCTATCCTCTTGACTTCTGTTCCTCTTAAAAACTTTCCCTACTGTGGTGCTGGGGATCAAGCTTAGGGCTTGATTATTAGGTATTATTAGGTGAGTACTTTACCACTGAGCTATATCTTAGCCCTGTTCCTCCTGAGACTTAAGTCATTTAAGACAATCATTTCATTGTCTCTTTCACATGGAATTCTTGAACTGCTGATCCTCTTGTTGGCCTTTCTTCAAAAGATAAATTTCCTCACATGATGAAAAACTCATGAGCATAAGCAGCCAGGAGCTGTTCTTCCTGTGGCAGTCCCTCTGTCTGGGGTGGGAAGGTTTTCCTTTAGAACTGTCACATTAGCTCTGCAAGAGGAGCTGTGGGTTTCATTGGTTCAGAACAAGTTTCTACACTATTCGGTTTGGGACTGTCCACATCTGAATAGGTACTGTCAATGTGCATGATACAGGACTTAAATTTCCTTTTTTTTTTTTTCTTCTGGTACAGGGGATCAAACTCAGGACCTGGCACTTGCGAGGCAGGCACGGTGCCACTGAGTTAAATCCCTGACCCAAGTTTCCTACTTCTAATAGGGGATATTTTTATTTCTTTAGATCCAGAAAAACACTAGGAAACAATGTGTAGAATTTTTCTTGTCAGCGTGTCACAGAGTAGGACTAGACCTTCCACATTCTCAGCTTTGAGTTTATGGTTCTTTGTCTTATTTTAAACCAAAGTCATTATACCTCATGTCCCTCTATAAGGTTTATTTATTTATTTATTTGTGTGTGCTGAGGATTGAACCTAGGGCCTTATGCACCTAGGCAACTGCTCTTCCACTAAGCTACATCCTAGTTCCCTATATAATATTTAAAACTCCAGTCCCTGGATCCTACAGCAAGGACTGGGCAACTCCCTGCTGCCTGTCTTCTGAGTTAAGAATGGCTTTTAGGAAGTTGTGGTGGTGCATAGAGTCCCAGCTACTCCAGGGGCTGAGGTAGGTGGATTGCTTGAGCCCAGGAGTCTGAGACCAGCCTGGGTAATACAGAAAGAGGAAGGAAGAGAGAGGAGAGAAGAGGAAGGAAGGAGGCAAAGAAAAAAGAAAAAAATCAAAAGAATGTATCATGACATCTGAGTACTATACCAATTCAAATTTCAGAGTCCATAAAGTTTTACACAGTGACTCATTTGCATAGTCTCATGGGTACAAAGCCAGAGCTAAATGGCTGTGGCAGAGACCACACGACCTTTAAAGCTGAAAATATTTACTACCTATCCCTTTCGTGAGATGAGAAAGTCTGCAGGTCCTTAGTCTAGCTTCTTGGGCTGGTATCGTCAGAATCTTCCCGAAGCCTCAGGAGAATGGAGAATGTAACTGTCCTGTGTGCGTGTGTGAGACACTGGGGCACTCTTACTTCTAGAGTTGCTGTTCTGACTTACCTTTGGTGACATACTCTGCTACTTCTCTTTCATCTGCTTAACCTTTTCATTTTCCCCTCCACTGCCCTCAGAGTTGCTACTTGCTAGGGGTTTTGGCCTTTTGCTTTTTACCTTAGCTATGTTTCCCAGGGGCCAGTGTTTAAAGGAAGTTCAGCTATCACCTGGATTCAAATCTCTTGGGTAATATTAAAACTGCAAGTTCCAGACCTGAATCCAGACCTACTGAATCAGAATCTCTGTAGGTGGAGCCCAGGATGAAGAATTTGTAAACAAGGTTTTATTTTTGTATATAAAAAGTCAAATCTGTGAACCACTGCCCTGAGCAATTTCTCTAGCTCTCCCCATTGTAACTATTAGCTACATGCTTCAGACTCAAAATTTTGTCTCCAAGTCTGCCTCTCTCCTAAACGTCAGATGCTACAGGAATGTCTGTAGGCTTCTCCGCTTTATTTATTTACTCTGTTTGTTTTTTGGTATCAGGGATTGAACTCAGGGATTCATGCTTGCCAGGCAGGTGCAAGCTATACCACTGAGCTAAATCCCTGGCCCTTTTCTACTTATTTCTTAAGGGTACAAACTCAACAATCAAATATGTTCTTCACAAAGTTGCTCTTCTTCAATTCTCTATTTCAATTAACAGGCTACCTTTTATCTTTCAGCCCAAGTTGGAAACCTGGGCTGGCTGTTGAATCCTAACACTGTTGCCTCGACCCCTGAAATATCTGTTACCTCCTACCACTACCTTGTTCTGGGTTTCACTTTCCCATCTCCAGAGCAACTACAGTAACTTCTACAGCAGGACACCTGGACCTTTTCAGATCTACAATTCCCAGTCATCTTTCCCAGTCCTCGTCGCTCCCTTTGATCATGGCCTTGTGTGATCAAATGGCAGCAGCAGCTGAACACAAGTTTCCCAATGGTTCCTTGTGGTTCTCAGCATAGCCAGGGCAACCACAGTTTCTCTCCAGGTGTACCCCAGGATCTGGACTAAAGTCTTGGCTCTTTACAGTTCATCTGAGGCTGCTCTGCCAGCCTCTGCCACCTGCCCCTGGCCTTTTTCCCTTTCTCTGCCTGGTGAATTCCTTCTCTCTTCAAACTCAGCTAGGATGCCTCTACTCAGGGAGGATTTCCCTGAGTGCTCCAGGCAGGGCTCATCTGATCCCCAACTCTGGGGTAACTCTGACCTTGTACAGTCCCTCTAACAGTCTACTTCTCACGGACTTTGCCCAATTACAGCTGGCTCTTTTATCCTCAGGCCTGATACAAAATAGCTGGTATATATCTCTAAAATTGATATATGCCCAAACACATCAAGGATAATTCTAGTCTGAGCCTGAGGATAGACCAGCACAAAGGAATGAGCAAAAGGCACAGGAAAATCAGAAGGACACAGGTGTGATGGTGCACACCTGTAATAAAAGCTACTTGAGTGGCAGAGGCAGAAGGATTGCATATTGGAGCCCAGCTTGGGCAACTTAGCAGCTTTTATGAAATCTGGTCTTAAAAATAAATATATGTGCACATGCAAACACACAAGCTTTTTGCTGTGAGCAGGTAAAGAGTTTATACTTTAAGCAACTTAAATGTTGCTTCCTCCAAGCTGCAGAATTTAGACGTGAAACTTGGGGTTCTCTGTGTACAGATCCAGAATCAGAGACCATGGTACACTGATAAGGGAGCTTGGACAGCTCTCAGACTACAGTCAGAGACCTTCAGAACAGCACGGAGAAAACAAAAGTCCAGAAAAGGAAAATCAGATCTGCTCTGTACCTGAAATAGGACCCAACTGGGCCATTTTCCCAAGCCAGGGGAGAGGTTCTGGGCCAGGCTCAAAAAGCGACATCATGAGGTTTGACTTCTTCTTGCTGTCAGCTTGAGAGTAGAGCATTCCATGCCATTCAGAACTGGATGGAGAGAAGACAGAAGAGGAGGAGAACATCAAGCCTTGGACCGTCAAGTTACAAATCTAGCCTGTTTTCTTCAAGAGCTGCAGTCTTCAGGTTTGAAATCAGGCACATTACTTACACCAAGGCCAAACACTAACCCTGAAAGTGCATACTGCTCTCCCCTAGTATTTCTATCTCCCTGAGACATTTATATGTGTGTGTATATGATCAAAAGTAGGTTTAAAAAAGAAAGAAAAAAGGACAGCAAGTAGCTGTAAGGGTGATGAGGATTAAGAGCTGCAACCTACAGATCTTTTTAGATGTCTGCCAGTTGCAGGGCACCAACACAGGGAAGCCCCTCTAACACAGGGCACGAAGCATCACTTAGCTACTCAGGAAACTGTGCCCAGGTGCTCAAAGGGCCCAAATCATTCTCATATTCAGAGCCAACAGAGGAAGCTTGGTTGCCAAGTGTGGGAAATTAAGACTTATTACAAAGAATTGAAGGCAGGCATGGTGGTGTATTTAAAAGCCCAGCACTCTGGTAGGCTGTGGCAAGAAGATCCCAAGTTTGAGCCCAGCCTGAGCAACTCAGTGACTCAGCAAAACCTTGTCTAAAAATAAAAAAGGGTTGGGGATGTAGCTCAGTGCAAACCCCTGAGTTTAATCCCCAGTAGGGAAGAGTTAGTCTTCTTTCTGGGTCAGTTAATTTCACTAGCAGAAATGGAGCTAGGCTTCCTATGATTAGTTTTAACTTTTCCATCTTCTATACCACTCAATCCCAGGTGATGGCCACGGGGCGACTTGCAGCAAGGGAAGTAGAGAGTGTAACAGGTTTCAAAGGCGCAGGGAATAAAGGCTAGAGGTTCTCCTCACTGGGAAGGGGCGCAGCAGAGTAACCAGAGTATGGGCTCTGGATTAAGAATGCAGGGAAAGAATCCTGGCTCTTTCATTTACTGTGGTGACCATGTGACTTTGAGAAAGTTCTTGACCTCTCTAAGCCTCATCTCATCTATAATGCACAGTTAACATCACTACCACCTGCAGCATGCTTTTGGGAAAGGGACTAAGCAAGCGAACATATGTAGGATGTCTAGAGGAGCCTGGCACACGGTGAAGTACCCCATTGTTCTCAGCATTATTTTTCTCTCTATAGATGCAGAATCTGTAAATTCTGCCTAAGATCTTATAATAAGTTGGTAGTGTTGTTATAATCAGAAACCATGTATCCTAGATAAGATTTAGAAAGAGGAGAATTGGGCTGGGGATGTAGTTCAGTAGCACCACTCCTGCCTTGCAAACATGAGGTCCTGAGTTCGATCCCTGGTACTGGAAAAAACAAAAAAGAAAAATTGAGAAAGAATATAATGTAAAGCAATATATAGGAATTAAAACATTCACTCCATACTTATTCTAAGGAATGATGTAGAGAGTAGTTTAGAGGACAGCTTAAAAGACGTTTAAAGTAGTTTAGAACAGTAGTGGGAAGGGTTTGGCAGGAAGAGGAAAAAGGGGACAAAGACCTATTTTTTTTTTTTCTTCAGAAAAAAAATCACCCAGGGAACTGATTTTATTCAAGCCTTTTATCCAACAATGTAATCAAGTTCCCTACCCTAGCTGGACAATAGCCACCATTCCTTCCACTTTTAGGCTGCCATGGAGGAGGACACAGAAGTTGGGTATTTTCCCTGCAATCTGATTGGCTGAATTTTCATCTTCATTGTCATCAGTGATGCCTGTACCCACCTCATCACCTTCTGTAAAAAGAAGACAGATAAGACAGATAAGGCGGAGATTAGCTGCAGAAACTCCAAACCCAACAGCTCTGTGGACAGCCTCAAAGGGACAGCATACAGAATTGTAAAGAAATCTTGCAGCAAGCTGAAAAAAAATTTATCCCAGCATTCTAATGTCCACATGAAAATCATATGAATTTCATTTATATGAAACATCCAGCAGTAGCAAATCAATAGGGACAGATATTAGGGGTTATCTGGAGCCAGGGGACTGAGGATGGAAGCTAAAGGGACAGGGCTTTTTAGGGTAATGAAAAAGTTCTAAAACTGACTGCAATAATGGCTGTAAAACTCTGTAAATATGATGAAAACTGCTTTATTATACACTTCAAGTGGGGGAGGTACATGATTTATAATTGTATCTCAGTAAAGCTACTACCCACAGAAGGTCCATTTTCTCTCTGTTCTAGCAGAAAGATTGGTCAGACACTACCAGGAGGTTTCAGGCATCCATCCTAACAGACAGATACAGAGTATTCAAAACTGCTGGCTCCCATGCAGCCAGGAGGCAGGACCCCAAGGGTAAATGCTGATTACTCCACAAGTGTCTTGGCTGGATTTCAAACTCCAGGTTTTCTCACACTCTGCTGACACACAAGTCTTCCTACAACCACTTCTCTCCAAGAACACTTGTGTGCTCAGTCTTGTTCAAAGACTTTCTACTTCAGTGGAACAATCTGTCCATATCTGTGTCAACACCCAATTCTGCCTTCCAGTAGTGTCCTCTCCACACGCACTTCACTTTGCTCATTTTCTTTCTTGGTAATTATATAGATGGGCAGAATTTCCAGAGTGTGAAGCAGCAGTATTTCTTTTCTGGAATATTAGGCAACATTCATTTTCATCCAATTCAGAAACTATTCCTTTTCTTTAGAGTCTGCAAAATGGGCCAACCTCCTATCCAGCATTTAAGAATAGCTCTAGATAATATGATATTTCATGTGGATTAGTGGTACAGAAAAAGAACTCACCTTTGTTAAGTGCTATAGGTAAGACCAGATGCCTGGACAGAACTGGAGGACTTGAAATATCAGCTATATCAATAAATCCCACTATTTCTAAATCTGAAAAGAAAGAATCAGCATAGAATTAATTCATACAAAAGGAAAGTGCATTATTTTCCATGTACTAGATTTTACAAACACACTGTTTAGGTGGAGAGAAAGCGATCACACTTTTCTGTGGATGACTCAAATAATTTGCATTTTAAGTAGCTCAGGAAATGATAATTGTCTTTTATTATTTTTATCAGCATAGATCTCCAGTCAAGGCAAATGCTTAAAGGTCAAATCTCTATGTATAGTCAAGGGGGCATTAAAACCAAATACTTCTATAATAACCTCATTCAGCCTTCTTTGGAAAGTAAATGTTCCTGTGAGAAAGAAATGCATTCTGTATAAAACCAAAATGGTCTGTAATCCCAGCACTCAGGAGGATGAGGCAGTAAGACTGCCTTGAGTTCAAGGCCAGTCTGGGATACAAAGTGAGTTCAAGGCCAGCCTGAACTATGTAGTGAGACCCTGTCTCAAAAAATATAATAAATAAAACCAATATGACTATGATTTCTTTGCTTTATCAAAGCTGTATTAAGCTGGGTGCAGTGGCACATCCCTCTAATCCCAGCTCTTCAGGTGGCTGGGGCAGGAGAATTACAAGTTCAAGGCCAGCCTGGGCAACTCAGCAAGAATCTGTTTCAAAAATAAAAAAATAAAAAGGGGCTGGGGATGCAGCTCAGTAGCACAGTACCCCTGAGTTTGACCCCCAGTAATGAAACAAACAACTGCACCAAACACCAACAGTATTTGTTGAAAACCTAAAATAAATAAAAGCTGCAAACAAAACCTTTTTTAAGAAGTTTCTTCTGATTATATAATTAACACAAAAACTTGAAAAATTATAAAAAGAAAATAACTCATTACTCATCAAAAAGGAAAACTCTATTGGTATTTTGTTGAAATGCTTTTGAATCTTTCTTCTAAGCAGTACACGCCCACAGTGTCACAACAGTTTTGAAAGTCAGAACTACAGTGAATACACTGCTTAACTGGAGATCTGCTGCCATTGCCTCCCTTAGCTGAGTAACAGATGAGTTAGCACAAGCAGAGAGTTTTCACTTGAGTAGAAAAAGGCCTCCTATATTTTAGGTGGTTTAAATATGAACTGTAACAAAAGTTGTAGACTAAAAGTCTATATTGGAAAGAAAAGACCTAGTCAAATTACTCATCAAAGTAGGATGGAGTGGAACTGAACTGGCTCAAAGGCAACAAACATTCAGTGTAGCTTAATGTACTGCTGTGAAATCACAATGCAAAGAGATGGATGCTGTGCTTCCAGAGAGGCAACAGCTAAAAATACAGAAAACAAAAAGCCTGTGCTCACAGCCTTTCAATCGAAAGCCGCTACACCCAAACAATGGACACTTACTGCACACTTAACTGGAATCATCTATTGACTGGAACAACTACTTATTGAGCATGTAAGTGTCAGACATTACACTAGGCTCTGAGGTGACTGTGACTGAAAGTGACTGAAGTTATACCCATCCCTAGGAGGTCTTACACGTACTCTGCACTCGACTCTGCCCTTCAATAGGAAACAACTCTCCTCTCTCTCTTTTTTTTTTTCCTGGTACTGGGGATTGAACTCGGGACCTTGCGCTTCCCAGGCAGGCACCCGTACCCCTGAGCTAAATCCTCGGCCCTCCTCTCTACTTCTTGCTATTCTTGACTCCTTGCATTGCCAGTTTCAGCTAAGCAGGGTATCAGCAACAGGAAGCAGGGAAAAGCAGCAGCACACTGCTTTATTTGTTTTGGTACTGGGGATCAAACTCGGATCTTTGCTTGTGAGGCAGGCAGCAGCACCTCCGAGCTAAATCCCTGGCCCTGCTTTCTTTTAATCATAATACAAGAAGCAGGACTGGAAGAATACAGTATATCAGAACCTAGAGCTTAGACACCATCTGGATGAGTCCACCTATTTAGCCAATAAAGACTAGGGGAGTCTTTCCAGATTATCACAGTAAAAGTCATGGAGCCAAGTCTAGACGACAGGCCTTCACACAGGACTTCAGTTATGATGCCAATTGATCTCAGTATCTCTATGAAGAATCACCTCAAAGAGGTCAGTGCTAGTAAATCTGGCCGTGAGTTCCAACTAGCAATGTGTGATTATAATCATCTATGACTGGAGTTTAATTCACGATCACCATAAGGATCAATAATCTGCCACCTTCTAAATAATACATCCACTAATCCAAAGTGCTGACAACTACAGCACCCTAGCATTAGAATATATGATCCATACAGACTTCTCAGATGAAGAAGTATAAAAGGCAAGTAAATATATGAAAAAATGTTCAATACCACTGGTCATTCAAGAGATGCAAATTAAAACAACGCTAAGATTCCATCTCACCCCAGAAAAAAATGACTATTATCAAGATATCAACCAATAACAGATGCTGGCAGGGCTTGGGGAAAAAGGAACCCTTCTCCACTGTTGGTTGGAGTGTAGACTGGTACCACCACTATGGAAATCAGTGTGGAGATTCCTCAAAAAATAGGACTAGAAGTTCTATTTGACTCAGATATTCCCCTTTTTGGTATCTTTTCAAAAGAATAAAAAGCATCATACCACAGTGATACATGCATACCCATGTTTATAGCAGTATAGTAATAAGCTAAATCTTGGAAACAGCCCAAATGTTCATCAACCGATGAATGGATAAAGATGTGGGTTTTTTAACGGGGTACTTTTCAGCCATAAGGATAAACTTGAGACATTTATTGTAAATGGATGCACCTTGAGACAATACTCTTAAGTGAAATAAATAGGACACACATGTGTAAATATCACATTGTTGTGGTGTAAGAAACAAAGTGTAGATAAGGATCAAAATGTATAATAGATATTGTGAAATATGAAAAAAATGTTCAAACTAGGGCACTAGGGAGGGAGGAGGAGGAAATGAAAGAAGGGAAAAGAAAAAAAATCAGACAAGAAAGATAAAATGGAAACAAAACTTTTGTAAACAAGGAGGGGAAGAGGAATTGAAGGGAGAGAAGGGGAAAGAGAAAAAAATAAGAATCAAGATGTATCATGTACAGGTACAAATTCCACATGATGAAAGTGATCATTATGTATACCTAAAATGTACCAATAAACCTAATTAAAAAAAAAAAGAATATGTGACTCTTTTTAATCATCTTAGTTGGTGAAGAAAGTACAAGAATAGGGCAGGGGATTTAGCTCAGTGGTTTTGCTGCCTGCTTTGCAAGCACAACATTCTGAGTCTGATGCCCAGTACAAAAAAAAAGAAAAAGTAAAAAATTAAAGAACAAGTTAGAAGAAAGTAAAGGTTATAGAAAAACTAGGAAGGAAGTTTTAAAAACCAGTTACCTGTGTTAATGACTTTAGGGATAGGATCAATTTCTTCATCCACGACAAAAGGTTCTGGCCTGGGGAAGACTTGTACGTCAGCAGTTAGGTGGCCACACTTTAGAACAGCATGGAAAGGTGTATATGCCAGGTCTATCAGCTTTCTAGAATACGATGATTGAATGTTATAGAAAGAGTAATACAATATATAGAAAAGTAATCTTTCAAGATGTAAAGTTTTTTTCCCCTTCACACTGACTCCCAAACTAAATCTGACTGCTTGTGAACACAATCTGGCATTTTTGGTAAGGAAACTTCAATTCTAAAAACCCCAAAAGCAAGTTAATCTTTGAAATTGCTAAATTATGGTAAGGAAGTCAATATCTATAGACATCACATATTTAGTCACAGTTAATCTAAAAGACAGTGAACTTTCAAAAACTACTATTACTAATCATTTTTATCTCAGAATGGATAACATGGGGAAAATGGATTAACAATTAGAAACTGTCAAATTATACCAGATTATAAAGGCAAAAAAAAAACAAACAAACAAAACAAAAAACAAAGCACATACCCAAACATAGACTGTACATTTTTCAAGCACAGAGGACCATCAATAGTAAAAATTTGCCCTTCACCATTGTTTAAGTCTATGAGACGTTCAAGGCATTCCAAGGAGTCCGTGCTTTGAAGCTACAATGCAAGAGATGACCCCTTTAAAAGTGATATAATTACCAGACCACTACCAGCATGCAAGGTCATAGCCATCACAGTAACATAGGCAAGAAATAACTGAGATGATTTTCTTAACAGCCAACACAAGGCAGAGATAACTATGTCAATCAGACTCAAAAGTTGTCAAAGAGGAATGCTCTATAAAATGACAGCAGTAGAGGTTATTTCGTTCCCAAATAGTCTGGCAAAGATTATCAGAGGCCACAGTTAGTATATACACAGCATCTTCCCTCCAATGTGTTTCTAATACCTTTTAGCAAGAACCATCATTATCAATATTTTACTGAAAAAAAAAACAAACAACTGACATGAGGAAAAGAATAACTTTCCCAAATAAATGGGAAAATCAGAAAGTTAAGTGTTAAATAGCTTAACATCACTTTACAAAAAATAAAAAGTAAAAAAAGTACACTCTGTCAACACTTCTGGTGGAATAGATACAAGAATGCCTGAATCAGAGAAATAACTAACTCCAAACAGAACCTCTCACTCTTCATGATCCATTAGGATGGACAACAATTCCAGCTATGTTTCCCAGATGGGGCAACACTCCAAAATGTCAAAGAGCACTTGAGACAGGAGCCTTTTAAACAGAAAAAGTGAGCAGCCCCTTATGAAAACAATGGAACACAGTATTATATAGCACATGTAATAAAGTACTAATAGAATATACTAAAAAAATACCTGGAGCCCTACAGTTTATTTAGTTAAACTAAAAAAACTTAGGTATTACCTCCTCCAGATTTGCCATGCACATGATGTACAACTTAGACGGGAAAGGAAAAGGTAGTGGAAACCTGTTGCTCTCACTTCTTTGGTTTTGAGTAGCTAGGGAATGTCGAAGCGACCCTCTCCCAATGCCAAGACAGCCATCGGTCACCAGAACCACCTGTTTGCAAAAAGAGAGGAGGTTTAAATGTTAAATCACATATATAAAGCCATTTCATTTTGCAATGTTTTCCCTGCTCTTAGAAAGGGGCCTGAGGAAACTGGCGTGATGGGAAAGTTCTTTATCCTAACTGCAGCAGATGTTACACATGTATATGCGTTTGTCAATTCTCTGAATATGTTTTTAAAGTCTATGCATTTTACTCTATTTCCTTTATAGAAAATGTCAATAAGCCTTCCTCTGAATCCTTCCAATTTTTACCTCATTGTACTATAACTAGATAGAACCCTATCTCTTAGAGAAGGAGCTGGTATTTAAGACACCCATGTGAAAAATAGCATGATTTATTCCATAATGTCCCTTGGAAATATGTACCAGTCCATACGTTTGAACTTTGCCACTGTATTTATTTTTGCAAAAGGCTACTTTACCCTTTACCTCCCAGTTGCTGTCTTCTTTCAAAATTTATTTTTAAAGGGCCAGGATGTACCTCAGTGGTGCTGCTGCCTGCCTCGCAGATGCAAGGTTTTGAGTTTGATCCCCAGTACCAAAAAAAAAAATTTTTAAAAGTTGTCAAATTCCATCTCTAGTTAACTCAAATGACAACTATAAGAGACAACCAGGGCTGGGGATTTAGCTCAGTGACTGTGCTGCCTGCCTCAAAAGCGCAAGGTCCCGAGTTCGATCCTCAGTACCAAAAAAAAAAAAAAAAAAAAAAAAAAAAAAAGATAGAGAGAGAGTCAGAAGTACATAAGATCTTTTAAAAAATGCATACTTAAGAGCTGGGTGTGGTGGCGCATGCTTGTAATTCCAGCTACTCAGGAGACTGCAAGTTCAAGGGCAGTCTAAACAATGTAGTGAGACCCTATCTTAAAATAAAAAATTTTGTTTTTTTAAAATAAAGGCAGGCGGCGGAACCACTGAGATAGATCCTCGGCTAAAATAAAAAATTTTAAAAAGGCTGGGATGAAGCTCATGGTAAAGTGGCCCTGGGTTCAATTCCCAGTATTGCAAAAAAAAAAAAAAAAAAAAAAAAGCCATACTTAACTCATGATTTGCAAAAGCCAATAAATAAAATATACCAATAGTAGATGCTAAATGCAAAACCATTTTTCTTTTGTTTATTGCTTCAGGGCAATCCTGTGGGGGTTAAGTATAAGGCAAAGAAAGCAAAAATAATCCTCCCGTCAGCATCCCAGTGGAGGATTATTTTTGCTTTTTTTTTTTTTTTTTTTAATTAAAGCAGTACTATGTATTGCACTACATGGAATACTAAGCTGGCCCTTACTCCCAAACTCCAAGGATGCTCAATAGCAGTCCCCTGAAGGAATCTCATCTTTTGGGAAGGTAATCAACTGACAATAGGCAGTTTTCTCTTATGGGCAGCATTTTTGGTTTTTTTGAGACAAGGTCTCACTATGTAGTTGAGACTGAAATGGAACTCACTATGTAGCCAAGGTTGGTCTCCAACTCACAGCAATCCTCTTGCCTCAGCCTCCTGGGTGCTGGGATTACAGGTGTACACCACCACGCCCAACTTAAAAATTTTTTTTTGGTACGGGAGATCAAACTCCGGACCTTGTGCTTTTGAGGCAGGCAGTGGAACCCTGAGCTATATCCCTGGCCTCTAAAATCTTGATTTAACAAATTCTAAATGCATAGAAATTTGATACTGATTGGTTAAACAATCACTAATAACCATCTCTAATAAACACTACCACAGTGTTCTGGGCCTGATCCACTTGACAAGTTTCGGCCCAGTCCCTTGCCATCAGGGTCTAGTTCATATCAAATTCAGATTCTTTTTTTCAAAGAAAGAAAAGCATCAAAGGCATAAATCTGCACAGAGCACAAGGTCTCCCTCTTAAATTTTTTTTCTCTAAGACCAAGAAGAGCAAATACACCATGGTACCTGCTAGCTACTAGTCCAGAAGATAAAACAAAATTTCATTTATTCAGTGTACTGTTAGGATATTAGATACTCTTATTTATACTGATTTGCCAAAATAAATAAAAACCTATGAAATGCCAAACTTTTATTTCTGAAAAGGAACTGATCAAAGGGCATTTATTAGCTTCTTTAGCAAATATCCACTGACCTTTGATTTAACCTTAGTAGGTCAAAGTCTTCATGAACTTGAGAATTTATGTTCTATCACACAAAGGCTTTCACAGTAAGAAAAGTTCTTTAAATTTCCTTTTTTAATACACTGTTCTGACAACTACTTTCAATTCTGTAACCATCCCCGTTATCTAGGTAAATAGTTCTACTGCTTCCTATACTCCTTACTTCTTGTGAATCAATCCACACCCCTCCCTCACTCCCAGGCAACCACAATCTTATTTTTGACTAAAAAACAAATATAAATGTTACCAAACACTGAGAAATCCTGTGTCTAGCCCTGCAGTAAAAAGTCATAAGGCAAGGCCGGGAATGGTGATGTACGCCTGTAATCCCAGCACTTGGGAGGCTCAGGCAGGAGGATCGCTGTGAGAGGCCAATCTGGGATACATAATATGTTCAAGGCAAACCTGAGCTACACAGTGAGACTTTGCTCAACAAACCCACCAAAAAATCAAAAGCGTCATGTACCCACTGCCTGGATTTATACATGAAGTTTTATTTGAATACCCACTCACTTATTTATTATCTAAGGCTGCTTTCATCCTGTAAGAGCACAGTTGAATAACTGCCACAGTAAAGGCTAAAATAAAGAAAAAGTCTGCTAATCCTGTTGTGGACTGTTAAGATTTTCCTTTTAGCAATGCTTGTTTTCTTCTTCTGAATATCTACTAATTCCCAAAGTATCTGTTTATTGCAAATTTCCCATTCTTTTTGTGCTGCTACTCTGCTCTGATTTGATACTAATGTGGATTCACTGTAAACTCTATGTAAAGAGCAACATTCCCAATCCCACTTCTAGATAATCAGAGCGGTGAGAGAGCTAAACTGGCTACCTCAGATAATTAAGACAGACTGTACTGTACTGTACTGGTGTTTATAATTCTATCACTCAAAATGACAATCACTTCTTCCAGGGGATGCAGTTCTCAAATTCCACTGTGAGCCCTTTGTCTTTTATGCAAATAGTCCTCCTGCAGTAAGTCAATTTCCTAGGAAAATGCCTTCCTTACAGCATAGTTTTGCTGCTTTCAGAGCACATTAGTGTGATTCAGATTAGATTAGTGTGAAAAGATTACACTTAGGACTTAGAGTGACTTAGAACCTTCTTTAAGAAAGATACCAATAGTGCAAAATGTAGTTTGTGGAAATTACAATGTCTGCTATGTTAGAGCCTGAGGATAATCAAAGCACCACAGTGGTTAATGTTTTTAACTTAGGGCGATGGGAAAGAATTGATTTTTACCTGGCAAGGAATTGCACCACCCCACTCTTGCTGAACGATATTGCAAACACCAACTAATGCAGACTCCAGGCAGGTTTTGTCGTAATCGTCCATATTACTTAGTGCTTCCTTTTTGAGTAAAAAATAGTTCTTCATTATTCTTTATTGTTTTGTTATTAGAAAATAACACCAACTATTCAAAGTATGGATATTACACAGAGGACACTGGGTTTGAGGGCCCAAAGCATAGGTTCTTACAGAAAAACAGACTTCTTCAACTATAAAGGAAAATTAGATGAGCATCTTTTGCTGCACACCCTCTTACTGAGAATCAACATTTTTCCAACTTTCTATCCTTTAGGTGAACCCTGATACTGAAGAACATCACAAAACTAATGACAAAATTACCGAATGTTAACTATATGCTAAACACCATTCTGGGCACTTTACATGCATTTCATCATAATGTTATTTTTTGTTTTTCCAGTAGCAGGGATTGAACTCAGGACGTTTCACTTGTGAGGCAGGTGCAGTGCCACGAGGGTAAATCCCGGCCCCTCATCATCATGTTATTAATCCTCCTTTTATTGAGCAAACTAAGACACACAAAAATGAACGACTTTCCCAGGCCTCATAAGTAGACAGAACAGAGCCTGGATTTCCACCCAAGCAGACTGACTTCAAGGCTCCTCCGCTTCATTATGCCTGGTTCTTTCTACAGCAATACTCTACTTCAGAACCATGGGTCACCAGAAATCCTTAGCTAAGGCAGGGCTGAGATTTAGCTCAGTGGTGCCACTGTCTGTCTCATAAGCCCAAGGTCCTCCTGAGTTCAATCCCTGGTACCAAAAAAAAAAGGCAAGCTGGGTTCACTGGTGCAGACCTGTAATCTCAGCTACTCAGGAGGCTGAGACAGGTGGATAGTCAGTTTGAAGCAAGCTGGTCTACAACTGAAACCCCAATCTTAAAAACAAACAAACAAAATAAGCTTTTTTTTCAAAAATTAGACTAGCTTGTCTTTTTTTTGTTTTTGGAAAGAGGGTGTCACTAACTAGTTCAGGCTGAAGTTGCTAAGTTATCCAGGAAGACATGGAACTCACAACCCTGTTGCCGCAGCCTCCTAAGTGCTAGGATTACAGGTGTGTGGCGCCATACCCAGTCTTAAAAAAAAAAAAACTTTTGAGTTTGTTTAGAGATAAACAGAATGCTATAGCAAAAATTTATACTATA
>NW_022900937.1:17260025-17276299 GCF_012274545.1 Fukomys damarensis
GCCACTGAGCTACATTTCTGGCTCACACACTTAATATTTTTAAAAGTTCAAACTACATTGATCCTGGATTCTAAGTTGCCTAATGATTATTAAATTGTGGCTTAATCTCATAAGCAATGATTGCTCATCCTGGGTAAGGCTCTACACTAAGCACTGCTGGAAATAACGATTTAGAGAAATCACAAAGTAAACTCTTTGGCACATCACAGAAGACACCTTGGGAAGAAAATACCTACCAATCAAGGTAGAAAAAGTTTAATTTCTTGGTATCTGTATACCAAAGCTCCTTGCTGGAGAGTAATATCATTTTTTTTTTTTAATAAAGAAGAGATATTTTTCACTTCCCCAAGTTTTATGGAAAGGGAGAAAAAAAGCAGCATTGAATCTAAAGATGCTTAATTTTAGGAAACAGAGCATCGCATCCTGAGATGTTCTCCTGCCTATAGAGAATTTCAGAAAACCAAGAGAATAAGGCAGAAACCCCCACCTCTACCCCACAGTTCTACTGTACAAAGACAGGAGATTTACTAGTTGTAGATCTTGCTTTACAGCTATACATATTATTATACACTTATTATTAAATAATTCCAAGTTCTACAAATTCAGTGTAATACAATAATGCAGTTTTCAGGCCCTGTACACACAAGAATGTAGTCTTTTTTGTACCTGCAGGGTGTTATAATCTCTTGTGAAGGGAACCATCAATTCCCAGAGTGATGAAAAAACCACCAGGGCTGTAAATTCAAGCTTGTAATTCGTGGCCATGTGCTCAAACAGCATCGTCAGACCGTGGGCGGCTAGGTGCTTGCGCTGGTACTCCTCCGACCCCTCGATGGACACGGGGCGGGTCATGGAAAGGGACACATCCATCACCACCACCGTTGGCATGGTGAAGACCACCCTGGTGCCTCCAGTCAGGTTGCAAAGAGACAGCTACGAGTAGAACAATGCTGTGGAAAACAAAATGGGCTTACATGTCATGGGAAGGAAAACAATTTTTCATCATAATTTTAAGCATTTTCCCAGAAATAAACGAAGGCAAGCATACTGACACTGAAGAGAGGGCAATTTGCAGAAAATGTAGTCAGAAAGAAGCAAGCAGCTTAGTTCACTGTGAGGACCATTCCAGAATCACCCACTAAGTGGCATCGAGGCCACCATAAGTATTTCTATTGAAAAAAAAAATTCAGATAGCTCTGGACTTTTTTATATTTTCATTTTTTACACAACTTAATACAATAAACATACCTACACCACCTCTCCAAAACTAAATTTACTGAACATTTCTATTTACCTCTGGTGGTACCACTGTACAGTATGTGACAAATGTCCTTTCTTCTTTTTTGCTACCACCAGCACTGTAATCAACACAGCAGTATTAGTCCATGTGTTTAACTATTTTGTGGCTCAGGACTTTATTCTATTGCCAGCCTTGAAAAAAAATACAAAATATGAAAATGGCCAGTAAAGTCAGAATCCAAATTAGAAAACACAGGAAATCATTAAGCATAACAAAAGCAATACACAGTCGGCATTGGTAATACCACCGATGCTTTAATCATGAAGGAAAATTGAAGTATGGCATAAAGCTGGAATTCTCATATGTGATTGTATAGGAAAGTTTAAATGCAGAAATGGAGGAAATGAGTAATTCTTTAATAAAATGAAGGATTAAGAACGGCCATGAGGAGCTAGGCATGGTGGCTCATGCTTGCAATCCCAGCTGCCCTGGAGGCTGAGGCAGTAGCATCACCAGTTCAAGCCCAGGCTGGGTAAGTCAGTGAGACTCTGTCTCAAGTGAAACTGAAAGAACTGGGGATACAGCTTAGTACTAGAGCTCTTGCCTCTCACTGAGATTTCATTCAATCTCATACAGAAAGAAAGAAAAAAAAAGAATTACACAAAAAACATTTCCATGCTCAAAAATGATGAAAAAAGTTCATGGATACACAGACTTGTTCATGGGGCTACAGCTTCTTGCTACTCTATTATTAAGTAAACCACAGTGTGCTGACACAATGGAATAATTATATGCCATAACTAAATGACACAGATATAAAAATGTTTATATAAAGTATCAGTGACTAAGAAAAGCAGGTCACAGGATAGTGTACACTGCTTCCAACTTCATAAGAATCACATTACAGATACCATTAGAAAAGATTTTAGGTAGACATAAACAGATTAGAAATTCAATGTTCACTAATTTATTTTTGGAATTTACTTCAAAACATTTAACAATAGCCAGGTGTGATGGTGCACACCTGTAATCCCAGCACGCAGGAGGCTGAGACAGGAGAATTACTACAAATTTGAGGCCAATTTGGGCTACATATAAAGGCCAGCCTGAACTACAGAGCAAGACCTTGTCTCAAAAACAGAAACCAGACTGCTTCTTGGTACAGTGGTCAAATGCAAATGTGTGATATTCTAAAATTCCATTAGGAAAAGCACCAGCAACCACAACCAGAAAAACAGAAGCAATTCAGCTCCTCTGGAGAATGGTACAAGAGAAGTGTAAATGAAAATTCTATAACTACTAAGTACTGAAAAGGAGCATATGAGAATTGGGCCATAACACACAAAAAGACTGCTAGGGCTGGGGATTTAGCTCAGTGGTTCCAAGCATAAGATCCCAAGTTTGATCCCCCATACCAAAAAAAAAAAAAGAAAGACTGCTTTGAGAGACCTAGGTGAGTTGGAGCCAAATTTACAGCTACTGGGGCTAGGAATTTAATTCAGTGGTTTATCGCCTGCCTTGCAAGCGCAAGATCCCGAGTTCGATCCCCAGCACCAAAAAACAAGGAAGAAATTTACAGCTACTAATATAGCTCCAGACGAACATGTCTAGCCTCAGCTGATGTTTGACTATGATGGGAAGAGAGATCGATGGAATGGCTATAATCCAGAAGAACACATGAAAATGATGGAAGAGTATACAAAAAGTGATCTGGCAAAACAAACACTGAAACCCCAGAAACTCCAAGAAGAATTAGCCTCAAGAAAATTAGCAGAACAAGCTAATTCTCCAAAACACCAGTGAGGAGAAGAACCAAATTTTCAGATGAAAAAAGATCATAACAGTGAAGATGAGGATGAAGATAAATATGTGGATGACACTGACATGTCTGGACAGAATTTTGACTCTGAGAGACAAATTACTGTCCAGAACCTCAGGATTTGAGAAGATATTGAAATATATTTGAGAAATTTGGATACTAATTGTGCCTACTGTGAACCAAAAGCTAGGGCAATGAGAGAGAATGCATATGCCAATGCAGGAAAGGATCCAGAAGAAATGAGTTACACTGGAGGTAACTTTTGTTAGATACACAGGAAATACTATTGCAACAGCTCAGACACAGTTGTTTGCTTGGGAGGCCTATGGCAGAGGATCCAAAGTGCATCTACAGGCATATCCCACAAAATCTGAGCTGTTGTTTAAGTCCTTCAAAGTCAAAAAAGATTTCAGAGAAGAGCAGAAAGAAAGCATCCTGGAAAAGTATGGTGGCCAAGATGGATGTGCCTCCAGTTGAGTTGATCTTATCCCAGAATGAAGACTACGTGGAGTACTCAAGATAAGGCATGGTCGTTAAAGGACAGGAGTGATCCACTGCCTGCTCAAGTACGAGGAAGAGTGAAGATCAACAATCACACACATATCTGGGGATCTTACTGGAAAGAAGGCAAATGGGGACACAAACATTGCCACTCATTTCTCAAGTATTCCTACAATACAAGAGAAGCTGGGAAGGAGGGAGGTCATTAATTCAGAGGCATGCATTACAAATTATGTAAGTGGAGAAGAATGCATGAAAAAGCCTCAGATCCTCATGGAGATGCACCAAAAAAAGAGGAGAAAAAGAAGAAAAAGGAAAAGAAGCACTGAAAGAGTACTTCAGAGAGCAATGAGCAAAAGAAACATGAAAAACTGAAAAAGGCACTGAATGCAGAGGAAGCCCGTCTTCTTCAAGTCAAGGAGATCACGCAGATTGATGAGAGGAAGCAGCCTTATAATAGTGTATATGAAACTCCAGAGCCCACTGAAGAGGAAATGGAGGCAACAGAATGAAATGTCAGAGGCCAGATGACCCCATGGCCTCTTTCCTAAACCAGTCATGAATAGTTATCCAGGGCAGACACAACTGACATATTCTCTTCAGCTTCGTGATAATTGTAGCTGGAAGAATCCTTGACTACTCTTCTTGCTGCCTAACTTTAATAAAGCTTCAGAAGTCTAAAAGAAAAAAAAATCCATTAGTCTTCTGGGAACAGTAGTTCACGGAAATAACGTTGTAAGAAGGGGTTAGGGATGCAGCTTAAATCAAATAAGAAAAGCCTTTTATCACACAAAGGGCATAGATACATTTCAAATACAGTAATGTCTCCTGAATCCAACAATAAAGCAAAACCAGAGATAAGAATTAATTTTCCAACTCCTAACAAGTCTAAAATATTTAATCATTTTGATAAGAAATTAAAATATGTAACCCCCCTCATTAAACATGTGTACCAAACATAATTTACTTTTTTTTTTTTTTTTTTTTTTTTTTTTTTACTGGGGATCAAACTCGGGACCCTGTGCTTGCAAGGCAGGCAGCAGCACCATTGAGCTAAATCCCCGGCCCCATAATTTACTCTCTTAAGATGACTTGATGTTGCCATTCTGAATACCAATACTGTACTGTCCAGCACACTCCCTACTGTTTCTCTTTATCCCAGCATTTCCCTAAGTGTGGGCTGCAGAACAATGCTCTGGAGAGACACTCAAGAAAAATTAAAGATGCTGAGAAGTTCTACAGCAAAGCCTAATTTACTGATCCTGTTTCCTGGGGCTGGGGATTTAGCTCAGTGGTGCCACCACCTGCCTTGCGCAAGGTCCCGACTTCAATCAACAGTACCAAAAAACAAAAAAACAAAAAAAAAAACCACCCAAAACAAAATAAAAAACAAACCCAAACCAATCCCGTTTCCCATTTAACACTTCTCTACATAATTGCTGTTAAGGTCCCAGGAAACAAACACTGTATAGAACACACACAGAAACAACACTGAAGGGATTCCTGTTTCTTTTGTGCCTTTTAACTTGGATTCTAATTCTTAGACTGTAAGTATGCATTCCACTTTTCGTGGTAATCCTCTGTAATCATTCTCCCTTTTGCTGATTTGCTCAGTTGTGGTTGCCATGGATCGGAAAGCCAGGTAATTAAGTCAAAATTAACAGACTTTGAGAACCTGGTGGTGTCTTCTACAGTAAATTGCATGAGCTGAGGTGAATCAACTTGGTACTATTTTGTCTACTCAGTGTTTAATTCCTTTCTGTGCTATGCTGTTCAAGAAGTGAAGGCCTGTACCATACTGGTTCAACTACAGTACATTACACCATATGCTCACTAAGGACAGGGCCCATGGCAGATTTCACCCACCAATGTCTCCTCAGAAATTAGCAGAGTAACTGCTCAACAAATACTTGATAATGTCTAGTGAACCACCCCCGATCACCTCATAACGTATAGCAGTAACTCTTTAGCAAAAATATGTTACAGATTTTAATTCTGGTTAGCAGAATCACATTTCCTTCTATTCCTCTTCAAGGCTGAAAAAGGGCCCTCACACCTGCAACCAGGTAGTTTAGTCAGCTCCTGTGGTACTGTCATTCATGCACGGAGGCCTTTATGTTTTTCAGAGTCAAAGATCACAAGGAGTAATGTCCTATGAGAAGGGGAAATCTTTCACAAAGACCTACATTAGGTATGAAAAAACACTTTTGGAGCCCGTGAAACGTGCTGTTAACATTGAAACGGGTAACCCCAACAGTCGGTCTTGCTTTCTTGAAGCTAGCTCTGGTTTTTCTTCCTGGATGCATCTCAGCAGTGGCAAATTTGTGAGAAAACAATTTAGTACGGCCAGGTTGTAAGCTCAGGGGTAAAGAGGGAAGTGAAATTTTGAAGAATGATTGCTCATTCAAGCAGTCTAGGCCTAATAAAAAATAAAACCAAAGAATCCCTGCCCACCCGTTTAGTAATTTTGTGAGAACATTGTAATTTTGTGAGGAATAAAGCATTCCTCGCTTGGGTTGAATTTGAGGCTCACATTTCTCCACCTGCCCTACCCTTTCCCATTTGTATTGTTTATAAAAAGTGCTTCAGACAACTAGGGGTGTTCCTTCTCAAGAACAGCCTACTTCTGAGGATAAATCTTAGCTGCTTGACTTCGCATTAAATGCCAAGGCTCCAAAAAAACGGGCTAAGTCTCCATCAGGTACACACAACTCTTCTCTGGAGCTGATTAAAATACTGATTCTCCATAGTTTCCCTTACCTAATCCCTGTCAGCCTGACTTGCCCTGAGGAGGCCCTCGGAGCTCTCGGAGTCGGCTTCGTCTCTAAACGTCCAGCCTGGAAATACACAATTCCTACATTTGGTTTGCACTTGAAGGAAGTGCTTTTACCTTTAAAATCAGTCAAAAGCATTTGAGATCTGGAAGTCTCTGCTGGGAAGGAGGGCGCCAGGGCAGGGGCCAAATCGTGCAGTGTACAGGGAGCTGGAGACTCCGGGCCGCAGGGCGAGGGGAGGCCGGGAGCAGGGCCCGGAACCAGCGGCTCGGCGACAGCGCGGGGCGTCTGCCGAGGCGGCAAGAAGGCAGGTCCTGCGTTGTTCTTCACCCCTAACCTTTCCACGCGGGGCCCCGACAAAAACAGTAATGCAACCCCGGCGCCCTGGCCTCCCCACTCACCCCGAGCCCATCGCCGGCCACGGTCCGTCAGCTTAAACTTTCCGCCGGCGCGCCACAGCCGGAACTATTGGGCCGCGAGAGGAAAGGAACCTCGGCGCTGGCAAAGCGCATGGGCTAGGGCAGGGCTATGGCTCAGTTTGGCCGCTAGAGGGCGCGCCCTTCCTCGCGCCTCTCTGGAGGCACCCCTGCGCCCCACCTTCTCCTTCTCGTCCCGCTCCCCAACTTTGCAGAGCCCTGGCGGGGCGTCACCCTTCTGGCCCTTAGTGCACTGCACTCTTCTCCCCGCTACCCACGGCTCGCCTCCTTACAGATCCGTGGGCTTCCTCTGGCCGTGCACCCCTGTAATTTGTTCACACTTCTGCACACTCACCTGGCCCAGGCTAACCTCGAGGCTCTTTGTCTCTTCCCAGGCCTCGCGCACACTTTCTGATCCAATCCACAGAATCCTCTTATTGCTTTCACTAAATTGATCCCTGCCAAGCGGTGTTCCCACTAAGCACTCTGCATATTTTTTCCTGATGTCCAGGCCCGGCTGTCATCCAGACTAGATATCCTCTGCCTGTCTGTTTGCATCCTCTCCTTTCTGTCGTTTTTGTTTGCTTGCTTTTTGAGAGATGGTCTCGGTGTGTAGTTCAGGCCGGCCTCGATCTTGTGCTTAGGCTTCACTGAAAGGCCCCTCTGGTCACTTTGCGCTCCCATGTAGCCTGTGCCTTGATGAGGTCCTTGCAAGAGCAGGAGGTGACTTTCTAACCCTGTAGGCAGCTGGCCAATTCCGGCTTCCATGGATCCAGCAGCCGGTGGGGAATTTTGATTCACAGGACAATGCTGTGGCACAAGGGTTACAGGTGGGAGCAGAAAGCCCTCTTGAAGGCCTGGGGCCTCTGCCTCTAGCTTCGAGCTGGTGGCCAGCGGCGAGATGGGGGCGGGACAAGGAAGGAGAGCGCTCTGAACCGGATAGCGGAGTCTGACTTTTCACAGCTGGTCCCGAGGGACGGTGTGGTCCAGCTGCTCCTGTTCCTTCCTGTCTCCTTTCTATACCAGAGGTACTAGAAAAAGTCTGGTAATATCTTCTCCAGCATTAAGGCCCAGGGCCAGCAGACTGCCCTGTGCGTTTCAAAACTTCTTTCTTTAACCTTTCTGGTCTCCAGGTGCACATTCCCTAGGATGTGTTAGCATTATATATGCCTAAAATGTACCAATAAATGTTTTGCTATTAAAAAAAATTTTTTTTTAAAACCAACAACTTTGCTGGCCTCACCTGCTGAAGATCTTGTAACACCCAAGCAGGCACAGGGTTGTAGGGAAGAGGGCAGGCCACCAAACCGCTGAGCTAATCCCCTGATTAGTCATATTTCTTTTTTTAATTTAATTTTTATTAGAGCACGTTAGTAATACAGATTAGTGAGGTTCAATTTGGGAAAGTGGTACATACATTTAACGTATCTTGCTTATTTCTTTCTTTTTGGTACGGGGGATTGAACTCAGGATCTCGCGCTTACAAGGCAGGTGGTGGAACCGCTGAGCTAAACCCCCGGCTCGCCTCTTGCTCGTTTTGGTACCGAAGGTCACACTGTCACACTTGGGTCCTTGTGCCTTGCTCATTTTCAATCTTGTTACTTTCCTTCTTCACTTCTTCCCTCTCCGCTAGTTACCTTTCTCTCTCCAAAGGTCTGCCTTCTGGTTGCCTGTCGTCTCGCCCTTATCTAAGTAAATTTCTTTTGTTTGGTTGGTTTCTCATGTAACAGAAACCGTGCAATGTTGAGCTTTCTGAGTCTGGCTTACTCATAATTTCTGATCTTCTGTTCTGAATGATGGGGCCAAGAATGCGTAGGCGCAGGGTTGTCTAGTTACCTCTAAAGGGGAAATCGCTTAGCCTGGGAGTTACTGTTTGTCTTAGTTACTTTCTCGTTGCTGGGACACATTACCCGACACCCACGATTGTAAGGAGGAAAGGTTTATTTTGGCTCACGGTCTGTACAGGTTTCAGGTCATAGTCATCTGGTTCCAAGGCAGACTGACACTGCAGAGGGGCGTGGCAGAGGAGAGACACCTCAGACCTTTCCAGACCACGCCCCCTTCTACCGCCTGCTCCAATCAGGCTTCACCTCCCAGCGTCACACTTAGCTATCAAAAGTCGCCAAATCCACTGATGAGTATCATGCTCCCACGATCGAGTCACCTCCCCACATCCCCACATATGACCACGCGAGGCTTGGGGAGGACATCTAGATACAAACTATAAAATCTTTCTGGTAGTGCCGGCTCAGATCCAAGCTGATTCATTACCATACCCAGTCCTGAAGCTTAAGTTTCGTCCTTTGCAGGGGATCAGATGTTAGTGACCTAATTCTTCTGCATAGAGGCTTGCTGGAGACATGGAAGGCAGAAAATCAATTTATGAAAATTGTCAATACAAGGTAGCTCTATCAAGAGCTATGGCACTGGTGGCAGCCATTAAGTGTTTTGAATTTTTCTCCTCCTTAGGAGAGTCCCATTAAAAATCAGAAAGTTGGTAAGTGAATATAGAAGCAGAGAACATTAGCACAAAGCGTTAGAGGGTTGTAAAGGAGATGCCTTTCAGGCTGTAGCTGGCTGATGAATTTCTGTTCTCTACTCAAGAGACCTTCAACACTTGCATATTTCCACAGATGCATTAAAGGAAATCAATACTCAGCTTCCTTGCATATTTTCCCATCAGCTTAAGTTTTTTCTGCCTTGAGACAGTGGACGGCTTTGCAAGGCAGAGCGGCTTGGTCATCGTCTGGCGATGTAGCGATGTAAAGACTAGGGACAGATGTACCAAGCCCTTTGCAGGGACTAGGTTCAGGGGCTCCTAGGGAGATCCAGTCATCCTGTTCTCCTAGGACCTGTGCTGAAAAGGCAGACTCTAAGGCCCTGCCACCTAAATTGGAATTCTGTGGCTTGGTGCCTGAGGATCTTCGTTGCTAAATTTCCAGTATGACTTCTCATAAACAGCAAGTGAGAAAAAGGCAAACAGAGAAGGAAGAAAGCAGTGGCCCATATCTTTTTCCCGTCCATCATCTCTCTTCTCTCGTGCCTATGCTGTCCTTTGTGACTTCCTGTCCCCTTGCCTGGACCCTGTCCACTTCCAAGCAAGCTCCAGGCTCCTCCTCCCACCATTCCCTTCTCTCCATTCTCCAGTTTTCACCAAAGTAGAAGTCAGAGTATGATGCTTCTTTCTTCTAAAACAGATTTTTTAATAAAAAATGTCAAACATACAAAAATGGGGGAAAGAGCATAGTAAAATCCCTATGCAGCCTTCACTCTGTCTCTATTGCTAGCTTGGTATTCAATTCTGTTTCACTTATACCCTTACAACTTCTCCCCAACATAGCATCTGCCCCCTCCGATATTATTTTTTGTTTTATTTTTTCCGATACTGGGGATTGAACTCAGGCTTGCGAGGCAGGTGCAGCACCACTGACCTAAATCCCTGGCCCTTTCCCCATATTATTTTTGAAGCAAACCTCAGGTAGCACATTTTGTTTATAAATATTCATATCTAAAGAAGAAAAACTTTTTTAAAAGCATCATAGTATTATCAAATTTAAAGTAATTCACAATAAATTCTAATATCAGTTATCTGGTCAGCTCTCAAATAACCAGTTGTCTCATAAACATCAAATTTTACTCTTTTGCACTTTCGTTGTTTGAATTGTGACCTGAGTAAGACTCAAACACTAAAATCTGTTGCTGTATCTCTAGAGACTCTTTGTTTTTTTTTTTTTGGTTTTTGAGACAGGGTCTTACTATGTAGTTGAGACTGACCTGGAACTCACTATCCAGGCCAGGCTGGTCTTGAACTCACAGTGATCCTCCTGCCTCAGCTTCCCTCATGCTGGGATTACAGGCATGTGCCACCATACCCAGTTGAGACTCTTTTAATCTATAGGTTTCTCCCTCATGTCTCTTCCCTTGTGATGGGTTTGACAAAGACACTGTGGCCTCTCTCTTTTAAGCACTCTCAATCTTCTTTCAGTGTTTTCCAGTGCATTTGAGAAAACCACAAAGCTTCTCTCCATTCTAAGATAATAGAAAGCCTCTCTGAACAAAGACAATCTTTCACACATTTCCAATTCACATTAGCTTCACCTCTGCCCTGTAAACAGGGTTGAGCCTTGCAGATGAGGGCGTCATGAATTTAGCAGCTGATGCTGAATGTGCCTTCCAGGAAGGTGGGGAGGATAGAAGAGAGGTCAGTGGGGGAAAAGTAAAGAGAAAAGCAAGAACAATTTGTAGGTACTGCAGGTCTCTAAGGAAGTAGAACTGAGTTTCTTTATTCAGGTCACTCTCAGCACTCAGGAGGCTGAGGCAGGATTGCCATGAGTTTGATGCCACCCTGTACTACACAGTGATCTTAAGGCCAGCCTGAACCATACAGTGAGGTGATGTCTAAAAAACAAAACAAATCAAAACAACAACAACAACAAAACCCCCAGAACAAAAAAACCAAAAATCACCACAACCACCACCACCACCAACAACAAAACAACCAAACAAATAAACCAACACAAAATCCCAGAAAACTGGGAAGTAAAAATATGCAGGGAATTCTCTCCTTTGAAAAGTGTTTTAAAGTTACATTTTTTAAAGTTCCTCTCAGGGGTGGGGATTTAGCTCAGTAGTTCTGATGCCTCCCTTGTAAGAGCAAGGAACCAAGTTTGATCCCTGGCATCAAAATAAATAAATAAATAAAGGTCCTCTCACGATGTGGCTCCCACCTACGTGCTAGGCTCATCGTCACTCACCCCTGTCAAATTCTGGTAGCATCTTTCAATGAGAAAGCAAATAACACAAAGTAGAACTAAATTTTAAAATTATAAAACAAATTGGCATCTAAGGCAGAAAATTCAAAGTTTCAAAATAGATACAATGAAAAATAAGCATTTCTTTTCCAACCTGTAAGCATCAGTGTCTCCTTCCTCAAGTACGCTGCTAGCTCCTTGGCTTGGAGAGGTGAAGCACCTGAGAGTTTGTGTGTGTGTGTGTGTGTGTGTGTGTGTGTGTGCTGGGGATTGAACTTGGGACCTTGTACTCGGGAGACAGGCAGTGGAACCACAGGAAAGTTGTTTTTTGCTCATTCCATATTTGTTAGTGATGGAATAGCAACCATTTTAAACATAACAAAACTGTCTCTACAAAAAAGAAAAAAAAAAAAGGGCCTGGGATTTAGCTCAGAGGTTCCGCTGCCTGCCTCACAAGTGCAAGGTCTTGAATTCAATCCCCAGTACCAAAACAAAAAAAAAACAAAAACTAACTGTCTCTACATATGTATGAAGTGTGTGGATGTGCGCATATATGATGTGTACATGCATACTACATAATAAAAATATTCTAACTGCGATGATATTATATATATTCTACTCTGTACTTCTATCAATTAAGTAGTATCTTCACATCAACTGTGTTTTGGGGAGATTGTTTTTATTTTTTGAGACAGGGTAGACTCTCAGATCTCAAACTCTCATCCTTCCACCACAGCCTCTCTAGTGCTGTCATTACAGGCTTGCGTCACCACACCAGCCACAACTTCATGTCCCTTAACTGCTGTATATAAATTGTCTACTGAAAGGATGTGCTATTATGTGGGTAACCAGTTTTCTACCAACTGTTAGATGGATTTCAGTGTTGGCTATTACAAGCAATGCTGGTTGGGCCCTTATAGACCACTGTCAGGACTTTTACTCTAACTGAGGTGGGAAACCACTAGAAAATTTGGCATCTAGGAGGAGCATGGTCTGTCTCACAGTCTAACAAGATCATTTAGGCTGCTGTCAGTCCCTTGCCACTCTCTCCATCAGCACTGGGTATTTCAACTTATTGGAAAAAATGTGGTATCACTATGTATGCCTCAACCATCATCCTCTCTGAAATCCAGTCTGGAGTGGTGTTGCTCCTGGGTGGTTGCTCACTAACTTAGAGGACGGCTGTGTATCACAGAGCACAGTGTGGATTCATACCAGTACCCTCTGATCTTTTTTTTTTGGTACCAGGGATCGAACTTGGGCCCTTGCGCTTGCGAGGCAGGTGGTAGAACCACTGAGCTAAATCCCTGGCCCTAGCACCCTCTGATCTTACCCACCTGAACCTGTGTCTGGGCCTCAGGTGCCTGGGATGGCACAGGCTCACGAGAACGAAGTCCTGTCTCTGAACTGCCCACCACCTGACTCCTGAATGAAGGTCCACCACCTGCGTTTCCCTGCCTCTGGTATGATTCCAGCTGCTGGGTTGGAGAACTGAAGGGTCAGGAACTATTTGGGGGCTTCTTTTGTTCATTTCTGCCAGTGAGAGCTATTTTTAATCCTATAATGTAATATAAAAATGAACAACATAATCAAAAGGTCTGAGGCTGTGACATCACTGCGTTTGATGGACTGGAGTGCTTCTCCATTCTTATCGCAATCTTGTCTTTCTTGGTTTGATAAAGAGGAATCCGAGGATGGGAGACCTGGCCAGGCTCCTCACCCCTGGGTCTTGCCCCTTACAGCTGGGATGACTTGGCTGGTAGGTGGATCATTCCTTCTCTGTGCAGACACAGTCTCAGGCCTCTCCGCCATCTCTGACTACAGCCGATGGAACTTGCCTTCATCCAGCCAGGCTCTGAAGGCAATTGAATTTGCACCCCCTGACAGATGTTGTCCACTTTCCACTGTGCAACTGTAGAGTGGCTACCAACTCCTGACATAGGCCCAGCAACAACCCAGCCTTGCTCACAAGCCCTCCACCCTAGCTGAGTCTCACTCCCTCTTCCTTCTGTTCTGAGGAGGTAGGAGAGGCCTTGAGCTTTGAGGCTGTGGGAAGAAAGCTCCAGTCTCTGCCTTCCTCAGATCCTGATATAATCATGAGGTTCAGAGCTGCATGCTCACCCATCCATCCACCCTGCTGCAGGGAAGAGCATAAAACAAGGCAACTCTGCAGAACAAATCAGACCAGCTCCCCTTCCTGGGGTGTTGGCCTTTCTCCAGGCACTGGGAATGTATGTATACTTCCTGAGTGCCAGGCATTGTATCGGGCTCTGGGACTCAGCATCAATAAGACAGACAAGGCCCTGTCTTCTCGCTGCTCACCAGCTAGTAAGGTGATGGAAAGTGTGGGGACTCGCTGGGCCTCTACCACCTCCGACACTCTTCGGCAGCAAGTGGGGCCTGTGATCTCCTAAAGCAGAATATTAATAATAACAACAGTAATTGTACTGGGCACTGTTCATGGTTCACGTATTCATGCCCTGAATCCTTACAACAACCCCTTAAGCTGGCAATGTCATCATCATCCTCATTACAGAGGGCGAGAGGTTCACACACAGCTCTGAAAACTGAAAAACTTTTTCTCAACTCGCTCACCTAGTGCAAATGATGCTTCCAATCTTGGTGAGTGACACACTTTTGCACAGCCTGTTGCATTTTAACCCCTTGAGAATGAGACAGAGGGAAATTGGGTTCCCGCCCAGAAGTAAAATTTAGGTTAGACTCTAGGAGGAGCTCACTGGCAACATTTAAGAGCATAAAAGAGAAAAGACTCCTTTCTGGGAATTTGCTTCTCCCATGAACTTTCCATATTGCATAAATAGCCTTGTAAAAATAGAGGAATTTTTCCAGAAAATAACACGCACAATTGCACTTCATGCATTATGTTCTATTTCCCATCTTTTTGGGCCAGATGAAGGCTGTTGGAGAGTTGGCCTGAGTAGGGAAAGAACTAGACCTTGTTCTGCTGCTATCTCAGCCCAAAGGCAGAGACGCATAGCCAGCAGAGCTAGCCCCTCTCGAGGCCCCAGCATACAGGTGACCCCAGGACAGGTGTCAGCAGAGGGAACAGGTCACCTCCCTACTACTCCAGGTCACCAGGGGACAGAAGGCAGAGGAAAGGCTGTGAGGGATTACCTGCTACTTCAGATGAAAGTCACCCAACACAGCTCACCACCCATGTACCCTGAAGGAAACAGGGAGAGGAAGAGGCACCCCTCAACAGATAGCAGGCAGAGTTAGCTGAAAAACAGAAGTGGCTTCCACGTTGACCACTGCTGGAGGGTCAGGAGACCCCCGATGCCTTAATTCACTCCACTTTGATCCAAGCTTCTTGGATAACTTGGGATGTCTCACCCAGTCTGTTGCCCCAAGGATTTCTTTTAGGTCTAATAAAATATGTGTCTTGTGTGAAACACTTTCAAGTTTGCAGATTATGATCTTCACAGTCCCTCAGCTTGGATTTTGATGCACATATCCATTACAGATAGGTGGGACAGGTATCATTATCCCCATATTTGCATTTAGATCATGTTTAGAATCACCTAATAGCCGGCAGAACCCGGTGCTAACTGAGGTCTTTTGATCTCTTAAGCCTCAGGTACTTTCTCTTGGTTTCCTCAGAGCATCTTCTGAATCTTTCCAAGTCTTTCCACTGCCTAAGCATGGACATTAGGGATAACCTCTCATTCCTATAGTTTAGGAGACAGCTTTAGAAGTTCTGCCCTGGCCTCTGGGGTCCACAGAGAACCCATCTGTGTCCCTGGTGGATGGATAGTTCCCCCCTCAGGCTTGGTCTGAGGCACTGGGACCCAGAACTTGTACAATGCCCTGCTAAGCTTCTTAGAGAAGGTGGGTATTAGCAGGATTGAATATTCTTCCCTGACATGCCCTTCACACTCGACCCTGCTTCGAATTAGGATTCCACAGGGGAACTGGGGGCAGGAGAATGGGGTGTTTCCTGCTATCCAGCTTCGGACACACTCTTTGAAACCCTGGAGTCTGGCAAATTCCCACAGCCGAGAGGACATCGGATGTCGGGGTTTGAAGGTAAATGATGCACTTAGGCAAGCAGGGGGGACCCATGGGGCTGCCAGCTCCGCTCTGTGATCCAGGCACAAGGGGAGGACAGATCCTCCCTGAAGTCTCTGCAGGTGACCCCAGTGGGCTTGCTACAGAGTGCTGAGTTCAAGGCAAGTTCAGAGGGCTGGGGGGAGATGCAAAGGAAATTAGAACAACCAAGGACCAAGAAGGAAGCTCACTTACTACTTCCCGTTTTTTTTGCTCATCCCTCTTTTGCTTTTTAAGACAACTGTACTTGTATCTCTACTTAGTGGGGTGTACTAGAAAGACTGGGGAATTAGGAGGCTCATCTGCCTGGCCACCCACCAGCTTTATGATGTTAAGCAAGTCACATGTCCTCCCTGGACCTCAGTACCTTCAGCTCTCACGTGGGGATGGTGCCAGGCAGATTGTATGGTTTACCCTGATACTGCTAATAAATTATTATCATGTGCAAACCCAGCCATTAGTTATTGTTTTATAATATCTGTGGATACTGTTTAGAAATTTAATTAACTATTGACTGGGGCCGAACTTTCATGCTCTTTATAAAATGAGGATTCTTTGAGGCTGGGGATTTAGCTCAGTGGTTCCGCTGCCTGCTTCACAAGCATAAGGTTCCAAGGCTGATCCCTGGTATCAAAAAATAAATATAAAATAAAACAAAATGAGGATTCTTTGAGCATCTTTTCTGTTTTTTTTTTTTTTTTTTTT
>NW_022900937.1:17276394-17343230 GCF_012274545.1 Fukomys damarensis
TTTTTTTGTGTTGTTGTTGTTTTTTTGGTACTGGGGATTGAACTCGGGTCCTTGCACTTGCCAGGCAGGTGGCGGAACCACCGAGCTAAATCCCTGGCCCATCTTTTCTGTTTTTTTTCTTTCTGCATTCTTATATGAAACTTAGCCTATATATCACTGTTGTTTGATTTTGTTTCATTTTTTGAGACAGGGTTTTACTATGTGGTTCAGGCTGACTTTAAACTCACTCGGTAGCCCAGGCTGGCCTCATACTTGTGGCAATCTTCCTGCCTCAGCTTCCCAAGTGCTGGGATTACAGGCATGCATCACCACACCCAGCTTTCACAGACCTTACATGTATTTATTCTCTCAAGAGTCTGTGGCATAAGTATTATTACTGTTTACATAGGCATTACTTTTAATAAATTAAATTAAAATATTATGCACGTGATAATATGGCCAAACGAATAGGATATTCAGTGAAAAGTAAGCCTCTTTCTGATCTCTAGCCCACAGTTTCCCTTTCCCAGATGTCCCTCAAGAGATCATCTTTGCATAATCAATATAAGTATTACCACACCCATTTCACAGATGGGCCAAATCAGACTCTGTCCCAAATCAGAGTTGTGGGCCCCAGATCGCCTCTTAACTTCTTTTTACCACCCTAGGCTTATGGATATCCCCTGGCTGGTCTTCATGGAGAAATCTTTCCTGATCACCACTCTGAATCCCAGAGCAGCTGCTATCGCTCCATGGATAGCATGAGAGGCCTTCTGTGACCACGTGTAACTGGCCATCATGGGGAAACTGATCAAGATAGGGCTGCGGAAGAGGCAGTTACTCCATCCAAAGAGGTTCCGTTGGAGTCGCCTCCTCTTCCTATTGGGAATGTTGATCATCGGTTCTACCTATCAGCGCCTAGGGCGACCTCGGGCCCTGCTCTCACTGCGGGCAGAAGTCTCTTCCCAACAGCCTATAAAACTGGTCAGCCGGGACCTCCCCAGTGATGAGATGGTAATGGTGAGCAGTGAGCCTCCAAAAGCTAGCTCTGGAGTGGAGGGTGGGATGAAAGCATCCCAAGCTACAGTGGGCAGGCGTCAAGTACCGCCCAGCAGGACCAGGGAGAACACCCCCAGTCCACCCAGAAGAACAGCCAAGATCATTCCAACAACATCAAAGAACACTCACAGCCTGACAGCAGCAATTTCAGAGAGAACAAAGGAAAACACCCCAACCACTAGAGTACTGAATCGTGACACCCCAACTTCAGACAGACCACCAGTAAAAAATGATACCCTGACCCCCAGGGAAGAAATGCAGAGGTACAGCCCAACTCGAGCCAGGAGAAAAGGAGAGCGGCACACACCCTTCCCGGTGAAGGGAACAGTACACATTTTCACTCCGTCCACATTCATGACAATGGAGATGAGCCACGGGGTCACCCCCAGCACAATAGCACAAGACAGTGAAACCAGGGCAAACTATGAAATATCGGAGACCAATTCTCCCAAGAGAATAGTGGAAGAAAGTACCCCCATCACTCTGAAGGGAACAGTTAGCAACAGCCCAACTAGCCCGACACACAATGCAAAAACAAACATCTTGACTTCTCCAAGGAATTTACTGGAAAAGGATGCCCTGAGTAGACCCAGAAGAAGGGAAAAGAACAGCTCTGCCAGCCCTCGGATGTCACTGGGAAAGAACAAGCTGACAACTCCCCAGGAAGCACCCTTGCAGCACCTCACAGTCAGCACTGTGACAGGGAACAGCCCAGTAGACACCAAAGCCTCTGCTGCTGCCTGGAGTGTTACGAACCCCTGGCCCCAATCCCGCTCACCCACCGTCGAAACAGCATCAGCCACCCTCTGGGAGGTGGCAAAGAAACCTTTCACAGCATCCAGCACTTCAGTATCCCCCAAAGTCAGGGCCGTTCTGACCACCCAGGTCCGGCACTGTGTGGTTGTGGAGCCAGCTCCAGCCACACCCCACACCCCATCCCACAGCCCGACAACGGCCCTGCTCCCAGGGGTGCCTGGTCCCAGTCTCTCAGCACCACTCCCTGGCTGGCCAGAGCCCCACCCCAAGTCAGAGTACCCCCTGGACCTGTTCAGTGTGGATGAGCGGCGGCAGGGCTGGGTGGTCCTGCATATCTTCGGCATGGTGTATGTGTTTGTGGCCTTGGCCATCGTATGTGATGAGTACTTTGTCCCAGCCTTGGGCATCATCACGGACAAGCTGAAGATCTCTGAGGATGTGGCAGGTGCCACATTCATGGCTGCTGGAGGCTCTGCCCCGGAGCTCTTCACTTCCCTCATTGGAGTCTTCATTTCCCACAGCAACGTGGGCATCGGTACCATCGTGGGCTCTGCCGTGTTCAACATCCTCTTCGTCATTGGCACCTGCTCCCTCTTCTCCCGGGAGACCCTCAACCTCACCTGGTGGCCGCTGTTCCGTGATGTCTCCTTCTACACCCTCAACCTGTCCATGCTCATTGTCTTCTTCCTGGACAGCCTCATCGCCTGGTGGGAGAGCCTGCTGCTGCTGCTGGCCTACGCCTTCTACGTGCTCACCATGAAGCGGAACAAACAGATTGAGGTCTGGGTGAAGGAGCAGCTCAGCAGGAGGCCAGTAGCCAAGATCATGGCTCTGGAGGACCTCAGCAAGGTAAGGACGGGCAGGTCAGGCTTCTCTGGCCCTTGGGTGGGATGGCTGGGGAAAGCTCAGGACTGGAGAGTAGTGGGGCTGGGTTAGACATCCAAAGATGGGTGCTCGGGCTCACTTGCTATTTCTTCAACATTTCCAGAGTGCTGGAGCTCTGCCAGCCTCAGTGCTGCAGCCTTTGCAAGTGTGACCTTGGCCCCCACCCCTGCTCAACTATAAGTAGTTATTATTATTATGATCCTCATTTGCAGGAGAGGCAATTTAGGTCTAAGGAAGTTAACTGTTTGCTCAAGGTCACACAACAAATAGGCAGCAGAGCTAGGATTGGGACCCCAGCAGTTCTGGCTGGATCTTTGGAAATGACACTTGAGTTGGACTTTGGAGAATGTCCAAGGAGATACCAGGCAGGAAAAAAAATGATCATTTCTTCCACGTGCTTGGGGTGCGGGGTTTATGCCACACCCCAATTTTCATTTAATACTGTTACTTCACATTCTAGACCTGTGCACTGGGGAGGGTGCGTTTGGCTTGGATGGGGTCTGGGAAGAGGAAGGGTTTTTTATTTATGTTCTTCAATACTGGGAAAGGTGGGAGGTCCACTCATCCACCAACAAGCCAGCCTTGGGGGCAAGACCCACTCTGTGTGTCAGCTGGCACCCAGACACCAGGACACCATTCATAGGGCTTCCTAACCCAAAGAGCTCTTCTTCCCCCTTGCTGAACACAACTAAGTGTACCAGGTGATTCAGTAACTGGAAGGTGAGATTAAATTGGCCAAGTAATCTCTGAAAATTTATCTCAAAAGTTTTTGTTCTTAGAAACTCTGGAGGTATCTAAGGAACAGAGACCCCATTTCTGTCCTGCTCCTTATGTGCAAAGAGTACAAGGACTTAGCTTCTTAATCCAGAATAGTTTTGATGAGTGAGCAGGACAGAGACCAAACTCAGCAGCATGTCTGGGAGATACGGGGCCAAGGGACATCCAATGAATATTCTGTGGGATTTTTGAAATAACATGACGTTCCGGTCAGAGCACCAACTAGAGAGCTGGACACCAAGATTCTAACCCAATTCTACTTCTAATTAGCTGTGTGACCTTGGACAGGTCCCTTCCCCTCTTTAGGGGAAATGAGAGTCTACCTTGTCACCCATAGGTCCTGTCAAGTCTGACAGTCCATGATCATGTCTTGTGTCTACATGATCCAGTTTGGGCAGGCCCCAGGACAACGACTATTTGAGCTGACGGACTGAGCTCCTCTGCCTGCTTTGCAGATGGCCAGTAAGGCCCAGGGCCACAGAGCCAGCGAGAGTCAGAATCCAGCTTCTTCTCTCCCCATTCTGCACTCTTTCCCATTTGACAGCTGCTCCAAGGAAGCCACAGGTTTAAAAAGAAAGGGAGGCTCAGAGAGTTGCATACTTTTTTTTTCTTTGTTTGTTTTTTGAGACAGGGTCTCACTAATGTAGTTGAGACTGACCTGGAACTCACTATGTAGCCCAGGCTGCAAACTCACATAGTGATCCTCCTGCCTCAGCCTCCTGAGTGTTGGGATTACAGGTGTGCGCCACCATGCCCAGCAAGAGAGTTGCATACTTTTAAGATGAGGAAGCTGGAACCAACCTCCTTCTTGGCCAAATTCTCAGGGCTGGCTGGCAAGGGGTGGCTCTGAAACCCGGGTCTCTCCTCTAAGAAAAGCCATGACGTACATTAGGCTGCCAATTGTCAAAATGCCTCTGGCTTGCCTCCAGGTCTTTTGTAGTAACTCTGCTTTTATTTAAACTCCACAAATTCTGAACTTCCTATTTTATCAGAGTTAGATGCTCAAAGCAAACCTTGCCAAGCTGTAAAGCACAATTATTTCAAAGGAGAACGTGTAACCTACTTAAGAGACTTCAAGGGCTTTGTTAGCAGCTTTTTGCCAACCAGTAAGCAGGGTGCTGATTGTATTCGTAATTATTTGTTGAAATGGATCTAGGATGATTTTTAATTGGCAGCATTATTATTATTGTTGTTGTTATTATTATTTTTTGCAGTACTGGGGATCAAACTCAGGACTTCGCACTTGTGAGACAGGCATGGCGCCACTGAGCTAAATCCCCACTCGGTAGCATTATTTTTAAATAGTAAGCTGAATTTCTGTCTATACTTGAAAGTAAATCCATTAAAATTAAATTAAAATTAAATACTTATAGCCATGATTTACCACTACTAGTGTCCATATTCTAAAAATTAGTCCAAATAACTCAAGAACCATTGCTATTTATCATCAGCATCATCATCACTTGGTTAAGACAGGGTCTCCCTTTGTTGTTCAGACTGGCCCTGAACTGACCATGTAGCCTACACTGGCTTCAAACTCCCAGCAATCTTCTTGCCTCAGATTCCCAAGAGCTGGGATTACAGGCGTGTGCCTCCACACCGGGCACAAGAGTTATTTGGGGGGTGGGTACCATGGATCAAACTCGGGTCCTTGTGCTTGTGAGGCAGACAGTGGAACCACTGAGCTAAATCCCTGGCCCCACTATAGTTATTTTGGAAGATTTTAAATACTTGCGAACTTAAATTCCATCCTAGGGTTTCTTATAGCTAGAGAGAGGAAACCACCTTTGCTTGCATTTTTATGTCTATGTCTGGATGGCCAAGGTCTGGTTTGAGAGAAATAAATTATACCTCGTTTCACTGGTAATCTGGGGCAAGCCATTGTGTTCTGAATTCCAGAAGCAATTCTACAAAGACCCAATCTTTGACTTAGTAAACCATGATGGTTTTCATTTTTTTTAATAGTATAACATGTGTCCCCACCCCTGTAGAGCAATTTGACTATGAGACTTTAACTGGGAAAATGAACATACTTTGCTCAAACCCTTCCTCACACTTACAGTTCACGCCTCTCCCTGAGAATGGGTCCTATGTTGAAGCATCACCTAGGGAAGGAAGGGGCCAGGGCTTCAAAGAGGTCAGAGAGCAAAGCAGAGAGGCAGACAGAGTGGGTCTGGGCAGAGCTGCAGAGCCTGGTGGGGGTGGGGACATGGGGGGTGAAGTCATAGCCACAGCTGCTTGGGAAGTCAAAGCCTGGGACAGAAAGAGGACAGCATGTTGGAGAGACACACAGAGAGAAGGACACCCAGGCTTCCCACTTCCTCTCCATCAGTCTGGGGGCGAAGTGGAGAAGGGATGACACTATGTCAGATTTGTCACTGCCACTAAGCAGGGAACAATCTTTGTATCTCCCAAAGGGCTGAGCCTAGCATTTTACCCTACCAGAAGCTCCAGAAATATTTGCTGCTGTTGTCTCAGAAACACCTAACAGCTCAGGGTTTTGAGTTTCAGGAGAGAAGGAGTTGGAGAAGGAATCCATGCTCAGGGAGGTCTGTTCCATACATTCGGTTGATTTCTCAGGAGACCAAGGTTAGCTTGCTATCCCTGCTTTGCAGATGAGAAAACAGAGGCTCAGAGGGGATAATTAGCTCCTGTGAAGGAAACGTGATGAAGCTCAGAGGTTAGTAGACCTTTTTTTGGTACACAGTGAATATTTTAGGCTCTGCAGGACATGCGGTCTTCCGTGATGCCTACTCAACTCTGTCCCTGTGGTGGGAAAGTAGCAGCTGACCCATAAACAAATAAGTGGGCATGGCCTTGGGTATTTTCCTAAGAGCAACTCACTCACAGGTGTTCTCCACCAAACAACCAGCGTACACAGTCAGTAGCCAACAATTCATTTCTTACTCAGTATTTACCCAACTCCTGTTGGTTGAGTTCCTGAGCTGAGGGGCCTTTTACTTCACTTCTATTCAGAGTCAAAATAAAGGGTTCTTTTTTGGGGGGAGGAGGGGTTCAAATCAGAATTCACTTAATAATACAGAAAAATTAAGTGATTTAATATTGATCATAGATATTTATAATGGTGCTTTAGAGTCTCTTTTTTGATATTGGCTGAAAAAAAGAGGATTTGAAGCTAGCTAGGTATACTGCTACACACCTGTAATCCTAGCTACTCTGGAGGCTGAGGCAGGAAGTTTGCAAGTTTGAATCTAGCCTGGGCAACGTAGCAAAAAGGGATAAAAGCCAGGCAATAAGCTCTGTCTGAGCCCTTTTAGAAACCCTGTGTCCACAGTTCTTCCTTAGTGTACCCGAGAATGTGAAACCCCAGGGGAAAATCTGCCATCCTTTCCTGAACACATTCAGGCTATTTTCTTTGGGGCAGGACTTCTTTTATAACATCAAGCAACAAGGCTCCACGTAGACAAACCCAGTGCCTCTGTAGGGGGCTGGTTCTCCCATTTTATTTTATTTTTATTTATTAATTTATTTATTTGGTACCAGGGATTGAACTTGGGTCCTTGAGCTTGCGAGGCAGGCAGCGCAGTCACTGAGCTAAATCCCCAGCCCTGGGCCTCAATTTTGATGCTTATCTCGGGGGTCCTAGTAGTGGCCTAAACACAGGAAGCTGTAGATAGGAAGCTGCCACTGGACCTCTCCTCTACAAGCTCCACCCATATGAGGTGCCAGGGAATCCACTGTGCTCCCAAAGAAGCCATCCTTGACATCGAGTCCTTGTCAGCTTCTCCCCAGTTGTCAGGAAAGACAGGAAGAGTGGAATTCTAAATCACTTGATTTTTCTTTTGCTTTGTTTTTGAGACAGGGTCTTCCTAAGTTACCTAGGCTGATCTTGAACTTGATCCTCTTGCTTCAGCCTCCTGATTAGTTGGACAAACGGGCACGGGCCATTGTCCTTGGCCAAATTCTCAATTTTAAGATTACTGTTCCTCATACTATTTACTTAAGCTTTCAGGGTTCACCTGGTAGGGCACGCTAGCTGATGACAAAATGAATCCACAAGAACAAAGAAAAACAGAAAAATAGTGGCTGTGTCCAGTACAACAGTCTGTCATTTTCTGGACACGTATGTGACTGTAGTTGAGATTTTCCCTGCACGCATACAACACAGCAGTATTTTCTTCCGGTGCATACGATGCATTGAATATGAAATCAGACATCCATGGTGTTCTACAAGGAGCAGCATGATTTCTAGATTCTCTGTCACTCAAACCAGTTAGAAATATAAAACCCATAAACAAGTTCTTATGGTGAGTGGATAGGCATATGGATGATAAATAAAATAAATTAAGCAGGGGATTTAGCTCAGCAATTCAGTGGCCTGCCTTACAAGCACAAGGACCTGAGTTCAATCCCTGGTACCAAAAAAAAAAAAAAAAAAAAATTAAGATGGTAATTTATTTTAATTTTTTTTGGCTTTTTGAGACAAAGTCTCACTATACAGTTCAGACGGGCCCTTGAATTTACTATGTGCCCAGCCTGGCCTTGAAATCTTAGTGATCTTCCTGCCTCAGCCTCCCAAGGGCTGGGCTGACAGGTGTGCACCACCACACCCAGCTAAGATGATAACTGTGGCGTGCATGTGACAGAACACGATTGCACAGTGAGCCTCCTTCGGTGAGGGAGGGCAGAGGAGGGCTTTGGGGGAGAGCTGGTCCAAGCACAGATCTGCAGAATGAGATGAGAACTGGGTGAGAAGTCTCGGAAGAGGGAGCAGCATTTGCAAAGGCTCAGGGCTGAGAGGAGCTTGGCGCAGTGTGGCAAAGAAAGTGGGGGGGGTGGCTAGGACAGTTGGTTCATAAGCACAGGGAGGGTGGGGCAGGGCAGCTGGGGAGGAGGGTGGGAGCTGGGGATCAGATACGGAGTTTGCATTTTATTTGGTGCTCACTGGGAGAACAGTGTAATGAGCCCCCATTTAAAACGCCGCTCCCTAATTGCTGTGCAGAGACTGCATCATGGACGCGCAAGAGAGGAAGCAGGAAGAAGCAGGGAGGCCAGTTAGGGGGCTGCTCTGAGCATCCAGCAGTCGACACACACAGGGGTCCCCACGTGTCTACGGATACATTCAAAGGCCCAGCGGATGCCTGACTTTATGTATAGCATTCACTTTACTGCTTCTCCTTGACATACCTGAATTCCCAGCTTCAAGGCTCTTGCACTTTGATGCCTTTTTAAGATAAAAACAGAGTCACTTGCACGCAAGCACTCTGCTGCTAGACCAGTCACTCTGATAACCAAGACAGCTGCTGAGCAACTATGGATGGACAGCATATCCTGCACAGACACACCGTAATACTTCATCATGTCACAAGTTAAAAACTATGAATTGTTTATTTCTGGAAATTTCCATGTAATAATCTTTCGACCACAGCTGAAACAAAGGGAGATGAAATTGGATGGGTAGAGACTGCTTGCTACACACACAGACACAAAGACACACAGACACACGTACACGCGCACATGATTACCACGTATATATTTAAGAGGTGTTTTGAAGACAGAATCATCTGGAGATGATTCTGGGGGAGGTCACAGGGGTACTGGTCCCACCACCGAGAGGAAGGACAGGTTTAGGTACTCAGGGTCTCTCACTCTGGAAAAGTGAGTTGGGTGTCTGTGTCCCCACCAAGTGGATTTGTCCAGGAGGCAGTGACCCAAACAGGCCTGAAGTTTGGGAACAAGGTCTGCGCAGGAGGGAGAAATCTGTGTCATTAACAAATGTGCAGCAATTGCCATCAATAGCTGACAGGCACTCTGCTGAGAGAGCAAGATAGTCCAGGACTTAGAGCTAAAAAACCCTAGCATTCATTCATTTTGACTCCTCCCATGTGAGGCCTGTGTCAAGCCTGGATACAGTGATTAATAAGGCCCAGGCCCTACTCTCAAGGAGCTCACATTAATGGAGGAGCTGGAGTTGATCCAAGCTTTATGGGAACTGATCCTCATTAGGAAAAAGAATATATTAGCGGTGCTACAAAATTAGACACAAATCTTGGAAGGGATATGTGTAGGGGAGAGATAGGTCCTGAAGCTTAAGCTTCATCAGTGCCACAGTAAATCCTTCTCAGGGGGAAAGGGAGTAAAACCAATACTTGCAGGACAACATGGAAGGTGAGTGCTCAGGGGTTTCAGCACTGCTGAGAGAGGACATCTGGGCCAGCCAGAGAGTCAGGGAAGGTTTCCTGGAGGAGGTGATGCTTAGCCAAATCTGGGAGGACAGGCAGGTGTTCACTGACTGAATACGGGGCCAGGGTCTTGCCCGTGCATGCAGAGGACACAGGAAAGAGAGTGAGGAGAGACTATAGCTGTGCTGGCCATTTTGGTGGCTACTAGCTACATTCAGCCAGTGTGCTGGCCAGTTCAATTTTTTGAGATGTGCTGTAAATATAAAACAGGCACCACGTTTCAAAGGCTTAGTATGAAAAAAGGTTGTAAAATACTTCAATATTTTTATACTAATTTCATAATGAAATGTGTGTGACGAGACATCTTCAGAAAATACCTTCTTGCCAGAATCACTGTGGACCCGTCAGCTACGCCCAAATGTAGACAAACTTCACACCCATTTCCCTGAAATGTCAATAATTTGGAACAGAGTCATTAGGGAATATAGATTTAACATCAGTTCCCTATTTATGTGTGGGAAAAGAAAGGAAACTTAGTAAAAACAAACAACACGCACCCGCGCGCACACACACACACACACCCCAAAAATTTCAGACCAAAAATACGAAACCCATCTCAGTGGAGAGCAGGTAATCAGGAGGGTTTTGCCACTCTGTGTGAGTGTGGATAAGTTATGGGACCTTTCTGAGGCTCGGTTTCTTCATCTATCACGATGGCCTTGTCTGTTTCACAGAGTTGCTAGGAATGACTTCCAAAACTTGGAAGTCCAGACTGAGGTTAGCCAGGAACAATGAGCCCAGAGAGAAATATTTTGGTCTGGATAAATCTAAATGGCAGAGAGTACATTAGGGCTGTGGCCATGGGCAAAAATCAGCTCTCTTAAGATCTCAGTGATGAATGTAACTGTGCTGTATACATATAGGTACCAATAAACTCAAAGAGAGAGAACAAAAATCAGCTCTCTTGCTCCTCTGTGGACAAAGCCAAGCAGCCCCAAGGGCAGCTCAGCCCCACACACTTCTCTGTCTCTAAAGAGAACTCAGGGGGTGGGGGTTGGGTGGGACAAATAATGAGATGGCTTGGATAGTGGGGGTCAGCGCAGGGGCCGCCTTCCTCTGTGCCAGTATCCTTGCAGGTGTGTCACGAAAACCTTAAGGGGTGTGTTAAAAGCGTACAGCGCCCCCTTCAGATTCAGATTGGGTATTTGTGCTCTGCCTCACAGTAGAAACTCTCATTGATTCAGCAGCGTGCATCCAAGCACACTTCACCCTTCTCAGGTTTTACCTTCTGCCGAAAGCCTCCCTGGCCCAGCTCACTACAGTGCCTTTGTCTCTACCTTTCATACCATGAACTGCACTCTGCTTTGTCTTGCAGCTGTGCTATATTTGTTTCTGGTACTTTCTGGACATGAAGGCCATCCTGGACTACATAGTGAGATCCTGTCAAAAAGAAAGAAAAAATAAAATAAAAAGAACTCAAAGAATGAATCAGGTGGTGGGAGGGTGGCCTGGAATCACGCACTATTTTTTTTTAACATTTTCTGGGCCCATTTGTGGTTTAGTAATGGAGGCTGGTGGACGGGAAGGTAAAAATGATTACTGCAGCAGCCATGAGTGACTGGGCTGCCTAAACTCAGAACCAGAGGCCACTTGGGAGCAGCTCACTTGGGAGATCCCCTCACATTCACTGTGTAAAGCATCACAGGTCAAGGGAACCAAGATGACGATAGCACAAGTTTACTGTGCTAGGTAGACAATTCATGGATGGGAACAGTTAACAATGACTTAACAAACAAATAAACAAAAAAAGCTCAAACGGTATCTGTGGGCTGTGACTGCAAAGTTACAAGTGGTGGTGTGGCCAGCAAATGCCATGGCTTTCTGCTGCTCCCTCTGCATCACCTGAGCGTCCTGCTTCCCGCTGGCTGCCCCGCAGCATCCCCAGGACACTCGCATTCGTCTGACCACACAGCCAGGATTCAGCATCACAGAACGTGCTTTCTGTTCTATGTGGCCGTGGAGGAGAGAGGTATTAGAGAGGGCTGGAGGGAGGGTGTGGGGAGGCAAAGGAACCACTCGGGAAAGCTTTATACAGGAATTTGCCCTGAATCTTCTGAAAAAAATGTATAGGACTCCCATAAGCAGAGAGAAATGTAGAAGGCATTTTAGGGAGGGAAAGGGGCATGGACAGGGAAGAGCAGTTGGAACAGATGAAGTATATTTGGATGACCGTTCATTTATTCAGTCACTTAATAAATATTTATTGAGTGACGGCTACTTTGTCATTATACAAGTGAATTAGAGAAAGTGCCATGAAGAAAAAGAATAGGTATCTACAAAACAGTATCATTCTAGCTGGGTATGGCAGTATATACCCATCATCCTAGTACTCGAGAGGCTGAGGCAGGAGAATTTTGAATGCAAGTCCAGGCAGGCTTACATAATGAGAAACTGTCTCAAAAAGTAAAACAAAGAAACAAAACAAAACCAAACCCTAAGAACGAACATCATTCTCGGCCTCCCAGGGTTAGGTGACAAAGCGATGAGAGTACAAGGAGTGGGAGGGAAAGAGCAAGGCTGACAGAGCAGGAGGAGCCTGTGGTGTGGGTTCAAGGGTAGTGGAGGGGATGGCACATCTGAAGGCACTGGACTTGCCATCCACTTTCTGAGGCCAGGCCAGCCCTGGGGCAGGGTGGTCTCCGCATTCAACCGGAGGCTTCCCAAGGAATAGAGAGAGCAAGGATTCCTCTGTGACAGTTCCTGACTCCTGTCTTTGGTTCCTGTCCTTGCTTGCAGCCAGGTGATGGGGCCACTGCAGCAGATGAGCACCAGGACCACAGGAAGCTGCAGGTGGGTGCTGCATGGAGTCTACCAGCGGGGGCATCGCAGGGTCTCTGTGTAGCCAGACCAGGACACCAGGGACCAGGGCACTATGGCACCAGGCTGGGCTCAGGCCTGGGAAGCTCCTGCACTGCCAGGAGCTGTCACCTCACCTCAGGTGGCCTTCCAGGAGGTGCTAGTTTGGGAGCTACATCCTGAACGATACAGCTGGCTCTGCCACTGCTCTGTGGCCTTGGGTCTCAGTTTCTGCATCTGTAAAATGATTCTTTGGCTTACACGAACTCAAGTCCTAGTTGCCAGCCCCAGTTTTGCATGACTATTTGATATAATGGCCTAAGTACTTGTGGCTTTAGCATGTCCTGGAACTAAGAGAAAAATATGAAGGACGCTGAAGGGTGTGGGGCGTCTGAGATTTCTGAAAAACAGGATCTGTTTTGGCCTATGGGGTATGTGGAAAGAATTGTGGGGATTTTAAAAGGAGGAGCTGGGGTCTGCAACCTTCCTCACCCAAAGGAAACCACCGGCCTTGTTGTGAAGTGTCACCACATCCACTGGGTGGCAGAGGAATTCAGAGGAGAGAGGTAGGAGAGGGAAGCCTGCGTGGGTCCAGCTGCTGTCTAGGGATGCTCCGCTGTAAGGCAGATGGCATTTCTACGCGTGTCACCATGAATAAGTGCACATCTGTGTACAGTAAAGATGTGTGTGAGTCTGTGAAGGTCTCATAGCACAAGGTAATCAGGGTTGGCAATCAGCAGACCTGTACCCGTCTGACTTTCATTTGCTCCCTGCATGACCTTGGATTCTCACCAGCTAGCTTCTTGGAATTCTCTTTACTTTTTGTAGATGGGGATCACAGCCTTGCTTCTCTCTGGGGCTGGGGCAGTGATGAAAAACCTGGAGCTCTGCACCCACGTGCAGAGGGTCTGTCTTTGGGGTGTGGCTTAGAGGGCATTCCTAGGAGGTTATGCTTGCAGGGGGTTCAAAGCTTGGGTAACATGCTGTCCTTGATACGCATGGTCTGTTTTTGTTGAGCATTTGGGGACTTGTGCAGGACACAGAGTGAGCCAGCCTGGAGGAGCTAGGCGGAGGCTGAGGCAGAAAGCACTGTGGGTGAAGGAAGAAGGTAGCCCAATATAAGGGCTGATCTCTGATCCCCTGTGGGAAGGAGGCAGATGGCGAGGCACTTATGCGGTTCCTCCCTGGTGGGGCAGGGTCCACTGAGGCCTGTGCGGCTCTCCCCTTGCTCAGCTCCAGTCAGTGCTGACCCGAGGGAGCAGCTCAGCCTTGCTGCACAACAGCACCATCCGTACCACCATCTACCAGCTTGTGCTCCACAGCCTGGACCCCCTGGGGGAAGGTAAGCAAGGCCCCCACACCTGCTGGTGTGTCTGCTCCTTCCCTCCTGCAGGGGCAGAAGCACTGGGAAGCGGGCTGGGGGTGGGAAGAGAGAGTCAGCAGGCAAAAGAGTTGGAGGTAAACGTCAGACAGCCCAGGAGTCAGGAAAGTGATAATATAGGGGACTCACCAAGACAGGGCCATGTGGAACATGGATGCTAAGGTCTTCAAGTTGCTGCATTGCATTACTTTCCTGCCTCAGCGTCCCTCCCTGTGGAATGAAGGGGTTCACCTGCAGTTAGGCCATGAGCACCATGTGCCCTGCCCTGGTCTGTGCTGGGCCAGCCCTGTGTTCCGCAGAGCGTCTCCAGCCAGGTGGCTTGGCCCAGGCTGCCTGGCCAGGGATGTTGCTAGGGGACCCTCCTCAAGGGCCTACAGCCCAGGAGCTAGGAGAGGCTCCTCCCTCTGCTCTGTAGTTAGCAGCTAAGAAGCTCACTCAGCGCTTGCCCAGCCAGGAATCCTAAGGGCCACCCTGGAAGCTGCCAGGAACACTTCTGGGGCAGCGGGGGTGGGGGGTAAGAGCTGCATCCAGAGCACAGCCGAGCTTGACAAATGACTCTCAGCAGCTGAGAGTCTCACCATCTCTCTCTCCAGAGAGCTGCCCAGCATGCTCCTTGGCCTCTACTGGTAGCTCATGGAGCCAGTCCTGCTCCCTGGCCTGTTTTTTGGGCCCAAGCAGGAGGCCATCAGAGAAAGGCTGGCCCATATGGGAAGACCGTGGGCTTGGGGTTCAGTGGGCAGAGGAGCTGAAGGCTAAGCCGAAAATGACAGGGTAGAAAGAGCCCAGGAACCTGTGAACAGCCTGTCTGACCTTCTGGGTTCAGGGACACATTTTGGAGGCTCAGAATTTGCATCAGACATACACTGGGTGTCAGGTCTATTTAAACCAAGCAAGTTGGCCTGTTACAAGGAATGTCAAAGACCAGGCAATGGAATGTTCCTGAGAAGCTCCTTAGGTGAGGTCTCCTGTGGGCATCAGCTCCAGAGAAACAGAGCCTGGGGCTTCAGGGTGGGTGGGACACACAGCACCAGCAGCCTCCTCCTGTCGCCCCCCACCTGGCCCACAGGCCCACTAAGGGAAGCTGTGTCTTTAAGTCATGCTTGGCCACTCCCGGAGGAACCACTGACTCTGTCCTGAAGATAAAGACCCAAATGGGACTGCGGGGCTCGCTGCCTGGGCCATTGCGATGACCAAACTGCCCGCTGGCCTACTAGCAGGATTATGTGATGTCCAGGCCAGGCTGAGGGCAGAGGAGATCAATGCTAAGGAGATGATCCGGCCACAGGGAGGGAGAGGCCATGTAAGGAGACAGACACTGTGGGAGCTGCAACAGTCACCCAGGGAGCCCAGCATGCTTGGTGAGCAAGCTTGATCAGAGAGACTCACCTGACTCTGAATCCCAAGACTGTCCAAGAGGGGCTGGGGCCTCCTAGGGCCTCTGCTTCCAAGACTCCTCCAGACACGTTTGTGTGTCACATGCTACTTCCAGAAGGCCGTCCAGGTGTTTCAGGGTCTTCCATAGAACTGATCACGACAGAGACATTTTTTGTGGTCCAGACCCTTACTTCCTACGAAGGGTTTATCTTGCCTAGGACTCCATGCCTCTCTGGGCAATTTCCCTCAAATGCATGTGGGCGACTGCAGTCTGCCTACTCCCCTCAGTGGTGGGGCTATGGGAAGTCAGGGCTTGTGATGACAAACATAAGGGGAACTTAGTTTCTTAGCCAGGAGTCCCCAACAAGCAGTCAACACATGTTCTTGGTACCAAGATGGGAACCGAAGTGCCTTCTGTATGACAGCTCTGCTCTGCTCAATGAAGACTGCAGGGCTTAATTGCTGCCCAGGGGGCATTGGGCTGTCTGGAGGAGGGAGGCAGTGGTGTATCAGCCTCCTGACTTCCTGGTTCCCAGGAGGACCCATGGGAACCTTGGATACCTTGCAGGACCCCAGGTACCACAGTAGTGGCTCTGCAGAGGCAGCTGTGGCTGTACCACCTTGGAGGTAATTCCAGAATTGCTTATCTATTTCCTGCCCACCAAGACCCAGGCAGAAGCTTTGGCCCACCCAGATTCCTGGACTGCACTGCCTCACTTTCCTCACTGGTGTCTGCATTTGGTACTAGATCTCTCTGGAGTCCCTTAGAACTCACACCTCTGGAATGCAGGACCTTATCAATGAGAGTTGTTTCCTGGGTAGGAAAGTGGTTCTCAAGGACTTTATTATCACCACTAGGGTCGGAGGGGGGTTATAGCTCCCCCAAACTTACATAGTGGTTTCTAGGGCCAGGCACGGTTGCAAACACATTCATGCATGAGTGATTTACTCTGTTGACAGTTCTGGAAGATTTTTACAGTCTCATGTCCACAGAGGTTTAGGGCACTGCCAGCCAGGGGCCCAGAATAGATGGCAGGGCACCCATCATCTTCCCACTTGTGCTGTTGTCCTCCCCTTCTCTGGTCCCCCAGTGCACTGCGGGAGGAGCACTCACACACTGCTGCCTTTCACTCTGTCCCTCCTTCTCCCACCTGGAAGGGATCGGAATAAAATGCCTCCAACATGGCCTGGAACACAGTCACATTGGAAGGAAGTTGCCATCCTTGCTTTTCTTGACTCGAAATCAGGGTTACACTATTGAGTGCATGCTGTTCTGGGGCCTCCAGCAAAGCTGGCGTATGGGGATCTAGAAGATGTTCTCTAGCTCCTGGTGTCTGGGGTCCAAAAGGTGTGATCGTGAATGTCTCCATCAGCTGTCCCCCTGGGGAGTGTGACCAGAACAGTGCTGCCTGATTTCTAGAGCATCAGAAGAAAGGTGCAATCTAGCTCAAGGTGCCAGAAGTATGTCTCCTGGCCTTCACAGCCCCATTCTCCGTGCATCACAGATGCACCCAGGGTATTTTTCTACCAGGCTCGGATCAGAATCCTTCTCAGGTCAGCACTCACACAGCCATCATTTGAGCTCATAAAGGAAATAAATCTTAGTTGTTCCTACTCCAACATGTCCTTTTACCAGAAAGGAAAAAGGTCTTGACAGGAACAGTGACTTGTCCAAGCTCATAGCCATTGGTGATAGTGCAGGGAATTTAAGACAAGTGGCTGGATTGGGCACCATGAACAGGCCTAGTTGGGTCAGAATCCAGACATCGAACTCTCAGCCTTGCCCACCTACTGCCACTGCCCTGGCTGCTCAGCTGACAGCAGGGACAGCACAGTGGTCATAGATGTGTTTACTTTCTCCTTCACAGCCCGCCCCTCCAAGGACAAGGAGGAGAGGTTGACTCAGGAGGCCAGAGCTCAACCCCAGACCAAAGCAAAGAACAGAGAAGAAGGTGAGAGGATGACCAGACCAGTGCATTTTCTCCTGCCACCTCCCCACTTCCGGTTGCCGCTAGCTCAGGCCAGGGATTGAGGCTCAGGCCTTGGGCCTTCTGAGCCAGTCAGTTCTGAGGATACCTTGAGGTTGCCCTGCCCGCTCTTAGTGTGTACTTTTCAACATGGGTGCACCGAGTATGTTCTTCCAGTTCCGTGTTCTTCTTGATGGGCAGGCAGGGGAAGGCCTTGTTGAACCCCCACTTCTGTTTTTTCTAAATCTCATTCCAAATGAGGCTCTGTTGGACTATTTCTTCTTCCTATCACTTCTACACAAGGACAGTGTTGCTAGTGATTGGTCTGAAACCAGCAATTCCAGGGAGCTAAGGCTTCCAGGAGTGTGGTGACACAGAAATCCAGTATGAGGCTCAGGGAGGTCAAGTGACTTGCTCAATGCCATACAGCCAAGGAGTGAGAGAGCTGTACCTAAACTTAGCTCTCCAGACTTTCCAAGTCTCCCTCCATCTCAATCCTATTCCAAGGCCCTGTGGCTGCTGCCTTTGAAATAGCAGGATTCTTTCCAAAGACTCCACTAGATCCTGAGCACTGGAAGCTTTGCACTCTCTGCTCCATGTGGCGAGCTGCTTACAGCATCCTTGGCCACAGTGGCAGGGAAGTCTGTGAATATGGGAGTAGCAAGGGTGGCCATGTCCCCTTTGCAGGTCTCAGGAGACAGGGCAAGAACAAGTCATATCACAATCCTCTTATTTTTCTTACCAAGAGGAGATTCCCCCAACAGACCTCCTGAGATCCCACTGTCCTGCAGCCCTGCAGCCACTCACCAGCTTCTGACCTAATCCATGTTTATCCTTTAAAGAGGAGGAGCCAGCCAAGCACCTTGCAGTCACGATCACACCTGCTCCTGCTCCAGACCTCCGGAGAGATCAGGAGGAGGATCCTGGCAGCCAGGTAGGCATGCAGCCTCTGCACGGGTGGAGGGATTCAAGAGGCCCAGGGAAGTACTTTCTGGCCCAAAGTACAAAATCCTATTTGAGTTTTAGCTTTCCAGGGTAAGCTTTATCTTTCTCTGAAATCACTTAAAAAATACAGTTATCTCCCAGGGCCAGTTGATTTACTGTCACAATCTCATACGGTATACTGCCACACTTGGTAAAGACACAAGGAATGGTCAGCCAGTTTGTCAGCAGTAAGGGGACAGTGAGCCAAGCCAGCTCCAGACACCAGGGGGCTGAGACACAGTGGCAGATTTCTGGGTGAAGCCTTGGAACCTTCCCAGTCCTGTTGTCCCTCATCTACAGAGTCCCGATGCCCTGTCTTTACAGCCTCCTTCATTCATGCTCTGGTAAAGCTGTTTCTTGTCTCAGTGCTTCTCTAGCCCCAGGCCTTGGCCCAGGAGCTTCCCCATCTTTGGACTGCCTCATCTTGTCCCACTTGACAGACCCAGTGCAAATGTTTCCTTTCCCAGGCAGCTTTCCGGTGCACCCCACATTGGAAGTGTGCTTTGCATCTGTCTTGGGCCTCTTATCACCGCCTCTCATATTCTAAGACTCTCTTGGTTGCCTTACTAAGGGGTGAGGTTCCTGAGAGCAGGATCCAAGTTTGAGTCATTTTGCAAAGAGATGTCAGGTTGAGTGACTGGTGGTAAATGAATACTCAGTTTGCAAGTTCCATCCCTGTTTTTTTTCAGCACCTGGAAGCATTCAGTTATGCTTCCTTCATAACTCAGTGCTTTAGGGTTCATCATCTAAGCCATCTTCCCGTATCCTGAGTGTCCTGTGCAGGCCCATTGTGGCCTCTCAATTGGGTAGAGTTCAAGTGATGTGGAATTGCATGCAGGGAGTGATGCTTGGTCTCAACAGGACAGAGGCCTCTGTGACCCCAATGGCTTCTCCATCTATTTGCTACTCTCCTTTGTGGCTCCTTCTCTGCAAGCAGGCTCTGCAGCTTGGCTTCTCTGGGCCTCCTGGCTTCCTTTGTTTCCTTAAACGTTCACCCCTCCCTCATGCCCATGGGGGACCAACCAGAGATTGGCTCTCAATCTTATGAGAGAATCTGTTCAGCCCAGGCCACACCAGGGATCCAGCTCCTACTCAGTCAGCCATGGCCAGAGATTGGGGTGCCTGGACTCCTACACAGAAGAGACCCTTCTGTTTTGCTGGGGCTATCAGGGTGACAGTCCTCAGAGATGACGGTGCCATAACTAATGATTTAATGACTTGTCATCACCTCCAGAAGTCTTTACTCCTGATGGGAATGCAGGTCAAGAATTATTTCAGCCTGAAATCCTCTTTTTCCATCCTCAAGTCTAAGCAGAGCCCTTGGTGGATAGTAATAATGGCTTCACCAGGTGTTCTCAGAGATGGCAGCATATTAGAATAATTTGGGGAAACTTAAAAAATTGTTCAGCCCATCCTCAACTAATGAAGACAGAGTATCTGGGGTTGGTCCTTAGGAATCAGTGGTTTGAAAAGACTCCAAATAACCAAGATAGATTATGTAAAGGTGCAAATTTCCAATGATGAATGTCATTATATTGTATACCTAAAATGTACCAATAAAATTAATTTTAAAAAAGACTCCAAGTGACTTTAATATGCAGAACTGAAAAATCACTGAATATCCTTTGGGGGCATTGCCAGCACTGTGGCATTTGTTACAGATGACATATTTATTATGTTTACTTCATGAGCACACAGCCCAGGTCATTGCTCAAGGGGCTGGACTAGCATGGTGTAGGTTAGTTGAGAAACTAATCTGAAGATCCTTAGAGTCAGTGACTTTTAGTGTGGAGACAGTCCATGATTCTTGAATAGTGCTCTGCAGATGAATACATCAGGAGCATGCAGGAGAATGCTTTAGGTCACTGGCGGTCACTGGCATCCAATCCCAGAGATCCTCCAATCCCAGAGATCCTAATTCAGTCGGTACATGTAGACCAGGGCATTTACATTTCTAATGAGCTCCCCAGGCTACCAGGTTTGGGAGCCAAAGGTCTCACTCAGTTCTGGCATTTGTAAAATGGTGACTTGGTGGTGAAGTGACGAATTGGACTACATATATTCAAATCCCAACATTGTCCCTTGCAAACTCGGTGGACCACAGCAAAGTTATTTAGCTTCCCTTTACCCTCATTTATCCATCTGTAATGTGAGTATATTTCTATCTACATTATAAATTAATTGACTCAGGAAATGTGGCAAATTCCATTACTAAGAAGCCATCTATCATGTTGCCTGGGACATAAAAATGTGCAATAAACAAGTATCATCATTATTGCTGGGCACATATAAGGTAATACTGTGTATGACAATTTAGGAGTTTTAGTGGTTGTGACTACCAAAGGATATTGTTAGGCAATAGTAATGGGAGAATCTAAGACAGGGAGCTATTCAATAGGTTCCATTCTGTGAATGCTCTGTGTTCAGTTGGGATGTTCTCTCAGTGGGCATAGAATGAACTGATGAAGACATGAAGGTCACAGCATGGGAGAGGGACAGGAGGCCTGGGAATCTTTAACCCTGTGGAAGGTTCTGTGTGGCTGCAACTAGTGAAATGATAAACTGGGACCAGAAGTTTGATATAAATATGGACTTCAAACCAAGGAGAGCTGTTAAAGATGGCATAAACTGTGTTAGGTAATGAGTTCTCCATCACTGGCAATGACGAAGTAAAAGCTAGACAACTACCAGGTAGGAATGTCATAAATGTGAGTGTGTGTGTGTAGTGGGGTGGAGCTTGAAGGGAAACAAGCAGAGCGGTTGCCACAAATTAATCTGTTGGCTCTGGACTGCAGGAGGATGTGGTTGGAGTGGAGAGGAGAGATGAAACGACAGGTGAAGAGGGCGAAGTTGAGGAGAAAAGTGGAGGGGAGGCTCATTCAGAAGAGGAAGGTGAAGTGGAGGCAGGAAAAGGTGAACATGAAGATAAAACTGAGATGGAAGGAAAAAAGCACGCAGGTGACACTGAAGTAGAAGGAAAAGATGAACAGGAAGATGAAGGTGAAATCCAAGCAGAAGATTGTGAAATGCAAAGTGAAGCTGAAGCACAAGAAGTCAAGGCTGAAAATCAAGTCAAAAATGGGGAGAAAGGTGCAGATGGTGAAGCGGGGAGTGACGGAGATGACAGTGAAGAGGAGGAAGAGGATAATGAAGAAGAGGAAGAGGAGGGAAATGAGGAGCCTCTGTCCCTGGACTGGCCCGAGACCAGGCAGAAGCAGGCCATTTACCTCTTCCTCCTGCCCATCGTGTTCCCATTGTGGCTGACGGTGCCTGATGTCCGGAGGCAGGTGAGTATGCCCAGCCACTCTTCAGCTGGGGACACCCACGGGGACTGGGGCCCTAGACTGTACTTGTGCCTTATGTTTGTCACTATAAGCAGCATGGACTAGTCACTCCTTGGGTCTCATCTTTGTTTATGATTAGTTGGGACTGATACCACTGGTCACGGGGTGTTCTGAAAACCCAGGGCGATGGCTCGTATTTCTACGCAACATTCTTATGTCCAGGGAAAGTTCTGACTAATGTCTTCCATGCAGAGGTAGTTCCTGTTCTGTCTCCAGGGCCAGAGGGAGTGGGGTAGGGGGGACTTGCGAAAGCCCAGCTGAATGCCAAGATGGGTCCACTGCTGGGCCAGCTTGTCTGGTGCCTACTGAGCCCTCTGCTCAGCTCCCTGTCCCCATTCCGTACCCATCCAATTCAAGGCCCTTGCTGGAGAGGCACATTTCCAGATCCTCCTCATGGTGCCCCAGTGAAGGGCCAAAGGCCTTAAGCTTCTACAACTTATTTTTTTTTTTCCTTTGCAATCTTTCCCACAGGAGTCTAGGAAGTTTTTTGTTATTACCTTCCTGGGATCCATCATTTGGATAGCCATGTTCTCATACCTCATGGTGTGGTGGGCTCACCAGGTGAGTGGACAGCAGGAAGTCACTTTCGCACCAGCAGGTCCCAGGAGCAAATTTGCCCATTCAAATCAATTTCCAGCACTCAGGAACTTGAGTACCAAGAGGATATGCAGTTTCTACCTTGTGTGTAAAAGCTTAGAAGGTAGATTTTTATTTCAGTGAGTGTAGTACTTTTCAGGGTGGCTTTCCTTAGTGTTCCTACCAGAGCATGACAGGGGGTCCTTAGTGTCTTGACGGCAGCTTTGTCCTCTTATCCCTTTCCCTGCTTTCTCTCCCGTGCTCTGGAAGCTAGCTCAGCTTTGACCACTCTCTGGCATTTCACTGAGCACTCATGGCTTTTCTGGTCTGCCTATAACTGCACTTAGCAGAGCTGTGTTTGTTTGTGAGTCATTTTATCCAGCTGAGTAGGATCTGTGTGGCACTGTTATACTTTATCAGCCTCTACCTTAGTCCCGGCACACGGCAGGGGTCCACATTTCTGAAATGGGAGCGCTGAGTTGAGTAGACTTTGGAAGGGCAGTTCTTTGGGGGAACTGTTCAAATGATAGCGAGGGGCAGATCTGGTCTCAGGCTTCTATCCAGTTTAGAGGAGCAGCATGGTTCTCTGCAGCCCAGAGCAGGGGCCTTTCTCCCTGTGGCCATTTCTGGCTCTCACGCAGGCAGGCAGTGTGCTGAGGTCCTAGGAAGATGCTGTTTGCAGAGTAGCATGTGGTTAGTTTTTCTCCTGCTGTTTCCAAAACTTGCTGTTTTCCAGGTTGGTGAAACAATAGGGATTTCAGAAGAGATTATGGGCTTGACAATCCTAGCTGCAGGCACATCAATTCCTGACCTCATCACAAGCGTAATTGTTGCTCGGAAAGGCCTGGGAGACATGGCTGTGTCAAGCTCAGTGGGAAGTAACATATTCGACATCACTGTGGGGTGAGTGGCAGCACTACTTTCCAAGGCTTCTTAAGTCTAACTAGAAAACACTATGTTGCCTGTTTTTAGGCTGCTTCATTCATCATATAGGAAATGGAGGGGCATTTATGTTGTTAGTTTTTCCAAAACAACAAAGTAGCTTTCCTTCACTTATCACAGCCAGTTGGGTTAATACAACTAAAATGCTGCCTGCGTACAATTCTAGTTATTTGTGAGGCGGAGGGAGGAGGATCTTGAGTTTGAAGCCAGCCTAGGCAATTTAGCAAGACTCTATCGGGGGCGGGGGGAAGCTGTCTGAAATGTCACTGGTTGAAATTTGTAGATGAAAATTGGAGGCCATCTCATTCCCAAATAGATGTTGAAGGTGGTGGAGGAGGGGTTGGAAGGAGTCATTTCAGTCTGGATTCTTCTGCTCTTTTCATGTGGCCTCCTGCTGGTTCGGGAGCTCTAAAATGCTTCTGTACTCTCCTGCCCACCTTTTCCCATCCTGACCTTGTCAGAGGTTATTTTCAATACCCCAATCAAGTTCTGGATTTGGTTCTTTAATCTGAATATATGTAGGTGCATATCAGTGGCGTGATGGTGAAAAGGCATTCAAGAACCCTGGTCACTAAAGAAAAAACTAAATCAGCTAAACTAGGTTAGTCATATAGAAGTCATGAAGCTGCAGGGGAAGAAAAGATCAGTTCAGAACCATTTTAATCTAGGTTCTGTCGATTAGCTGAGTTCTTGGATAAGTTCTTTCTTTTTCTGGAAACGTAAATTTTATCATCTAGAAAATGGGGCTAATACTTTCTGCTCAATTTTGTAGTTTTGTACATGTGAAAAATAAGTCCCTTGTAAACTGTAAAATCCTACTTAAGCATATGGCATTATTATAAACATTAAGGATATTCATATTGTTTCTTCAATTTTGCAGCTTGCCGGTCCCTTGGCTGCTTTTCTCCCTTATCAATGCGCTGCAGCCTGTTCCAGTCAGTAGCAATGGTTTGTTCTGTGCAATTGTTTTGCTTTTCTTCATGCTTCTGTTTGTCATCTCTTCAATTGCATCATGCAAATGGAGAATGAACAAGATCCTGGGCTTCACCATGTTCCTTCTCTACTTTGTGTTCCTGATAATCAGTGTGATGCTAGAAGATCGCATCATATCCTGTCCCGTGTCTGTCTGAGATTGCTGCGCACAAAGGACATAGGTGGGAAGACCAGGTCAGAAGCTACTGGACCTTGTTACATTAAGGATGAACACTGCCGGGTGTGGTGGCGCACGCCTGTAATCCCAGCACTCAGGAGGCTGAGGCAGAAGGATCGCTGTGAGTTTGAGACCAGCCTGGGCTACACAGCAAGTTCCAGGTCAGTCTCAACTACATAGTGAGACCCTGTCTCAAAAAGATGAACATTAAGGATTGAGCAGCCCACAGCCTCTGGTGTGAATGTGACCTGGGCCAGGGCCGTATCCTTGGAAACACGTGTGGATGAAGGCAGCCTGGTGGGTGGCTTTCTTACCCTGACTCCAGCACATGGCTATCACATGGAGGCAGGAGGAGCCCTGCAGTCAGACATCGGGGGAAGGGTGGGACCACACAGCAGCACCGAGATGAGCCTCCCAATCCAAAGATGCTGGTGGAGTCTAAATCTCACTCTCCTGGCCCTGCCCAAGCACACACCGCAGCTTGCCGTGTCCTCTCTGTTCAAAGGTGAAATTTTACCAGGCTTGCAGTCACTACAGGATTGGTTATTAGGGAGTTAAGGCTACAGGAAAAAGAAAGATAACAGAATCAGTTATCATTCTCCATCATGGTCCAGTGAAGTATATACCACTACTTTCTAGCTTAAAAGGAAGACATTAGCTTTTACTGTGGCATTTCTGGAAGGCGAAATTCAAACACAAAACAGTCAGAGAAGTGAAAATTCATTATTTGCCCTTGATTTGGAAGAAGTGGAGAATAGAAAAGTACTCTAAGGGCTATTTAAAAATTTATACTTACTAGAAAACCCAAATTCGGTTGTTTCCATCAGTGGTGACCTCGAGGGACTAGGCATTCCAATAAAGCTGCCCTGGCACTGCCCTCACACGTTTTCACTGAGCAGTGATGTGATTTTATTTTTATTTTATTTATTTTTTGGTACTAGTGATTGAACTTGGGACCTTGCACTTGTGAGGCAGGCAGTGGGACCACTGAGCTAACTCCCCAGCCCAGTGATGTGATTTTATTTTTATTTTTTGGTACTGGGGATTGAACTCGGGTCCTTGCGCTTGCAAGGCAGGCCACTGAACCGCTGAGCTAAATCCCCGGCCAGTGATGTGATTTTAAAGAGCCCAAAGTCAGCAGACTCAGATCTGGTTTATAAAGCAAGCAATCCAGGCAGACAGTTCTATTTTTGGTACAACCTTGACAAAATTATAAAGCAAGACTGATTTCTTGTGTCATTTATAAGTGGATTTTAAGGCAGTTCACAAAGAAGAAATTCTAAAAATAATAATGAGGTAAGAAAAAAGTATCACTAAGTTAGCTACTGTGAAAGACATGTATCTTAAAAATTTGTCTTTAGACTTGGGCGTGGTGGTGCATGCCTATAATCCTGGCACTTGGGAGGCTGAGGCAGGTGTATTGCCACGAGTTTGAGGCCACCCTGGGCTATGTAGTGAGTTCAGGGCCAGCCTGAACTACACAGGGAGACCCTGCCTCAAAAAGCAAAACACCAAAAATATAAAACAAAAAAAATTTTATGTTTAAGCACTTTATGTGGATTTTGATAGCTTTATGTCACTGGTTTCAGAGCAAAAGGAGTTTAGGTAACCTCAGATTATGATGGAAAATATGGCTTTAATTACAAATATGAGGGATGCTTCACTAAAGCACAAAGACAGTGGGACAGACATGATGTGAAAAAACAGTATTAATCATTTGCTGTTGAATGGCTAAGACAAGTTGTTTTTTTTAATTAACTGATGCACTATTTCAGATTGCCTATTCTTTGAAAGTAATTTTTATTAAATTGCAATAAAAATGTGAGTCCTAGTGGCATTTTATTTTATAAACATGGGTGGGCTCATCCCTGACTTAGATCATTTGGTCAGAACAGTGAAGCATATGAAATCTTGTTCCAGTTTCATATGCTCAATTATCCTCATTCTTGCTGCTATACTGTGGTATCTCTACATGCCAGGGCCGAAGACCAGGAGGACAAAACAGTACCGAAATTCCTGGTGCCCAGCTCGTGTCTGCACCAATTCCAGGTGGACTTGAGGATGTCACCTCCTCACTGACAGCCTAAGACCTGCTGCTGTTCATCACACTGAGTGAAGAGGGATGGGTGGTCACACGTTCTGTACTGACAGTGTGGTAAGATAGCCACTTAATAATTAAAGCCAGTTCTCACTATCTACTATGCTATTCCCAATCGGTGTGCTGAAATTCAGGCACTTCCTTGGCCTCCAAATGAAGTGTGACACCAGCTGGGCACCAGGAATTTCGGTACTGTTTTGTCCTCCTGGTCTTCGGCCCTGGCATGTACAGACACCACAGTAGAACCGCAAGAATGAGAATAATTAAGCATATGAAACTTGAACAAGATTTCATATGCTTTACTGTTCTGACCAAATGACCTAAGACAGGGATGAGCCCACTCATGTTGGCCTCCAAAGGAAGTTCTTATCACTTTACGTTGTGACAGGAAAGGACAAGCACAAAAATGAAAGCTGAGTCTTGGTGGGTAGGTAGGAAATTTGGGTTGGGGTGGAGGTAGAGAGAAGATATCAAGGAGATGGAAAACAATGAACTTCTAAAAAATCAAATTTTATTATACATTTACAAATCTATAACTTACTAACATCATACCTTTTTAGAGGTAAAGTACCATTTAAAAAAATGTTAAGATGGGCTGGGCATGGTGGTGCATGCCTGTAATCCCAGCACTTGGGAGGCTGAGGCAGGAGGATCGCCATGAGTTCAAGACAGCCTGGGATACATAATGAGTTCCACGTCAGTCTCAAATATGTAGTGAGACCCTGCCTCAAAAAAAAAAAAAAAAAAAAAAAAGTCAAGATAATATTGTTTGGCCCTCTCACTTGACAGGTCAAATGATCTGTATAATTACCTGGGGCAATTTCGAGGTTATTCATTCAGCCAAGAAAGTCTGAGCGCTGTTACCTCGCAGGTGTCTGAACTGGAAGACAAAGGCTAATGGATGTGATAGGTGACTTTGTCTCCCTTGGGTTGGCTTTCCTTGATGGCCCTGGTAACATGTTTGTGCTAGATTTCTAAAAGTGTAAAATGGGTTAAGATTCTATATAGTACCTGAAAAAGGTCTATTCCACAAAGTTTTGAAAATTGATATGTTTAAACTGTTGCTATACATTTTGAACATTATACTGTATGGTCATTATCTGAAAGTTATTTTAAAAAGCAGAGGATTTTTTTTAAAATCACACTGTTTATATCACAATTATCCTTTAAAAACTGAGCATCAATGTGGGTGGGAACTAGGATTTAATATTTAGGGCACAATCTGGTAGATAAACAGAGATAAACTGGTGGGTCTTATATGCCAATGAATACCCTTAGTTCTGACCTTTTTTTGTGGGAGGGTCCCCTATAAGTGTAGACTGCATTGTATTCAGGGACTTGTCACTATAAAAGATGCGAAGAGAGGGCTCATGGACAGGCCTGTCCATCCCTTGGGGTTGCTAGAGCTTGGCAGGTTGCCCTGGCATAAGTCTCCTGCACAACCAAAGGTGCATTTCTGGTGTTCAAGTCCTGCACTGTGATGAGCAAACACAATCTGGAGAAAATGAATTATAGAAAAGTCCATCAGTTACCCCATATTTATTACAGTATTAAATTTGAAAAGAAAATCTTTTAGCTGGGTGGGGTGCTGCATGGCTATAATCCTAGCACTCGGGAGGCTGAGGCAGGATGATTGCTTTGAGTTTGAGGTCAGCCTGTTCTCCACAGTGAGTTCAAGGCCACCCTGAACTACACAGTGAGACTCTGTTTCCAAAAAAAAAAAAATCTTTAAATTCAAAAGGATGGAGCCATCCAAAGGAATAACAACAGTCGTAAAGGTTACAGTAACTTCATCAGAAGAGTCTGTTACCATCTCAGAATATAAGCACACGTATAAAGACTTTCAGAATCAGAGAAAAAAAATCCTATATTGCTTTGAGCTAAACTGCTACTATCACAAACAAAAACAATTCCTCCAGCAAATGTGCTTTTGCTGAGGTCAGATGAAGATGGTACGGTAACATTGAAGGGTGATAAGACACAAAGTTCTGAGAATATTAAGGTAAACCGGCTTGTAGCTGCTGGATTTCCATTTTGAGATGAAGTTTAGTGTTGTATCCAAACAGGAAGGGGCGGAGCACGCTAACTCCAGCACAAAGGCTGAGGGTCCTCTTGGAGAGGCGGTCTGCTCTCTCCCTTCTTGCTCTGAGACTGAAGTACCTAACAGTGACTTTTTATGTGCTTTTCATTTGGAAGGAAGAAAAATAAAGCTGGATTACTGCACATTACCAAACAACTATTTCTTTCTACGTACTACAAAGCGTTTAAAAATACAACAAAACTTCTATAAAGAGCTAACAGTTGCTAGTTGCACTAAAGTATAATAATAATTATCAGCATTTAGTAAAAATAAGTATTTATTGTCTAAAATGTTGAGCCAACAATTTTCAGGGCCATTTCTCTACACACAAAAATGGGGAGGCATATTAGAAAACTTTAAAATAAGCTTGTAGTTTTAGGGTTTAAAAAAAAACACTTTAGAAGAATCAGGAAAAAAGACAGCTGCATAACTTCCTATCTGGCAATAGGAGGAAAAAGTTGAAATCTGAAATAAGATATAAAACACCAAAGAGTGACACTCAGACATAATGAGAGAAAGAAGTAAACAGATATTACTAGTACAGGGCAGGATTTTATTTTTAACAATTTAAACATATAAGCAAAAGAGGAAGAAAATAAGAGATAGCATGGTAAAAGAGCATCTCGCTCAAACATCATTGGCCATGATTCTTCAAAATGTGTGGTCAACAGAGAGAAAATTGAAAAGTTTGTATAGCATTCTTTAAAGGATGATCCCTATTGTAATTCTCTTTGGAGCAGAGCTTACCATTTTCTACTCATGTTTCAGGTTTTATTTTTGTTTGTTTGTTGCAGTGCTGGGGAATGAACACAGGGACTCATCCATGATAGGCGAGTGCCCTACAGCCAAGCCACATCTCCCGACCCAGGTTTTATTTTTTAAGAATTTTTGTAATAATATTCTCTAGGGATTAAAAATAGGGGAAAGAAAACTCTATCCAAAGTCAGAAACAAAAACAAAACTCAGGGTGGGAGGGAAGAGATAAAAATTACATTCACTTTTCCAAATGAGTTTTAGCTGTAAAGAATGGGCTTTGCCTAACACTTTTTTGTCAGATATCTGAAATCAATCAATTAAGTATGATTTTTACATATTGTTTACAGAAAAAGTAATAGTGCAAGCTGTTCTTATACGGGAACAACAAACAAACAACAACAAAAACCAGAAGAGAACCCCAGAATCCTGTTTGGATGGATGTTTACTACCAATACCAAAAGCTTCCTTTATCAAATGCTACTCTAAGCTGACAACTTTCTAATGACTTACAGAGCACAAGAGTCAATTAGAATGTGAAGGCTGCATCTGAACAGTAAAGGAGACCAAGACTGCTGTCAGTGGTATTTACGCAGGAGAGGCAGATAGATGTGTGTGCATAGCACCAGATTTTTCAAGTAAGCAAGTTCACCCCAAACTAACTGAGTTTTTAAACTCTGTCCATTATTTGTCAGAGTAGAAAAGCTGTGAAATGTTTCAGTTTGGTGCAACTCAATAATGGCATGAATTCAAAAGGTAGTTTTTCGGCAGATAAACCAATTCTACATCTCAGGACTTCAAGATACTTCCAGTGTAAGCATCATGGACTCAACTGACTTTACACTCCAATTTGGGACCATCATTTTTTTCTTCTTTAAAACTGGCTAGAGACCTCTTTGATAAATGACAGTCTGTGCAAATGTACTTGTGCACTGAATAAATATAGTGAACAATTCTGATGGCAAGGGATGCTTTTTCCTTATCAGAAATTACCCAAAGAAACTGATATTGGAAATGATGTGACCAAAATATATTTTCAAAATCAATTTAACACTCTTGGTGCTTAAACATTCAATTTATTTTTTGATTTCTGGATATTTGTGCCTTTTAGATTCCACAAACAGTTAGATTCTGAAGCTTGTTGAAAAGCTAAGTTCCTCAATATGGGAAATTCTACCTGGCTGTACTTTTAGAGGGTTACAATTTTTCTACTTTCAAAAAAATACTTTGAATATTTATATATACTATTAACAGAATACCCCAGTAATCATTTCAGATAAATATTTTATAATACACTTTGTATCATACTCAGCACTTTAGATAGTAAAATAAGGGTGAAATTTGGAATAGAGTCAACTGTCGTTATTTCCAATGTACTCTCAAGGAGTGTACTAAAATTTAAATTGCTATTTTCCCTGTGTACTGTAGGTATCTATTAGGAACAGAGGAGAATTTGGAGTCAATGTATAGGGAACCTCTTGCTCTCTTTCCACAAGGCTCAGCGAGCCTGGAGGGGGGCAAGCACATGCCACCCTCACCATGACTTCAGTGCCATCCGATGGAGGGACGCTAACATGCAACCCTAGGGCGATGGCAACACTAGCACTGACACTTTAAAATTCATTCTCCCAAGTAATAAAAAATATAGATAATAGATGTACATATAGAGATCTAGAGATCTGCAGGGGTACTAATTACTTTGAATAGCAGCAGACAAGGAAAATAAAAACTTGCTTGTGTCTGTCATAAGTTTAAATTCATTTTAAGTTTGCTATATTAATTTTAAAAATTAAAAAAATATCAACTTACTATAAACAATTTAAAATATGTATAATACAATTTCATGGTCAAAACATTTGAATAGTCTATGAAAACAGGAGATACTTTGATCTTACATTGTTGTTTTGGTTCCATACATGGTTTTTATGTCTCTTTCAAGAGAAACCATAAAACAGTTGTCTTATTTTATGGCAACCAATTCTGTTTAGGATTTCCTCATCACAAAAATACTTAATTACTTATTACAGGGGAGTCAAAGAAAAAAATAAATGGGAAACAAAGTGGCTCCTTCTCCGTTTGTCACTATTTTTTTCTGAAAACATTCTGTACATAAGCTGTCTGAACCTTCTAAACCATTTACAAATGCATTCTCAAAAATTGAAGGAAAAAGTTTAGCATCTAAAAGTGTTATTTTGTACAGTGACTATACAATATATACTGCATGTATACACACACACATCTTTAAAGATAAGGTTCTCCAAAGGTTTTTCGACATTCCATCACCCCTGTGCTCGGTGGTCTGTCACAGTTGTGTGTACTCTTGACCTGATTAGGTGTGAGACGATCATATGCCATCTTGTATTCCTTGTCAAATGCATCTGCAGATTCATAAAGAAATACAAGCATAAAGAAATTTAAGTCTAATGCAGACAATCAAGTTTTCTAAATACTATAGAATCAAAAAGTTAGGGGCTAAGAAGAAATCTTCAGGATATTTCTGCCAAAGGACCACTAATTTCAAGGTCAGAAGGGTGGCCTTAGACTTCACAGCATTTTAGAGCCACACTATTCAGGCTAATTTTAATTTTACCAAGTACACATGTTTAAAACTACCAAATATCACACATCCTTTTTGTACCTTGTTTTTCATACTCAAATGTACCTGCATTTTCTTTAATGGTTTAATATTTTACATTTAAATATCTGCTCCAACTGGAGTGAGTTTATGTGTCCTACACTTCCTATTATGGCATAACTTTGGGAAAATACCCAAATATCTTTTGACATCATCAAATTAAGGTATTTTCTCTTTCACACACGGAAATAGATGAGGCTACTAAGCTGAGACTTTTATCAATAATATCATACCAAAAAAATGAGAAAATGAAAATGAAGTGTTTGCAAAGGGGAAGGTGAGGAAGATGTGAAGGGAGGGCAGGGACAAGAGGAAAAAATGAGAACCCAGACCTGTCATGTAAGGGTACAAGATCCCAATAACGAATGTAACTGTACTGTATATCTAAAATATACCAATAAACTCAATGAGGGAAAAAAATTATACCAAGACCTCTATGCCTCCTTCCCAGAAGATAATTCACATGCGACAAAAAAAAAAGACCACAGGTTTATAAATTTTTGTTAAAAGTTTCTGTGTAGAAATCATGCTAACTGATTTATTTTTAAATACATGCTGGAGAAAATTCTGACCCTTAGGGACCAAAGTGACGTATGAATTGTTTGAATGTCACTAGGCTTTAGGGAGATGACAGATATCAGAGTATCTTCCCCTCTGAATCAGCGCCACAGTGGGGCCAGTGCAGGCTGATTTGATAGCAAATACATAAGAAAATAAGCATCTCCAATTTACAGGTCCAGAAACGTGAAATTCCCTTTGGTAAAGATCTGAGTGTGCTCTGGGTGTGTACTGGGCAAAGGACAAAGAAATGACAAAAATGATCTAAGTGCTCTTCCTTGGTATCTTCTGTTTCATTATATTTAAAAAGCCTAGCTCAAAGAATAATAATCCTGATTCTGGCAACTTCCAGCATCTTTCCCAAGTGGCTAGAATGGTCTGATGCTACTCAACAGTCTGCTTTTCCTAAATGAATTTATCATGTTTTATTCCTCTAGATGTCTGTGTCTATCTCTAGACTCTACCCTGTCCTATTGATTTTTGTAGCTCTGCCTGTGCTACCTCACTGTTGTAATTACAGTAGCTTCTACAAGGGCAAATCCCACTAATCTTTACATAGTATTTCCTAACTAGCCCTTTTTTGGGTTAGGTATAACTCACATACCATATAATTCATTAATTTTAGTGTAAAATTCAGTACATTGTATATATTCATAGTTCTGTACATCCACACCATGATCGAAGTAAAGAACATTTCATCTCACCAAAAAGAAATCTGAGAGCAGTTAGAAATTCTCCATTCATCCCTCGTCTAGCTCTTAGCAACCACTAATCTCCTTTCTATCAGTGTAGATTTGCCTACTCTGGACATTTCATATAAATGCTGTCATACAACATACGGGCCTATGTCTAGCTTCTTTCACGAAGCATGGTCTCAAGGTTAACTCATGCTGTAGCACGTATCAGTACTTCACTCCTTTTATAACCCATAATATTCCACTGTTTAACATGCCACTTTTGTTTACCCATTCATCAGGTGATGCAGATTTAAATTTTTCTACTTTCTGGTTAATATAAATAATGTCACTATGAACAAAGATGTAGAAGTTTCTTTAAGAACATGTGTTTTTACTTCTCTTAGGAATGGAATTGCTGGGTCATAGGGTAGCTCTGTTTATTTTACATTCTGAAGAGATACAAAATTATTTCCACTGAGTATATCATTTTATATTCATAGCAGCTGTTCCCAATTTCTCATTTCAATTCCTTTATTGTCTGTTTTAATACATATTTTTGATTCCTGCCCATCCCTACCAGATTATTTTTCCAATTGAATGGTAACATTTGTCAAATTTCTTTCCCTTCTTCCCTTCCTTCCTTTTCTCTTTTCCTCTCCCCGTCCTTTCTCTCTTTCACAGGGTCTTGCTATGTAGTTCAAGCCACTCACTTTGGCAGCACATACACTAAAAAATACAAAACTTGCTGGGCATAACAGTGCATACCTGTAATCCCAGCACTCAGCAGGCTGAGGCAGGAGGATCATCATGAGTTTGAGATCCATTTCCTTGTCCCTTTCTATCCATTCTTTATCATTTTCTTTGTACTTTGCCTTACTCAAATGAAAGATACCATATGGTATTTAAGCTTGTATGTCTGGTTTATTTCACTTAACATTATATTTTCCAGATGCATTCAATTTCTTACAAACACCTAAAATTTGTCATTCTTTATAGCCAAGTAGTATTTCATTATATATAGATGCCACATTTCCTTTATCCAATCATCTGTTGATGGGTATGTATAAAGGCTGCTTCCAGGATTTAGTGATTATGAATTGTGCTGCTATAACCACTGGCATGCATGCATCACTATAGTATGATGACTTAAGCTCTTTGGGGAAGATACTCAGCACGGGGATTGCTAGGTCAATGGAATTTCTAATTTCAGTCTTTTGAGAAATCTTCATACTGATTTCCACAAGGTTGTACTAGTTTGCATCTTCACCAACAGGGAAGGAGGGTTCCTTTTTCACCACAGTACACCATTTTAGTATAAGCCAATTTCCCACTCCTGTCTTACATATGAGCAAATTTATTTCCTTTCTAATCAAATTAGTCTCTTTTTCCATAAAATATTTAAAATATTATACTGATCTAATAACTTCATTTTGTAAAATGCTTACCATTTCATTCAAACACTTTTGCCGTCAGCTTCTACACTCTCTCCCTTGGTAGGAAGGTGACCATTTCCAGGGGCACAAGTTACTTGTGGCTAGATGGCCCCTGACAGACCTGTGGGATACCCAGCTAGGGAGAGCTATGTTCAGCCTTCTGCTTCATTCACTCGTTACCGTCCCCTCACTGCCCCTCAGTGAGCTTCTGGGAAGCAGACTCAGGGGAGACCCTCTGCTTTCCACCCAAGCCCGTGTGGTCTCTCTGAGGAACTTGGAAGAGTGCTTATGTTTGTTATTCACCATCATGACTCTGATCTGCTAGTAGATTCACGGTGTACTTCAAACGAAGCACTGGTGCTGAAATATTAGACCCATTTTTCTTAAAACGAGTGTACAATCACCTAAAAGAAGTGCTGTCCACCTCATATGCTGGTGAATGGTCTTATGTAGGGCTCCCAAGCCAGATACCATTCATCAGATGTATCAGCTATCTTTTTCCTCAACTGTTCACAAAATTATAAATTCTAAAACAGAAAGCTAAAACTCTACTTGTATATTTCAATGGCTAACAGCCATTTTAATTAAGTCTACCACTGATTTTCTTTTTTTTGCCTATCAGAGGTGATTTCTACTTTTTCTTAGCACTTGTAAGCAGAAATTTAAAAGAGGTCAAGCTAACTTGGTACAAAGGTGCACACCTGTAATACCAGCTATTTGGGAGGCTGAGGCAGAAGGACCACTTAAGCCCAAGAGTTCAAGACCAGCCTGGGGAATATAGCCAACCTCTGTCACACAACCACCACCACAATGACCACGACGACCACCACCACCACCACCACCACCAAGGCTAAGCACAGTAACTGGCAGAAGGAGCTGACCAACCAAAAAAGTCTGGGAACTCCTATAATTTAGCTAGTTGCCTTACATTTGTTCTGAGAAAGCTCAATGTTATTAGTGATATAACACATTGTTTAAAGCATGGGATTGAAAACTAAGACTGCTTGGTTAAAATAGGGCTATTTACTGTAAAACTAGTGATTAAGTTACTTAATCTTTGAGATCCTCAGTATCCACTATAATATAAAATAATACTAGAACCAATGCTCATAGGATTTGCAGAAGAATTATATGTAATAATAAATGTAAAGGGCTTGCTATTGTGCGAGGCACTAAAAATACTAATTTTTATTATTTATCATTATTACTATTACCATGATCAAAGCATCTTTTACATTAGATTAAAAAAACTAAATAATTTTTGTAGTAAACTAATACAATTTAATATTAGTACAATAAAGCTACTGATATGAAACACTTAAAAAAAACTATACTATGCTGTTAAAATATCACCCATTATTTATTATGCTGAGTTACCTATATCAATATTTTCTCTTCCCAGTGCCACAAGTGAAAGAAACAGTATTTCTCTGTATAAACTCCTGGAGGGAAAAGGCATAGACAAAATATTAGTATCCACATAGTTTATATGTTCTGTATAAAAATTTTTGTAACACAAGCATGAAATATTCTAAAAAATAACTAAGCAAACAAGATGCACCGGCTTAGAGGAACAGTATGTTCATTTAAGAGAATGACTTACCTCTGTCTTTTAAAATGTGGACACTTACTCAGTGTCTCTAAAATCTGACTCATTGGTCCATACACATCATTCATTTTAATGCTTTTTACCATACTTTTCAATAGTTCCTGGTTAAATGAGTTATCATTTTTTTGCAATAAATGGACCATTGGATACTTCTGAGCTGTAAAAGAACAAAAGAGCAGATGAATGAAATACTCTATGTAAAAAGAAGAATTAAACAGCATTGATAGCTGTTAAAGTTATAAAGCAATAAAAATAAATTAAGGACAATAGATAAATAAAAAAATCTAAGAATGAAGAAAGCAAAAAAGGAAAGCAAAAAAGTAAGACAAATAATGACACAAATAGGCCTAAAGCTTTTTGTGGCCTCAAATACACAATAACCAAAACTATTTTCCCTTAACACAGCCCCTGAAAGAAATTCTATATTAGCAGTCATGGATGCAAAGAAATAAAAAATAAGTAAAAAGAAACTGGGACAAGCAATGTGCTGAAAGCTGAACTGTACAAAATATAAACCCTCTAAGCATGTACACATGACTCCTCAAGAACAAAAAAACAAAACAAAGCCACCAAAAAAATTGACCTCCACAGCAAGTAGCACTAAAAAAGTAAAACTTAACACTCACTCTCAAACAAAAGAGTACGATTTTGACCTGTAAGAGAAAAAAGTAGTAAGGGAAATATAAGTCACTTTTATATAATTTTAGGCTACTTAAAGCAAGTAGAGATTACTCTTGTGTGAATGAAGTTAGCAGTCTATGACACTACTTACTGTGGGCATTCCAGAGGATGTACAGAGGCTGCCCTGGATCCTGATGTAATTTCATGTTGTCCCATAACATTTGTATTAAAACATATTTGCTATCTTCAGACATACAGTGGCGGGGAATCTATATTGTAGAATAAAACATTAATTAATGATCCTTACATGATTTTTGTGAATATTTTAAAAAATCTTTACAATTTTCTAGAAGGATATATGTGTGAAGGAGAGGAAAGAGAACAGGAAATGACTTGTGTATGCTTCTGACATTTACTAAAGGAAGACCGGCTAAGTTGAGAAGCTAATGATCTCTAATGGAGTAGATTTTAATGCAGTACTTGAAATGAGTAATGGATACCATGAAGGGCTCACTTTGTCCCTGGATCATGACACAGAGCTCACAGAAAGATGCCTTCAGGAACTGAAGCCAGGGTACTGTGCATGCTAAACACCGGTTTACCACTTAACTATATCCTCAGCCCTAGGGGTCCCATTCTTTATCAGCCCAAGATCCTTGCCCAGATAATTATGAATTAGTTATATCTTTGTCATCCATTTAAGATGTACTGAAAATAAAAAGTACATGTGTAGTCACAGACATGAAGTACAAAAAGAGAGAAAGCAAAGTTCCTGAACTTAGAAATTATACTTTAATGGTGATGACAGTATATAAAAGATACACAAGGAGGCTGGTGATGTAGCTCAGTGGTAGAGCACTTGTCTAGCATGAGTGGAATCCTGGGCTTGATCCCTAGCACCACAAACACAAATAAAGAAGTAAACAAATGTATAACAAATGAATTAACTGGACGCTAATCAACAATTCAGAGTGAGAGAATAAAGAGAATGGTACTACATGCTTGCAGAATGAACTACAGACCTCCTCCTAAAAGCATCAGTCTTATGTTTTGAAGGAGGTTTGAAATAAGGTTGAGGTTAACTCACAAAGCCTTCTTATAAGAGTCATTTCCAGTTCATTCTTGAAGTAATAACAAAAATACAAGAATATTTTCTGTAAATTTTAGAGGGCAGTCAAAACCATGACTATGTCACAGTTAAACTATAAGAAAAAATTATTTGTAAGTGCAACTAAAATAATTCTGTACGTCTAATGAGTTAAATAGTTACTAAAAACAGTACAAAAGTATTACTAGGAATATACAAATATCATGATGGTGATAGGAGCAATGATTTTAATTTTACTCTCATACCTTTGAATACTTGTTACAATGCTCAGACGAAAGAATCAATCCAGGTAAGTTACTGGGCAAGTCAAGACGTCTGAAATACCACACCAAGTTCCAAAAAACAATTGGATGATGGTCCACAAAGTCTGCCACTGTTATTGCATGATCACCTTCATTTTCCAATAAGCTCTCAAGTTCCTTCCAAACCACTAATGGACTAAGATATGGAACAGTAACTGGATCTGGACTTGGAAGGTGCCATTCTAATCCCAAAGAATCCTATTGAATAAATAAAAAATATAAATAACATAGGAGAATGACAATATTAAACTATTCACAAAAATTTTTGTCAACAATCTCCATATAAGTAGAAAGATAACAATTATATCATAGGATAAGATTCTTTATAACAATAAAATTGAGACATAAATTTAAGAAATAGGAAACAAAGCCATGTTTAAATGATTGATTTCCAAATGATAAAAACACCAAAAAACGTACAGTAGCTCCTTGTAAACTAGCTGGCAGGCTGCCTGTAGGAATGAGCCTCTGTCCTCCAGTATCTTCTTTATCCAAGGGGCCATAAGTACTAATACTCCTAGCCATTGGAAATATTGGACATTTTGACATAGCTGTTTTTGATCTATTAGCAGGGATCTGAATACTTCGGGCACAGAAATTTTCTTGTAGTTTAGATTTGCTTGAGGATTGAAAAAAAAAAGGTTTATTAGTGTCTAGAATTACTTTATTTCATATAGAAGAACCATAATATTTTCTTTAGAATCCTAACAAGACATAGCAAATAAATAAAACATATTTCTCAGGCTTCAGCTGGAAAACAGGATATATTTTTAGGTAGTAGAGAGCAGTCATGCCAATTTTCCTTTTTATCAAGTGAACTTTACTCAGTATTCATTCATCTACTCAAAACACTTAATGACAGCTTTTATACAGCAGGAAGCACACTGGCCCCTGGGGATACAAAGTACAGAAAGTGGACACATAATCCCTCAGGAGTCACAATAGATCTATGATGAAAGGAAGTATACACACAGGTTTTTTGGTTTTACTGTGTGGGCGCATAAGATCAAATAGGTCATGTTTGGCTGCCGACACTGTATAGGTTTGCTTTCTTTCTTTCTTTCTTTCTTTCTTTCTTTCTTTCTTTCTTTCTTTCTTTCTTTTATTTGTTTGCATGTGCAGCTACCAATATTGCTTCACCTGTCCAGCTATATACACAAGCATTTTTGGCTTTTTTTCTGCATTTCTGCATTTAAGTATAGATTATATTAGGCTTAATATATAAATTTAGCTTAATTTAGAGAAATGTTTTCATATATTATTAAGTATTTCTACACAGAAAGTTAAATATTAGAAAGTAGAAGTCATTGTTGGCTCAATTCCTGAAGAGACAAAGATAAGAAAAAGATGATCACTATAAACTCCAGGATGCTAAAGAGTTTTTAACCTTTAAATGATGATAAACATTATCACATGTGCATATAGTTAAATTCTACAGTTCTTTTTTGTCTAAGACAGGTTCTTGCTATATGCTCCAGACTGGCCTTGAACTTGTGATCTTCCTGTCTTGGCCTCCTAAGTGAAGGGATCATGGGCATGCACCATCCCACCTGGATAAACTCTGGATTCATAGGGCCTAACATATAAATAACTATGTATATTTAAAATTTAGGCTATTAGAGACATTTAATATTGGTTTAATTGGGAATTAGAATTTAAGATTATAAATTTACTTTTCACAGAAGCTTAAGTTTGAAATGCTAATTTTTCTGTCATATATCTAAAACATATGTAAACATATAAAACATGCAGAATAATGTTAAAATACAGTCCCCAGCTGGGTATGGGACATGCTTGTAATCCCAGTACTCAGGAGGCTGAGGCAAGAGGCCTCAGGAATTCAAGATCTGGGCAACATAGTAAGGCCCTGTAAAAAAAAAGTTAACACATGAAAAAAATAAAAATATAGCTCCACATAATCACACTTACCTATTTAGATCAAAATTCCCTTGAATAGAGAGAGCAGATGCATCAAGTCCAGAGGCAGATGCTGAAATGCAAGACTGCTTTGTCTGACTTGAAAAGGAGGATGGAAAGCGCACATTTTCTGTTGATGGGCTTGACTTCAAAAAATATCTGGAATGTGAATCAGAGTTTTCTGAGAAAGGAAATATTCTAGGAGACATGATCCTTAATCATAATGGGAAAAAATATATCATACCTTCCAGGTCGTCTTAAATCTCTTATTTCAATATTCAGAAGGGGTAAGAAAAGATTGCCACAGAATGGGCATGTGGTATTGAGGTTTGAGTCATCTGCTGTCCAGCCAGCCATGATTTCCTCATCATGAACAAGACAATCACAAGTTCTACACCGAGAACAACTTGAAATGAGAACCTAAGAGAGAAGACAGTACTTTACAAAGGAAGTTGGTGAAGGCATATCTTGAATTTAAAAAAACATTTCAATTTTCTATTGGAAAATTAAAACTCAGAAGGATTCAGACATCACAAACAAAAACTGGACTACATCCAGTGTACTATATGCCATACTCATCTTCAACTATTTCAGCTAAATCTACTCAAAAAACTTTTGCTTGAAAGGAAAGTTTGCATTTAGTGCATTTTCTATTATAATTACAATACTATAAAATTTGCTGTGGTTCTATTCACAGAAAAGCAAACTTATGCATTAAATCTGTTAATACTACGAACAGGTATTTCTGACTACAGACCAGGGTTACCCAAGTGTGGTCAGCAGATCAGTTCTGATCTACAAACTTTAAATGGTTTGTGATGATAAAGCAAATGACAAGATTTGGAAATCTGGGGCCAGGGATTTAGCTCAGCGGTTCCACCACCTGCCTTGCAAGCACAAGGACCCAAGTTCAATCCCCAGTACCAAAAAAAAAAAAAAAAAAAAAAAAAAAAGATTTGGAAATCTGTTAAGTAACTTAACATTGATGTGATGTCTGAATGTGTAAGTAACTTATTTTGCAGGAATATCAGATTAGAAATCAAACAAAAAACAGCCCTCATCTGTCACTATAGATAGGTTGAAAGGCATTTCTGTGGATAATTGTGAATGCTGGCATTACATTAGTAAAATATAAAAATTCCTGAAGTCACAGAAACTTTATAAACAGCAGTAACAGTGCTCATCATCTATTTTCCAGCTGCATGCAAATTTATTTATGTAAATTAGTGTGAAACAGTGACTATCTGTACTCACAAATACATAGATGGAAGCAATTTTCATTGGAAAATTTGTTTTGTTTTTTTTTGTACCAGGGATCAAACTTGGGACTTTGCCTTTGCAAGGCTGGTGGCAGCACCACTGAGCTAAATCCCTGGCCTGGGAAATTTTTAAAAGTAAAAAAGTATGACTTTCGGTTTCAAGAGAAGCTTACCCAGCAGAGATCTACATTAAACTGACATGAGAATTAAAAAATTCACAATGAAGAGGGGAGGAACAATGGGAAAAAATGAGAATCAAGACCTGTCATGTAAAGGTACAAGATCCCAAATAATGAATGTAACTGTACTGTATACCTAAAATGTACCAATAAACTCAATTAAAAACAAAACAAAACAAAAATCACGATGAAGAAACTATGAAATGCTAAAACTGCTTTCTGAACATTTATCAAAAAGTTTGCTTGCATAGAAAAATTGCTTGTGTTTATGATGTGAAACTTTCAAAGAGAACACCCATATATCAAGGAATAATAAATACAAATGCTGAAAATTAAAACATTCTGTACATTAATAAATCTCAAAGTAAGCTTTCAATTGTCCTAATAAAGCAGTATGACTTCAATAATCTGAAATAGATACCCAAAAGCTGGGCAGAAAATGTTTAATGGCAAAAAGGTTTTATCAAAGGTAGGAATAGAAACAGGCTCTGCAAAGCATGTTTGGGTCAAGTAAAAGTAGGGAAAGAAGCCCACTGCATGAAGGTGGGCTACCATGCAAGACCCAACACAGTGGCCCAAAAGCCAGATTTTAACTTTATTTACAGGTGATACACATAGTAACATTTCATATGCTACTTATTTTTTATTACTGTACCAGGGACCATCAGTACTTAAGTGTACATTTTACAAAGTAGCACATAAAGATGCTCTATTGAGTAAAACTGTACCTCCATTGCATAGTTCTGGAAGATATTTGCATTACTCATGTTCAGAGAAGATGGCACTTCTGATTTCCCAGGTAAGGCAAACTTTGAGAGGGATCCTGTTCATTATTAAAACACAAACAGCAAAATAATTAAAACTGATAAGAAAGGATATGAGAATCTTTCAATTCCATAGTTTTTCTGATGTCCACCTGTTCTCCTCAAAATATTAAAGGTAACTTAGAAAAAACAATAATGAAAGAAAACATTTCAAAGCAAAAACAACTGATATAAATGCTCAGTTGACAAAAAATGTAACAGGAAAACATGTGAAACACTAGATTCCTCAATTTCATTTGTATAAGAGAAATATAAATGAAAAATAAACTGAAGTACATTTTTTACCTAACTCAAGGCAAAAATCCAAGCCTGCCAGTGTATTTTGCTTAAAAGGTAGTGGGGAAAAAAGTATTCTCATACATTGTTGGTAATTTTTTTTTTTTTTTTTTTTTTAAACTAGGGATCAAACTCAGGTCCTTGCACCTACAAGGCAGGTGGTGGCACCACTGAGCTATATCCCGGGCCCTTCTCATATACTGTTGGAATGTAAAATAGTATGCCCTTATGGGAGGGAACTTAGAAATATAACTTCATGGAAAAATTTTGAAATTTCTTCTTAAGAATAGTGGTAAAAATATGACATATATGTACTACAGCATTTCAAAGACAAAACTTGCCCATCAATAGGGAAGTGGTTAAGGTGAACTATGATGCAACCACACATGACAAGCTATTCAGCAACAGAAATGAATAAAAATACTTCAGGATACACTGTTAAGTGAAAAAAAGCAATGGGTGAGAAGAAATTTGTAGTATATTACCTCTGAGTAAGGAGAGAGGGAAGTAAAAAGCATGTATAGATATACCAATATTTACATTAAAAAGAAAAAGATGAAAGGATTAAACAAAACTTAGTAAAAATGGTTTCCTCTAGGGATATGAAGAAAGCAGTATGGGGGTGGGGCTGGGGATAGAAGATAGACTTTGAAAACGCTTTTACTGATTTTCTTTGGAGTCATACAAATCTTTCACAAAACTGAAAAATAAAATTGAATCATAAAAAGAAGTAATACAACAAATCAAATGTAACAAGACAGAACTGTTTGGACAAACCTTCTAAGGACGCAGAACTTTCTAGGCTGGTCCGGCTGAGATCAATTCCCTTGGTCCCAGAAGTGGCACAGCTCTCTTGGGAGGAAGTGGCTCCTTCCAACTCATGGCAGACATCTTCATCTGTCAAAGAGGCAGATTCAGAATCCTGGGCTCCCACTGAAGAAAGACTGGTACGATCAGAACTTTGATCCTAAGGACATAATTATAAGCTTAATTTCCTTCACATTTAAAGTTAGTTATTTAAAAAGTTACTTCTAAAGTAGAGAAAATACCGACTACCTAACCATTCAGATGATCAATTAGTCACACAACTTCTGGAGGAAAAAAATCTAGCCAATTTTATAAAGGCAAACTAATTTGAGTAAATATACTGGAGAGCAATTTAAATAAAATTTTTTGAGACTGTGTATTGCTGTGTAGTTCAGGCTGGCTTCAAACTTACTAGGTGTCCCAGGCTGTCCTTGAACTCACCACAATCCTTCTGCCTCAGCACTCTGAGCTCTGGGATTACAGGCATGCACCACCACACCTGGTCTAGAGAGCATTTTTAAGAAATAATTTTTATTCCCAGCAAGCCCGTTAGTAAAGCAACCTTGCTGCCTTTTAGTATCTATTTACTATTAACCTCCCTCCCCTTCCCTGTCCAAGATGATATTAGAATTGTTTTATTCTTTTCCATAATACCATTGGCAGTCTACAGCCATACCACCTGGAATGCACCTGATCTCATCCGTAACAGAATAGTTTGAAAAGATATATATTATTAGTTTTCTTTTTTCTTTTTTTGGTACTGGGGATTGAACTCAGGACCTTGTGCTTGCAAAGCAGGTGTGGTGCCATTAAGCTAAATCCCTGGCCTGTTTCAGGTTCGCTTTAATATTTGGGTGAGTAGTCCCCCGTTTTTGTTTATCAATACTTTCTCCTGATCTAGGTTGATTCTGACTGGTGAACTATGGCTCATCAGGCACTGCTATTTGGTTTGATCATTTCCTTTTTTGAAAAAAATTTTCACTGGACTACCTTGATTAAGAACTTGTACCACTACAATGTTGAATCAATCAATCCATTATATCCCTCAGCAAAGTCTTAATAGTTCCACTCATGCACATGCTATTTCATATTGGTTTTGCTTCTAGATACTTTAGGTTTGAACTATGGTCAATTACTGTTTTTCTTTTTTAAATTTTGTCATTTTTCCAACTGGCTATTGTTACATATAAGCGAGTTATTTTAAAAATGCTTCTTTCTTGCCATTTTACTGGTTCAGTTTTTCAGTGGTAGGACATAATCTCATGTGTGTGAATACTTCTGCAATTTTATTCTTTTGCAATAATTTTCTCTCATTCCTTTTGTCTTCTGGCACTGTTAGAAAATTCAGAATACTGCTGAATGGTGTAGGTGTTAGCATGCTTCCTTACCTTGATAGAGGTTAAAAGGAATGATTACAAGGTTTCACCCTCAAGTATAGTATTTAATAGTTATTTAATACTTTATCAAGCTAATTTAAGTTTCCTATCCCAGCTTTCTAAAAACATTTTTAATTGCTTCTCAGCCTTTTGGCTAAGATCAAGTATAGTAACTTCTTATCAGTTTAAAAACATTTTTAAGTTAGGGTTTGGCCTAAATTTTTATCAAGTCCTTCTTGCACGTTTATAGAAATGTCCATACATATTTAGTAATGAAAGACTAGGCTGATAAAAACACTCAGCAGTTGTAAAAATCTGTTTCAGTAACAACTCTCTTCCTTGAGTGGTGGAACTGACTGCAAATGGGCATGTCTGCAAGCAGGTCAATCTTTGGGGTGCATGCATGGGGAGTAAGAAGAGAATTTATAGGATAGTCCCAGGAAGAAAGATTTTACTTTGGTTGGTGGGTACTTCAGTATATTTAAATATAACGGGACTTTCCTTAAAAAAAAAAAAAAAAAGTTCTCAGTTGGTTGTAGGATTTTGAAATTACTTTGACCTCTGCGTGGCTTCTTTCATGTCAATGCCTGTATTTAGAATCTCTTCTTCTTAGTTACTTTTCTCTCATGGCTGAGACAAAATGCCTGACCCCCAAAGTTAAAAGGGAAAAGGTTTATTTAGCTCACAGTTTGTACAGGTTCCAGTTCATAATGGGCTGGCTCCAAGGCAGGGTTGTGTGGCAGACAGGCATTGCAGAGGAGAAACAGCTCACAGTGGGTAGAAGGTAGCAAAGGAAGAAAACAAGGAACAAAGACAAGCCTCTTTCTGTCCCTTGTATTGTACTGTATTAGGGTGGTGCCAAATCAATCAGTGGACAGATTTAGTAATCACCCACCCTTACTCCTAGCACTGCACCATGAATTAATCACATTCCAGATTTGGCTACCTCTGAAAAAGCCTCACCTATGCCTGCATGAAGTTTGGGAGGCACATCTAGACACAAGTCTTAATACTCTCCTTCATCCTTAGACTTGAGATGTGGTATTTTCAGATTTTTTGAGGGGGGACATCCTGTTTTTTTTTTTCCTAGAGCCATTAAGTAACTACTTCTGTAAGAGGAAAAACACCTATCCTGAATATACCTCAAGTACATTAAGTCCCAGACTTTCAAATATTTGAATTGTGAACTTTCACAAATACAACAGACCTTGCATTACGAACATCTGCAGTTGTGAGCAAGTCATGGAAGTAGCTCACATATCTGCTGGACACTGTCAGAGTTGTGCCGCTGTGTTTACTGTACAGTGTGACAGTGCACAGTAGTACGGTGCTCAATCAGAGCCTAGGATGCCCGGAAGCAAGAGGAAAATCAATGACGTGGAGGAGACTGCTAGGAAGTGTAAAGCAATAACCATGGAAACAAAAGTAAAAGTACTGCACCACCCACTTAAAGGACAATATAAAAGTAGAAATAGTTTATTTATAGTTGTACTGTACTATCATCTTAAAGTAACTGTAAAATTAAAGTTTATTTATAGTATTTGTTTTTTGGTACTGGGGATCGAACTCAGGACCTTGCACTTACTTGCAAGGCAGGCACAGTGTTTAGTTTTTTAATGCTTTACATGGTATATTTGTGTCAAAGGGATATAAGGCTCACTTTGTTGGACTTAGAATGAATTTGGGGCTGGGGATTTAGCTCAGTGGTTCCGCTGCCTGCTTCGCAAATGCAAGGACCCAAGTTCAATCTGCAGTACCAAAACAAACAAACACACAAACAAAAAAACCCCAAAAAGAATTTGATTTATAAATGTTCTTCTGGAATGGGACTCATTCCTAAGTCAGGACTTATTGCAGACTTTGATTACCATGCTAATTACATCTTGGCTTGTTCATCTGGGCTTCATGAGTAAGCAGCTTTCATCATGGTGGCCAGTCTCCCCTGTGACTCTTTTTTTTAAAGACAAGTTCTCATATGTAACCTAGACTGGCACAGAACTCACTATGTAGCCCAGGTTGCCTTTGAACTCATGGCAATCCTTCTGCCTCAGCCTCCCAAGTGCTAGGATTATAGGAGCACACATGCCTGGCTCCCCTGTGACTATGGAGGCTGTCTTATCTTTAGGCATCTCCTTTAATTTAATTTTACATGCTAATTTTCAGAAAGGTCTAAGAATGTCTGAGGTGCTGATAGCACACTTTTCTATTTTCATGACTATGATGGATGTATATTCCCATATGTTTCTGTCATGTTAATGGAATTTTGAGGTGGCAAGATAAATGTGCATTTTAGCATCCTGAACTACAGGTCTTGTTCTATTCCTTTAAAAAAAGAACTACATGACATAGTAAGTGGAATAAATTTTTCTAACTATAGATTATTCAGGCTTAAGGAAAATTTAAAAAAGATTATTTTACATTGGGAGACAATAAAAATTTAATAAGACTATAAGTTTCCTTACTTATAACAATAATATACCAGTTATTTAGTACTTTCAGTGGGTCTGTCACTGGACTAGTGAGCTACGATAGTTTTTTCAGTTTTCCCTCACAGTTTCTGTTAACGTCCACAGCACTCATTATTCCAGCACAGCTTTACAGTGATAAAAGTGAAAGATGGTCTGCCACAACAATGCTGGGGAGCTTTAGGTCTCAAAAGGCAAAATTTCTCTGACCCTCTCCTGCCTTTCTACCTGCTACTTTTTCCGCTGCAAGGTAGGCTATAGGAACTAATTTGTCACCTCCAAGGTGGGTCACAGAAATGAAAAACAGCCTCTAATCCTGCCCTGTCTTGGAACTGTTCAGGTAGGAATTCTCTGAACTACCTGGTCTGACAGTAGAACATAAGGATTCTAATTCAGAATGGATCCTGCCTTATACCCGGGAGGAAGGATATGTGGAAGAGGGGCCAAGAAGAATCAGCACAGGCTTTGCTGGGTTTCCCGTCTGTTAACATAAGATCATACCCTTTTTGTCTAAACACACTGTTATGTGGTTGCCCATGCTTCAACCCTGACTATTTAATGAAATCTCCACAAACCCAAAGGACAGGGGTTGGAATGCTTCTGGACAGCTGAACACATGGAGTGGGAAAGGTCGTGGGGAAAGTAGCAGAAAACATAGAGTTTCGGCAGATCTTCCCGTATACCTGAAGCCTATACATCTCTTTTATCTATATTCTTTTTCAGATCTTTTATAAGAAACTGGTGAACCTAAGTAGTTCTTTGAGTTCTATGGGCCTCATAGGCAAGTTAATAAAACCTTTGGAGAAAAATAAAATAAAACCTAAGGAGAGTCTGGGAACCCAGACTTATAACAGGGCAGTCAGAAATACAGGATAAAACTACCTGCAGCTGGCTTCTAAACCAATCTTAGGGGACAAGTCTTTAATGTATGGGATCTGACTGCTATCTCCAGGAACAGTGTGCTGGAATGGAACTAAATTACAGGACAACCAGCAAATATCTGCTACAGAAATGACTGCCAACTTGTTTGTGGGGAGAAAGTCTCACATTTTAGGGTCACAGAATAATGTGTTGTAAGCAAATCATAGAAAAAACTGAACTTGTTAATATTCTCAGAACTAGTTTTTTAGTTTGCAATACACATTATTCACGGGGAAATGATATATATGTGTGTATTACATCTTGATCCCTCTTACTTCTTCCCTTCCCCACTCTCCCATCTTCTCTTTATCCCCAGATCTCTGTTCTTTTTCTACAAACTTTATTTCCGTTTCTATCTATCTTTTAATTTTCTGTATTTAGATTTAGATTTCCCATGTAAGAGAAATCACATACTTAACCTTTGGGGTCTGATTTATTTCAGTTAGCATATGATTTCAAGGTGAATCCATTTTTCTTCAAATGAGAACTAAGATTTTCATCATTTTGGCTAACATGATTTTACTAAGTGTAAGAAATAGCACCATCAGACTGGGAGTCTTTACAGGATTAATGGTTTGTGTTCTTGATCACTTGAGGGGGTGTCAATTTTGTTCTTTTTAAAGAATCAGTTTGTGTTCTTGATCACTTGAGGGGGTGTCAATTTTGTTCTTTTTAAAGAATCAGCTTTTGGTTTCATTAATCTTCTGTCTTATTTTTCCAGTTTTAATGATTTTTGTCCTATCTTTATTATTTCTTTTCTATTTACTTAGTTCTTATTTTTCTAGCCTCTTATGGTGAACCATCAATACTGACTTAAAAATTTTTTATTTTCTACACAATATCTGAAGCTTTAAGTTCATCTCTAAACACCTCTTAGCTGAGTCCCACAAATTTTGATGTTTTGCATTTTCATTCATCCTTCCCAAATGATAACTCTAATTTCCTTTATGATTTTATGTCTGGCTCATAATTATTTAGAATTTTGGGTTTTTCTTGACATCTTATGATTATTTTGTAATTGAATTCCACTCTGGTGAGAAAATATTTTTTAGAAACTTTATTGATATAATTTATATGCTACAAACTCACTCACTTTAGATATGCAATTCAATAACTTTATAGTTAATTTACCTGGGTTTAAAATATTTCTTGCTTTAAAACATTTTCACCATCCCAGTAAGAGCTTTCATATCTATTCATGGTTAATCTCCATTCCCCTTCCCTCAAGTCCCAGGCAATCACATATGTACTATTCTATAGATCAACCTCCTCTGGACATTTTGTATCACTGAATTTCATACAATGTTTGGTCTTTGCACTTAGCACTTTTTGAAATTCAATGATTTTATTTTAGCACCTATCGGTATTACTTTTCACTGCTGACTAGTATTTCATTTTGTGTAGCTGTAACATTTTATTGTTCAGCTAATACAAATTTGGTTTCTAGTTTTTTAAGAATGCTAGCATGAAGGCTGGGGATTTAGCTCAATGGTTCTGCCACCTGCCTTGCAAGTGAAAGGATCCAAGTTTGATCCCTGGTATCAAAAAACAAACAAACAAACAAAAAAACCCAAACAAACCAAAACAACAAAAAACCCAGAATGCTGGCATGAAAATTTGTGCAGATTTTTTTTTTTTTCTGGTACCGGGATCAAACTCAGGACCTTGTGCTTGTGAGGCAGGCGCGGTGCCACTGAACTAAATCCCTGGCCCAGTGCAGACTATTTTTATTTCTCTTGGCTGGATACCAAGATGCTGCTGGGCTCTGTATTAAACTTTTGCCGTTCATTTAAGAAACTGCAAAATTACTTTCCCAAGTGTTTTACTCCCACCAGCAATGTATGAGGGTTCCCATTTCTCCACACCCTCAGCAGTTATTCCTAGACTTTTAGGTTATGACCATTTTCTTTATTTTAAAAGGAGCAAAGGTTCATTTCAGCTGACAATTTACAGAGGTTTGACTCCATAGTCAGCTGTCTCCAAGGCAGGGTGGCATAGCAGGGGGCCATAAAGGAAAAATATTCCATGGCAAGCATGCAGGAGACAGAGAATCAGTAAGCAGCTGCAGCAGCAGCAGCAGCAACAGTAGCAGCAAGCCTGCCTTTATATCCCATTCAGGCTAACAGCCTTTTGGGTGGTGCTACCCAGAACCATGTTAATTCCAATCAGTGGACTAATTTAAGGTCAGTGTTATGGCCATTTTAGTGGGTATGAAATGTTATATTATAGCGAGGCTGCTTCTTATGTGATGTTTAACCATCACGTATCTTCTTTGCTGAAGTTTATGCCCACTTTTTACTTAGGTTGCCTGCTTTCTCACTGAATTGTGTAAACTGTATATTATGGATACAAGGTCTTTTATCAGATAAGTGATCTGCATAGCTCTTCCCAGTATGTGGCTTGCCTTTTCATCATCTTACTGATATTTTTTTAGAGCACACAATTTTGAAAATGTCTACCACTTCTTGTATAGACTGTACTTTTGATACTCTACTGTTATAGCTTGGATAACTGTATTCCCCCAAAGGTTCATGTGACTGAACACTTGGTCCTCAGGGTGGCAGTACAGTACTTAGAATGGCAGGACCTAGTGAGAGGTCAGCAGGGCATGCTTTTGGAAGGTGGTTCTGAGGCAATCTCCTGAATTCTCCAAGAGGGTAGTTATTAAAGGAGCAAGCTTGACCCTATTCAGCTCTGTCTGCTTCTGACTCTGAGATGCAATCATTCACATGCTGCAGTATGTGATCCTACCATTGTTATCAATGCCATGAGGTTATGCAGTCAAGGGGTGGCTCTGAGTCTGAGCTACGCCAGTTGAATTTTCAGTCTTCAAAACCCCAAGCTAAATAAACTTTTTTTTCATATGTAGTCTGCATTTGTTATCTCATTATCATGGCCAAAAGTGGATTAGTACTTTAACCTACGGTCCTGAAATTTTTCTAAGATTTTTGTAGTTTTAGCTCTTACATTTAGGCATTTGATCCTTTGCAGTAAATTTCTGTTTGCAAGGTGAATGCCTAAATTCGCCTATCTGCATGTGGCTATCCAATCTTCCCAGCACAATTTGTTGAAAAAATGGTCATTTCTCTGTTGGACTGACTGCCCTGGCATATTTATTGAAACTCATATGACCATAAATATAATGCTTAATTTCTGGACTCTGCATTTTATTTCCTTTATTTAACAATCTGTTTATACCAGTATCACTGTATTGATAGCTATTTCAAATTTTAAAATTAGGAAGTCTGCCTCTAGCTCTGTTTTTGCTTTCAAAAACATGGAATTTCTAATATTCTGTATGAATTTTACAGTGAGCTTGTCCATTTCTAAAACACTTTGATGGAATCTTGACAGTGTGTTGAAATTATGTATCTGTCTGGGAAGAAATCCCCTCCCCTTTGGTACTGGGGGTTTGAACCCAGGGCCTTTGCACTGAGCTACATCCTCAGTTCCTTTTTTTTTTTTTTTTTTTTTTGGTACTGGGGATCGAACTCGGGTCCTTCTGCTTGCGAGGCAGGTGATGGAACCACTGAGCCATATCCCCAGCCCATCCTCGGTTCCTTTTTAAAAACTGTTTATGCTTAAGAGATAGGATTTTGCTAAATTGCCCTGGCTGGGTTCAAACTTATTATTCTCCTGCCTCAGGCTCCCAGAGTGAGCTATTATGCCCAGCTTACATCTTAACAATCTTAACTACATCTTAGTATTGACCCTTTAATAAGTCCATAGAAGTAGAGTATTTCTCCATTTAAATCTCCTCTAAATTTCCTTAGCGGTGTTTAATAATTCTTAGAATGCCCTTTTATCTTGATCCTTTTCATTGAGCTTTACAGCTATAGTTTATTGTACCATGTGCATTTACAAAGAACATACATTATGCAGTCACTGAATAATGTATATTTTTTAAAAAGCAACTGTATCATGGTTGCTAATTATGTTGTTCAGATCTATGTCTTGACCAATTTTGTTAGCTCTTTCTACAGCTCATGAAAGGTCTAAAAATAACCAACCAAGGTTTTAGAACTCCTTTAATTCTGTCAATTTTTGCGGCATTGTTTTGATAATTTTATCTTCCTGGTGAACTGTTACTATTATAAAGATTTTTTGTCTCTAATAAAATAAAATTTGATATTTATTTTCTGATGTCAAAATTACCACCTAAAGCTTATGCTGTTTGCAAAACAGTTTTTTGTCTTCCATTCTTTTAACCTATTCATTTCATTATATTTAAAGTATATATCATATAGGCATCATGTAAGTTCTTACTTTGTCAGAAACCTGTCTTTTGAGGTGTTTAGATGACTACTATTTAATTACTGATATGAACCGGATTAAGGACAACTATTTCTCTTTTCTCTTTCTTGTCCTATTTAAAAATTTTATTGGCTTTTTGGTTCTCTTTGCATTTTTATTATTATTTTTTTTTGAGACAGGGTCTCACTTTGTAATTCAGGCTTGCCTTGACCTCATTAGGTAGCCCAGGCTGGCCTCAAAGTCATGGTGATCCTCCTTGTTCAGCTTCCCCAGTACTGGGATTATAGGAATGTGCTACCATACTTGGCTCTTTGTATTTGTATTTTTATTAATTAAAAAAATTTTTCCCAGTACTGGGATTGAACTCAAGACCTTGCGTTTGCAAAGCAGGCGTGGCACCACTGAGCTAAATCCTTGGCCTCTCTTTGTATTTTTAAGGTGGATGTTTTAGGGATTACACTACAAATACCTAATAGTCTATGGTTTACTTAGAATTAGTATTGTATCAGTATATACATAAGACCAGTCAGATAAGTCCTTTTGCTACTGTCAAACATCTATATATATTGAAAACCTGAGGTAGGGGATGTAGCTCAGTGGTACAGCACTTGCCTAGCAAGCATGAAACCCTGTATTCAATCCTCAGTAATGGAAGAAAAGAAAAGAAAAAAACCCCATGAGATGAGACTATAATTTTTGTGTCGGACAGTTACAAGTTTGTCAAGGAATTTAAGAGGCCAAGAAAGCAATGTTTTACATTAGCCAGCTGTTTATCATTTGTCTTGCTCTTCCTTCCTTCCCAAAGATTCAGCTTTTTTTCCTGCTATTCTTTTTCAACTCGAGGAACTTCCTTTAGCATATCTTGTAGAGCAAGCATGCTATAGATGAATTTTCTTTATTTGAAATCATTATTTTTTACCTTCATCCCTAAAGAGTACTTCACTGGATATAGAATTCTAGGTTGACAGATCTCTTCTTTCTACATGTTAAAAATGTTTCCATTGAATTCTTCTCTCCATAGGTTATGATAAAAAATTCATGTCATTCAAATCTTTACTTCTTCATAGGTAAATGTGTAATTTTTCTTTTGTAGTTTTCAAAAAAAATTTTTTTTCTCCAGAAGTTGTTTTCTTATTAAGCGATAGACAGCTTTGGCTTTTAGCAGCTTATGAGGTGTGCAGTTGTGGATTTAAAAACAATTTTTTTTCAGGTTTGGTTTTAACTTTTTCCCTTCTATCGTTTGCTGTTTATCCTGTATCTATAAATCTGTATCCTTCACCAAATTTGGGGAGGTTCAGACATTACTTTTTCAAACATCCTCCCCATACATATTATTTATTCCTTCTGATATTGTCCCATACATCTCTGAGGCTCTGTGCACTTATAAGTCTTTTATCTCCTTGTTCTTCAAACTGGGTAATTTTTATTACTGTTCTTTTTTTTTTTTTTTATTACTTGGTCTTTAAGTTCACTAACTTTTTTTTTTTTATTTTTTTTTTGGACCCGGGATTGAACTGAGGACACCTTGTGCTTGCAAAGCAGGCGGTGGTACCACTGAGCTAAATCCTTGGCCCTCACTGACTCCTTTAGCTGTCAATTCCATACTGTTACTGAACCCATTCAATGAGTTTATTTAGTTATAAAATTTTATCTTAATTTGTATTTCTTGCTGAGAATTCCTTTCTTTTATTTCAAACATTTTTCAATACTTCAGGAACCTAGTTATAATAGATGCCTTAAAGTTTCTACTTGATAATCCTAACATCTGGGTCATTCTGGGGTTGTCTTACTCTTGAGAACTGGACACATCTTTTTGGGGTTTGTTTTGGGTATTTTGTGGTGAATATAAGGGCACTGTACATGCTAGGCAAGCACTGTACCACTGAGCTTTCCCAAAACCTTTCTGGTTCTTTATATCAAATAATTTTTAATTTTATATTAGACACTGTAAATGTTATGTTGGAAAATGCCGATGTTTTAGTTTTAACAGACATGCTAAATACATCCAGATTGTGTTTTTTTCATGTTTTTTATTTTTAACAGGCAATTTTTAGGTCAGTTCTCTAGTAAGTCTTTGTGTGATGTTTTACATCTATCCCATGTATGTGCAACTCAAACTGAGAGTTGTGTGGGATTTTCTTCAAACACTTCAATCCATACAGGATCTTTTCCTTTATTTCACTAGGCAGGAAATATGGGTTTCTCTTGAAAGTCTGGCTGCTAGAATAGCTGTGGCACACTGTGACTACCTCTGAAGCAAGGAGGCAAGAGAAAAGAAACTGGGAAACTCACCTCTGTGTGGATCCTTCCCCATAATCTGCCAGCTCTTGTTTTATATTTTTAGGATAATTTTCTAGGTGTTTTAAATAATTCATCTGGAGTACTTTATTTTAATCAGTAGGGAGCAAGGATAAGCTATAATGGCTCAGTTTATATTACCATAGTAAACTCAGAACTCTCACTGCAGGTTTTGAAAAATGTTTTTGCTGGGTATGATACAATAGGTTGGGAGTCATTTTGTTGGGCACTTTATGTCTTTCTGATACCACACTTTCTGTTCAGTTTATCAATCTTTTGAAGATAATTTATCTTTTCTGTAGCACCTTTTAATACTTTTGCTTTGTATTTCATCTTTATTTTAATACTAGGCAATTAAGTATGATTTTCTTTATATTCTGCTTGACACTTGCAAAACTTCTTCAATATGTGAGTTGACATCTTTAATCAATTCTGGAAAATTCTTGGTAATTAACTTTATAAATGTTTGTTATATCTCATTATTTTCTTTTTCTTTTTGAATTCCATTATATGAATTAACTCAAATTCTGACCTCCATACTCTTTGCTATATTTTCTATTTTCTTCCTGTCTCAGTGTGAATATTTTCTATCGATTCACCATCTAGTTTATTAAGTTTTCTATTTCTGCATTTTATTTGCTGTTAAATCCAGCCTACCAGGAAGAGAAATTATATGCATGGCTGGTAATTCTGAAGGCATACTATACAATGTACACTATCTAAAAAACTGCACCCTAAAGGAAATTCTGAAACTTAGTCATTAAACTTTCACAAAACACAAACTTACTGCAGCTAAAAATCATTGCTTTTCAAAATTGAACTATAAATGTGGCTTTAAAGTGAATTTTCCTTCTTTGTAAAGTCATCCTTTCAGTTTAAATTTTGATGCTTACAAACCTTACACATCCTGTAAGTCCTTTTTATAAAGCTATGTTTAAGGAGAATCGTTAAAACAGACATCTTTGCAAGTCAGAGACTTACAGTGGTGGTGGAGGATGTACGAAAGCAAAAGCAGCAAATACTAGCCAAACTTACCTTGGATGTTGTGGCATACATGGTGAATCTTGAGTACCATTTGCTGGCTTTCTCTGCAACTCCTTTCCCAGCAGTAAACATACTATGCCTTAGAATATCTAGTTTTGGTACTAGCAATGTATCTAAGTTAAATGAAGGTGATGGATGGGTTAATGTATCTTGAGATCCTTCCCTAAATGGGCAAGTAGATGAGAAAGCTGGAGAAGACCAGAGTCTATCCCTTGTTTTCTCCTCACTTTTTGTGTAACTTTTAGATTTAGTAAGTCTCACAGGCCTAGGAGAATTAGGAGGCAGGCTAGATCTTCTACCTGCCTTGATCAATGTTGGACTTTTCTTATTGGATAATTTATCATCACATGCTCGTTGTAAATCAATGCTCGGTGTACGACTTGTCAAAGGACTGCTCATGTTATTCATATACATCTCAATTTCTTCAGCTAAATCACGCCTAGCAGATGGTGTTGAAATGCTTTTGCTGTCATCTTCATCATCCTCCTCTTCTTCTTTTTGTTGCTGTTCAGTCTCAGCAATCAAAAGAGAGAGGGGGTCAAATCCTGTTGCAACATCGGTTTTTTCAGAAGGTTTTACTGAAAAGCTGCTGTTCATACGCTGAATCCTCCTGGGATTTTGTGTAGCAACATATTCCACTTTTGATCTGTCTGCTTCATTATCTAAATCTTCTAAGTCAAAAATAACAGCAGAATCCACTTTATCTGACAAACAACTAGGACCATCAAAAGGTGTATCATCATCACTAGATTCCTTTTCTAGACTGCTTCTTTTTGATCTTAAAGGTGACTTTCCAATATCAAGGCTATTTGGTCTTGTGCTATTTGAGAGAACATTTGAAAGAATTTTTGCATCAGCTCCTAATTTTTCAACTATATCTCCAGGGTTTGCTTCTTGGTTAATTTTATTCAGCATAAATCCCATCAATACACCTCCACTAAGATTACGGTTTCTAGTTCCCCAGGCCAAGTGTTGCTGCAAATTAGGTTCATTGTCACTTTTATGTCTTTTCCTGAAGCATCTACTTTGAATGTTTCCTGTTTCATTTGTATCCTCAAGAGTTGACATTAAGAGCTGCTCACGTATGCTTTCTGAAAAATGAAAAAAGTACTTTTAGCCACGAAAATGTAATGTGTAAATGTAAGTTATCTTAAATATTTAAAGTTCTAGTAGTGAAAATGATCTTAAGAGGTACTCACTGTCTTCATTATTTGACATATATCATTTTAAGCACTTTACTTATATTATCTACTGCAAACATTTCAATATTCTTATGGGTTAAGAAAAAAATACTCAAGATTTAAGTTATCCAGTCCTTAAATGATAGAATTGTGATTTGAATCCAGATTTGTTTAACTATAAAGTTCTGCTCCTAGACATTAGGACATACTTCTAAAAAACTTAGACAATTGAGATTTATATTTAAGGCAGGTACAGTGGTGTATGCCTGCAGTTCCAGCTACTTGGGAGGCTAATGCTTAAGGATCAAAAGTTCAAGACCAGCCTGGGCAACTTAGTGAGATCTTGTTTCAAAAAATAAAAAGCCAGGGGGCCGAAGGATGTAGCTCAGTGTCAGAGCTCTTGCCTAGCATGTGCAATCCCCAGAACCACACAGAGAGATTTACATTTAATAATAATAAATGTACATTAATTCCACTACATGGATGAAATGACCATAGCTATACAACTGTGCTTGTGTTGGATGAGCTTGAGATTCTGAGTCTTCTGCTTACTAAAATGAAAAACAAATCCCCAAATCCCCAAACCAAACCTAACAGATAGTAGTTCTACTGACTTTATCCATAAATAAAATTTTAAAATCACCAAACCTTTGGGGCTATAGACATAGACAAATAATTTTTCATTTGCTTAACATATTGACTGCCAAGTTTATACCAGGGAAACGTGCGTGGCCACCTCACCTTATTCAGAAACACTGTTCACTGCTTCCTACCAAATTTCTTAGTTAATAATGCTGAATGCAGAAATCTAGGCTACTATTATCTTTAATCATCCTTATAATTTGGGAGTATTACAAAGCATTAATCTAGGTACATTATTGTCAATTACTTATTTTACATACATTACTCAACAGAATTAGATCTCTGTAAATAGGGCTGCGATTTAGCTCAGTGGTGCTGCAACTGCCTCGCAAGGAAAAGGTCCTGAGTTCAATCCCCAGTACCAACAAAACCAAACAAAACAAAAGAAACCAACTCTATAATTAGGCAGTTAGTAAAAATGTGCCTTTTCTCTCCTGCCATGTGATACATGCAGGGGATAAAAGGTAACAGCAAGGCCATAAAAGATTAGAAACTATTGTTGTTTAATAAGCACGTACCATTAACAAGAGATATAAGGGAGACAATTTTTTCTTTTATCAGTTTATAATTGAGGACATGAACCAAGACCTAGTTTCTTCTGATATCCTGGGAACTCTTCTGTTTGACAGGTTAAAATTATAAAGAGCTTAGAGGAATTTTGTAATTCAAATATAATACTCTGGAACTGCATTCAAATAAATGTTCAGGGTTCTTTGCAAAGTCAGCCCTATGCTATGGTCCAAAGACAAAGCTGGTTATTAGGCTAACTCATGGATTGGCAAATTATACTTCTGAGCCAAATCTGGTCTAAGGCCTGTTTTTTGTTTTGTTTGTTTGTTTTTCTTTTTTGGTATAGTTAATGGTTTTTGTATTTGTAAAGGGCTATAAAAATCACATATGTATACTGAAGAAAAGATAACAGATTATAATATGGCCTGAAAAGACCCAAATATTTATTATGACCTTTTATAAAAAAGTTTGCCCAAGGGCCAGGGATTTAGCTCAGTGGTGCTGTACCTGCCTCAAAAGTGCAAGGTCCTGAGTTAGAGAGTTAGATCCCTGGTACTGGGGATGGGGGAGAAAGAAGTTTACCCAATTCTAAATCTGCATACATGCTAAATTCTACCAGACTAGGCTGAATTCTGCATGCCTCTAACACAGAACCAACAGATGATTTAACTTCCTTAGTCCCAGGTGGCTTATGACATAATTCCAGAGAGTAGTTTATGAAGATTTCTGGAAAAACTTTTGCTTTCTTGACCAAAGGGATAGGAGTAGTTTGTACTCTTTTTCCCATTCCTTCTGTCTTGAACAGATAAGATTATGCCTGGAGATACCACTGGCCATATTATAATAAAGGTTAGGTCAAGAAAATTGATGGCACAGTCCCTTAATCAATATTAGAACAAGTACTTAACTTTGAATTTCCTTTGAGAAAAATAAGCATGCTATAAATCACATATATAGTCTTTAGGAGTAGTGATAAATCCATAGTACTTAACAAATGCAAAGTTTTCACGTGAAAAATATCAAGGACAAACTAATAATTCTAACTGATACTAATGAAATCCATTTTAGGCTTTTATAATAAAACTGAATTGTTAAGCATATAGAGTAACCAAAAGCCAGATGATTAGGTATTTATTACTCTGACCAAAATGTCAGGATCAAAAGATCATTTATAATAATATTACATAAAAGGTTGTAAAAGCAAATCCTAAGACAAGAGCAAGTGTGAACACACAGTAATGAAAAGATGAAACCAGCCGGGCATGGTGGCACATGCCTGTAATCCCAGGACTCAAGAGGCTGAGGCAGGAGGATCGCCAAGAGTTCAAGGCCAGCCTGGGCTACATTGCGAATTCAGGGCCAGCCTGAACTACCAAGGGAGACCCTGCCTCAAAAAACCAAAAAACCAAACAAAACCAAACAAAAAAATGAAACCACTGCACTCCAGGAGGCTGAGGCAGAAGGATCCCAAGTTTAAGCTCAGCCTGTGTAACTCAGCAAGATCCAGTCTCAAAGGGCAAGACAAAAAAGAGCTTGGGAACATAGTTCAGTGCAAAGGTCCTGGGTTCAATATCTAGTACTTAAAAAAAAAAGCAGTGCTAATATTCCCTCTCACTAACATAAATGTTGTACTGAGAAATACAAAATAATATATAAAAAGCATTTTGAGCTGAGTTCAGTGGTAGATGGTAACCTCAGCTACTTGGGAGGCTGAGGCAAGAGGATCACAAGTTTATGTCCAGCCTGTGTAATTCAACAAGACTCTCTCTCCAAATAACAGTATTTTGCAGCTCAGTGGTAGAGTGCTTGCCTGTCATATATGAGGTCCTGGGTACAACTCCCATTACCATAAACAAAAAGGGGCTCTTTGAAAAGAAAAAAATAAAGGGTAATGTTACTTAAACTATCTGAAGGGCTATTCTTCTTTGCCTCTATGCAAACTAAAGAACCAGAGTTTCATTTAAAATTGTCTAGCTGTACAGCACCCTTACACTTATCACCTCTCCTGCTCCTATTTCCCCCTTCCAGTCCAAACTCAAAGGCAGTGTATAGTAGGAGGTGTGTCACATACTTAGTTATACTAAAAGCTTGAACAAAATATGTTACAAAATATAAAACTCAAACTACTAAGCTATACCATGAGAGGTTGCACAGATACATTTTTAAAATAACTGGGAAGAATTAAGACTCATTAAAGATAAATATTCACTAGGTCATAGTACAATTCATACTACACATAGCAAATATGTTCTATTCAACTCACCTGTGCATTCTTCTGATGTTTTATCAGAATTGTTATTACTTGTGCCATTGAGGCGGACTATATTGGAAGAACTGTGATAACTGAGCTTAGGAAGGCAGTCAGCACTTCCTTTTGCACTCTCGTTCTCTGACACTATAAAGATGAAAATGAAATTGTTAATAAAATGAATCTACACTATAGGAGGCATACAGAGAAGTAGCCTTTAGTTTTAAATATGTCTACCTGAAAACTGGTGATAAGGATATACTGGATACCTCTTTATCACATTATAAGTCACCCACAAATAAATCATTCCACTTATTTGAGTCCTCAAAGCATGGATCAAATTACAAGTACTGGTCATACATGAAGTTCATGCACAAAGGCTGTGTTTTCTCTTCAGCTGTGAAAAATGAGCTTTTGGTGAAGGAAGTGGGGGGTAATTATAAATCACGGTCCATAACAAAACTTCACCTAAAAGTGTTACTAAACCTCAGAAAAGAGATTCTGTTTAAATGTATATAAATGCATACCTATATTTCTCCTACATTAAGAGTATTGTGTGACCTATATACATCATTCACTCATAGTATTTGGATAGCGTTTTGCCATTGGGATCATACATGAAAGAACTGTTTGGAAGTATCTGTATGGTTGGGAAAGCTTACAATGAAAGAGTTATAGTAGGAAATGGAAACTGAAACATGAGTTATAAATATATAACTTAACAATTTTACACATTTTCAACTTAAACAATACCTACAGGAACTAGAATCACTCTCTTTTTTATCTTTTTCTTCTAGAATATCCTCAGTAGATGCATCCCCTCGTCTAACTTCATCCTTAGACAATGAATTATATCCAAGATCAGACTGGCCATCTAGGAAAAAAAAAGAAACAAAACCCTATGTTGTTTATCATACTTCTTTAGAGAAAGCACCTGAAATTAGGTGCAACACATTAGTGCTCTGGATAACTTCTAATTGAAAGCACTATTTGGTTAGCTACCTCTACCATATTTCCCATAATATAAGAAATCTCAAAACAATTTACTTTTGGCTCCATAATGCAGCCAAACTATGTGGGCACCTAAAGACACAGATCAATCAGGCCATGTTCTTCACTGGGGAAGGTCTGTGTTCCACCTAAGTAGTGGAGAAGACATTCATACACAGGCCATTGGAGCCGAACAGCTAATGACTCCAAGAAGTTAAGTTCCTTTAAATTTATTGGTAAGTAATTAATTTTTTCAGAATATAAATGAATAACTGCAGGATGACACCAATATACAGGAACAAGAAAATATCTAGTATTAAAGTTAGTTAAAAAAACAAAAGTTACATCAATTTAAGAAAACAACTTGTTTTATTAAAAAGGGTCATTATCATTTTTAGTAAATTGTTTTCACTAGATTAGTATCAAAAGACAAGGTTCTGAATTGTTTTCTTTTGAAACAGGGTCTCACTATGTACCTTAGGCTATCCTTGAACTTATGATCCTCCTGACCCTGCTTCTCAAGGGCTGAGATCATAGGCATGAACCACCATGCCCGGCACCAACTTAATCTTTTTGTTTGTATAACAAATTCCCAGATTTGCTAAACAAACGGTTGCCATGATTGGACACAGTAAAATTGTTCCATAAACTTAAGAAACCTAAAAAAATTATATTGAATACCAGTAAGTATTTACTTCAATATCTTTGTTGTAATTTTGAGTTTGCATTTTTTCTAATCAAGCTTTGAAGTCCTACTTACAAAGAAATTATAAATAGAAATATGTGAAATAATCTTGAAATTCATTTTATAAAGTTTTGCACTGTTTTAAGAGAAACTTATAAAAAGCCATAGTTAAAAATAAAAGATCTCATTATTTTTCAGAGATAATGCCTGAGGATGACTGCTATAACTGATTAAATTCACACTGCATGATCAAGGAATAAAACCAGTCAAGGAAAAATTACTATGAACATTACATTTCAACAAAATCACTTACATTTATTAATCTTAAAGTAGGAATAAAAGAAAACATCAAAAAATGTTGACACTGCAGATGAAAATTCTCAATTTTATCAGTAATATTTCAATTTTTAAAGTTTCTATTAAGAGCTTGTGCTTATACTATATTAAAATAAAGTATAATTTTAAAAATGTAATAATAAAAATAGAATAATGCAAACAATATATTTTTATGTCTTAGTTTCAATAATAGAAAAGGCTTATATACAAATCTTACATTTCAATGAAGCCTATGCCCTCTTCAGTGCTAGAATACTATTTTTAATATTTAAAGCTGTAATTTTAAAAACAGTTTAAGACCCATAAGAACTTGCAAAAATACCACAGTATAGAGACTTTTTGGGGAACCCTTCATCCAAGTTCCCTACTGATACCTTATATAACCACATTACAAGGTTAAAATCAGAAAATTAACACTGCTATAATACTACTGAGAAACAGAGCTGTAAGTTTCTTTTTTAAGAAAGCTAGCAAGCCAGGGATTTAGCTCAGGGGTTTCAGCGTCTGCTTCACAAGCACAAGGGCCTGAGTTCAATCCTCATACCAAAAAATAAAAGGTAGCAATATTTTCATAATTACAAAGAATTATCCAAGAGGATGAAATGGCAAAGGGGCTGGGTTGCTCGGTGGTGGAATACTTGCCTACCACTGTAAGGAGCTGGGTTCAGTCCCTAGCACCACATGTACACAAAAGGGACAGGGGAAGCAGGGAGGAAGAAAGAGGGGAAGGGAGGAAGAAGAAGGAGGAGTAGAAAAAAAGAAAAAGAAAAAAAAGATATAATGAAGAGATCTGTGGCTACCCAGAGTTAAATTATTATGAGCTAAATTCTTGATTAAAGTACTTTACAACCTCTCAAAGAATGAATAAAATTACATGAAGTTTTTAAATTCAGGATGAAATCAAGTACCTAACATACAAAATTAAAAAGTGACAGTTTAGCATATCACCATAAATAAAATTTTTTTAAGAACACAGGCTAGCAAATCTTGTTTTGAAAATGTACTGTAATGAATATATACATAAGCACACACAAACCTGTACTAGATCTATCATCAGTAGCATACACTTTGATTAAACCCGTATTAAAAGGTGCCTGCTCCACAGTGTGTGTCCCATGACCACTATCCATGCTGCCATGACTAACAGTATCCAGGTCACTGCCATCTGCTTAAGAACACAATTTGATAGCATTTTACTACTCAATGAGACACCAAAAATACACATTAGAGTTTGTTGTTCAAGCTAATAAACTACTAATGTAATAATAAACATGAAAAGTGCCACATAATCAGCAAAATACAACTAACACAAAGAAACCTGTGAACTATCAACAAACACTGAAATAAGATCACCAAAGGCTTTTAATTTAACAATAGAAAAATATTTTTTTAAATAGGAAGAGTATACTAATACAGGCTGAACTTCTCTAATTCAAAAATCTGAAATCCAAAACTTTCTAAGTGCCAAAGTGACACCACAAGTGCAAAATCGCACACCTGATCACATATGACAGATCGCAATCCAATACAGGCACACCAAAAGCACTGTATAAAATTACGTTTAGGCCATGTGTACAGGGTGTATATAGAACATAAATAAATTTTGTATTTATACCTTGGGGTCCCACCTCAGAGATATCTCATTTATGTATATACAAATATTCCAAAATCCAAAAAAAATCCCAAATGTGAAACACTTCTGGTCCCAAGTTTTGTGATAAGGGATCATCAACTTGTATTAGAATTTGCTTAATGGTAATCAAAGCCAGAAAATATTCAATATCTTGAAAATATTAAAACATTTAAAAAATATGAAATGCAAACCACTCAAACTAATTTTGAAGAAAAAGTAAAACACATATATTCCTTAATTACCTGAAAGAGTTGTTTGTGATAAGTGTGCCTGTTTCTTTAAAGCTCTTTTGAATTGTGCTACTCCTAAAATAACATTTCTTACTTTTGTCCAGAGAAAATAGCCACTACGACTTCTTGAAGGCCAGGTACTTTCCAAAACAGCCTATGCATTCAAAACAATAAAATAATTAGTTAATTAAATAACTTTTATAAATGAACATACACTGGCTCTAGAATTAAGCTAAAGAATACGAAAGTAGATTGTATAACCAGAAGAACACAAAATTATTAATTTATAAAATAAATTTGATACTCTAAAATAAATGCAAATAACCCCTGCATCAGTCATTTCTGCCATTAAACTAAGGTTTTATAATTACAAAAATAATTCTCCATTAAATTGAAATAATTACCTTATTATAATAACCATAAGTAATTGCATTGGGATCAACACCAGCTTTCTGCATTTCAAATAGTACTCGAACTGCAAGCACTGGCTGATCATACTGCCCACAGAGCTGCATAAGAATGCGGTAGCACACCTGAAACACAAGTTGAACGTTGTACAGAAACAAAAATACATGTATGAATCTAGGATAAAATGATGTTATAAAGAATAAATGTTACCTCATCAGGTGGATCCATCTTCTTTGACTGCATTTTTTTAAGCACATCATAGGCTGTTTTCAGAGCCCTGACTTTGGAATGACACACTTTCACATAAGCTGGCAGACAAATAAACCATAGCCCATAACAGTGGCGCAGCAGGCACCTAGACCACATCTGAGGGATAGAAGAATACTTCTTGGCAATTTTATGGGCTGACTTAATTTCCTAGAAAAAAAAACAACCAAAAATCTCATTAGTACATTTACACTTAGGCTACCTTATTTAATGAATGCTAAACAAATAAAAATCACATGCTTTTACAATGCTTCCATAAGAAAATTTGTTTGCAACTAATACATTTTCAAGCTTTTCTTGACTATGTACTATGGAATATCTAAAATAAAGTTCTAGGAAAAAGTGACTAGGATACTTCTGAAGGTGGATTACTATAAACTCTTCAGAATGCATAATGACAACAATCTAGTAATAGTTTTACACAGGGTGGAAAAGTATATTAAAGGAGGATGAGCATCAAATTTACTTCGAATTCTAATATTTGAATATGTGAATAATTCAAAAATTTCAAAGCACCTGTTTTGTTCTTCTGAACATGGGAGAAGGGCTATTAGGACTACTTGATTTTGAAGGAAATTTATTCTTCCGTGTTTGCAGAAATCCTTCAGGTCTCTCAAATAAATTATTCCTAAGAACTGGGAACCCATTATAGCTGTTTTAGAAAAGAAAAAAAAAATCTCAAGCACACAGAATATCACAGTGGTTGTAAACTAAAACTATTATGGCCAGTAACTTTTAAGAATTTAACTATCTTGGGACAGTGATTTAGCTCATTGGCGCCATGCCTGCTTTATAAGCACAAGGTCCTGAGTTCCATCCCCAGTACTGGGGGAGGGGAGGAATTTATCTCCATCAGGTCATAATATATACTCAGTAAATATTTATTATGCTAAGGTTGCCTTTTTTATGATTAACATTTAAAAGTGCAATAGCCAAATACTAACTCAGAACATTTTCTGGTAGGGAGGAGAAATACACTTAAGTGAATTTGATGTTGAATTTCAAAGTAACTCAAACTTTTAAAAGTTAGTATTTATGTAAATATATAGCAAACATATTAGAAAATGTGACTACTGGTAAAGGGTCAATAATCTTTCAAACAACACAACCATCAATTTCACTGCTTTAGATTAACATATTTACTGTAGAACCTCTCTCTTAAAAAGATGTAAACAACAATTTTAGGTGTAATGTCTTAGTCATCAGGCCTAGCTATAAAATTATGAACTGGCTAGCTAGATCCTGGTTGTTCAGGACTTCATTTATAAAACAAAACAAAACACAAACTGAAGAATTTGGAGAAGTTGAGGTTGGAAAAGAAAAAGGAAACATAAGAACTGGCTCTATAAGGAGGCAGATATAATTAGGGTGATAGAACAAAGTGTTCTAAGCACTTAAAATATTATAGCTAGGAGAAACATACTGAAAAGAAAAAAAGGTGGCCAAAAGCAACAAAATTAGTGTACTTTATAATATTCATGAAGTCATATAGTTTTTCTTAATAAGAAACCTATATGTAATGAGATGGTAAATAATTACATATTATGACAGGCTAATTCAGTATAATAAGAAAGTACTAATAATGAGTAAATGTTCAGAGATAAAACAGCAAAAACTGTTCAAGAAACCATGTCCTTCCTAAAAATTCATTGCATATATGTGGGGTGGCAATGAGACTATTTTATGCGTCTTAAGGAAATGCCTCATCATTTCACAGACAATGTAGATATGAGTCATCTCTGGTTAAGAGTACCTACTGTGGGTATTAAAGACATTTCAGTTGTTTTTCCAGGAATTATTATGGTCACACCCAAATTATATTGGTGGTCTCAGGAAAAAAATGACTAGACTCTTACAAAAAAACTGGGAATGTTATTAAGCTAAGTAATTGTACTAAATGACTAAAAGTAAAATTTAAATTATAGAGTTAAAACCAGGGCCAGGGATTTAGATCAGTGGTTCTGCTGTCTTCCTCACAAGCACAAGGTTCTAAGTTCGATCTCTGGTACCAAAAAAAAAAAAAAAAAAAAAAAAAAACT
>NW_022900937.1:17343887-17381938 GCF_012274545.1 Fukomys damarensis
AAAAAAAAAAAAAAAAAAAAAAAGACTTAGAAATAGAAAGTACTCGAGATAAAAGAAATGAGATCTTGTTCAGAAAGAAAAAGGAATAAAAAAATTAGTAGAAACATTTTAAATATCTTTGACAAAAGACACTTTAAAAAGTGATTATGAGGAACACCAACAATGGAAAAAAAGAGGAGTCAAATAGCCTATGAATTAATTCACAAACATTTGGCACATCAATTTTTCATCTACAAAATGAAAAATTTAATCCAAATCACAAATAAGGATATTCCAAAAAATCCTTTTTTTAATAAAAATAACAAACAATGAGTTACAGATATGAAAGTTTTAGAATCTTTAAAAGAAGCATTATTAGAGAATTACAACTAATTTAAAATCTAAAAGGAAATATAATTTTAAGTAAAAATAAATATGTACACTGCTAAAAATTAAATAATGAATATACCCCTATCACAGCCTTTATTTTACTGTGATCAGAACGTTTCCCTCTTTGCCACTAGACTTGAAGGCAGGAGCATTCAAGGCTGTATCACTGCATTTAGCAGTGTGACAAAATTTTCTAAATTAACATCAATTCTAATAATTCTCAATTTTTATTAGTTAAAAGTTTTGTATCCACTACCAGCCTTGCAAGCACATGGATCTGAGATTGATCACCAGCGCAAAAAAAAAAAAAAAAAAAAAAGATGTAAACATAAACGGCTTAAGAAATTATCTCATACAAGTCACAGCCACAAATATTGACCTTAAGTTAGATTTAACTTTTTGTAGACCAATGTCACATTCGTCAATATGTGTATGGAAGGAAAGAGTGAGAATGAAAGTGAGGAAATCATCTTTAGTAAGAAGAAACATTAAAATTCCACAATAAAAGTGCTGCATTTGAGTGGTGGTCTAATAATTTAAAAAATACTTATGATACTTATGTAGATTTAAATTAGAGTGCTGTCCAAGTCGGTATTACGTAAAACTATATATATATATAATTTATTTTTTTCCCCGATTCAACCTCAAAACTTAATAATGGATGTGGGATAAGCTTACCACCTACAAATTAGGTATCTGTAAAGTTTGGAATTTTTGAAAATACCACAGTCCTTAGAAAGCTACGCCACAGATGATGGATTGCTTCTCTCTTTCAATCTCAAACATTCTGCTACTCGAATACCTGTACTGTAAAGGGGGTTCTTCACCATTGGGTAAATGGGGGATCTCAGGTGGTGTTACAAAAACAGTGTGTTCACTTTTGAAAGACTCATCCAGTTCTATAAGTCGTACTTCACCACTCTTGTCCATATCTACCTGAAAGAATTATAAAAACATAAATTTAAAAATCCTATTATTTATGCAAGTATCTATCTAGAGGTAATGATTAAATAATCTGCAAAAATATATACAACAGAGCTATTAAAATATCAAGCTGAAAATTACTTTATATAGTATACTATTCTTTTCAGCATGAAAAATGGAAAATAACTATTCATTTTTGCTTATATTTATATATAAGAATACAGAAAAGAGAAATGGAATGGATAAAGATGAGACAGAACCTAGATATCCCAATGTACAATTTTTTATATTGTTTTGCACTTTTGAATTGTAAGAATATACTCAAGAAAAAAAAATTTTTTTTTCTTTTTTGGTACTGGGAATTGAACTCGGGTTCTTGTGCTTACAAGGTAGGCAGCAGAACCACTGAGCCAAAGTCCCAGCCCAAGAAATATTTTTTAAAATGTGCACTCAAGTGTGTTAGAATAGTTCAAAACCTAAATATTTAAAAATTATTAAATGTAATAAATTTCCCTCAGCTTTTCAATACAGTATATATAGGATTATATTTGAATTAAATTTTAGACCTATCAATATTGAAAACATTTAATTAGTACTAGATACTCTATGGCAAGGCAATACCCAGAAAAAGTGAAGACTTCACAGGGCTTAAAATGCTCCATTTAAGACTCAAATCAAACAGCAGAGCATTGACATTTTCAAAAAGTTGTTATATATTTGGCAAAATACAGCCCACAGAACTGTATTTGCTAAGAAAAAATTAATACTATACAATATACACGTAATGAGTAAATTGGAAAGCAAAAACTGTTAACAAGTTATATCTTAAAGAGAAGAATTAGGGCACAATATATCAAAAAAAAGAAAGGAAAAACAAAACAAAGAGTTTTAAATTTTTTCTATTAATAAGTATATGCAAAATCTTCTTATACAAATTGCTTATTATAATTTCACAGTACTACATATTATAATTTCCAAGATTAAAAAATATTACTAATGGTGTATCCATAAAGTGAACTAGACAACATTAGGGCATGTATCAGAATTATACCTAATGATAAGAGAAAAGGTCCAAAATAATGATAAATGAAAAAAAATCAAGTCAAGCCACACACACAGTATGATTAATTATTATTATTATTTTTTTAGACAGGGTGTTGCTATGTATTTCAGGCTGGCCTCAAACTTGCAACAATCCTCCTGTCTCGGCCTCCTGAGTGCTGGGACTACAGGCATGTGCTGCCATGCCTGGCTATTATGAATAATTTTAAAAAACAGCAATTATGTATGTTATACAGATATAGCTCTGCATTCTGTCACACACATACACAACTCACATGCATGCACAAACAATCCTGAAAACATAAACTCTCAGTAGTAGTATTACCAGCAATTAATGAATTTTCTTTTTTCAATCAAAATATGTATTAGTTTTATTTGATAAAAAAATACGAAAGTAATAAATAAGAATAAAATTTAAATGAGGTAAACTATATTGCTCTTAGAACAAATTACTTCAATTCTGTTGGGATATTTAAAAATTAATCAGCATAAAAGATGGTATCTTCCCTTTTTAGCCTGCCAAAGACTGTTATGTGGCAAAACTAGCAATGATAAAATACTGGGCTGGGGATTTAGCTCAGTGGTTCCACTGCCTGCCTCGCAAGTACAAGGTCCTGAGTTCGATCCATAGGACCAAATAAATAAATAAATAATAAATATAGTAAATTGGGTAATCATATACCCTGAACTACTTAAAATTGACATAGTCTTATTCTAGAAATCAAGGTGTGTTTAAATATTTCTACTACATTCTTAAGAAAATAATCTAATGTGAAAACAAGTAATCATCCTAAAAGATGTTTCTGCCGGACTGCAACAGAAAATAAGTGGAAGTCACCTACACATTAAAAAATAGGTAAAGAATGGTAAATTCATTGAATGAAATATAGTCATTAATATTAGTAAATATCATGCAGACTTCTGGTTGAACAAGATTAAAAAGTACAGTTTACTTTTAGTAGCCCATGAAATCTTATCAAAATGAGAGTAAAATGACCAGGACGAAAAAAAATCCTATAAAGATAAACTGGACAGGGGACAACAGCAGAGCTGGAGGTTAAAACATTTTAGAAGCTACTAAGTCACTGACCTGTGAAAAGTGAAAGCCACCTATCTGGCACTGGGGAAGGGAAGGAAAGTCAAACCAAAAAGCATGCCATCTTGCTACACCAGGACAAGAATAAAAAGTGCCAGATGCCCTTGAACTGGGAGTGCAGGTGAGGTTGCTGCAGAAGGATTATTCAAAAGTCCACACTTAAGGACTCCCAAATCCATGCTCCAAACCACAACAGGATGGACACTACCTCTCACCAGTGCAGGCAGAAGGCTTGGTTAGGTTTTGCTGGGTGAGCCAGAGGGCCTTTTCAAAAGCTCTGGGACAATGAGGAAGGTTAACTGAAAACAAGCAAAGTAACAAGGAGAAAAACTCAATTTATCTTCCCCTTAACTCTGAGCCCAGTAGCAGTTAGGATTAGGTTCCCTCAGTTAGAGACTGGCTAGAGACTGGAGGATACCTCTTGGGAATACTAATCAGGCTAAAAAGGAAAAGCAGTTACAGGCACTGCAATTTACAGGGATTTCAATGAAGCAGATGAATTATTTTACAATTACCAACTCAAAAGTAAGGAAGCCTCAAGCTTCACTTTTCCAGAGCGCGTGCCCATGAGCACTTGTCTCTTGAAAATGACCAACCAAAAAAAAAAAAAAAAATCACAAGACATTAGGAAAACAAGTAACTTGAAAAGGAGCAAAATAAATGGATAAATGTATTCAGAAGAGGCAGAAAACATAGGGATAAGATGCCTTCAAAGTAACTAAAATGAGTAAGTCTACACTCATAAAATAACAAGATGCTATATAAAAAAGGAGCATTCAGTGAATCCATAGGGAATTGTAAATATGACAGCATAGTGATAAAGTATACTATAAAGGCTGGAAGAAACAAATGAACGCTCTCAAAAAGTAGAACTAAAAGATAGAAATGAAAAAAGAAATTCAAGACATCAGTCCAGAAGCACTAATGTCCAAATAATGTATCAGAAAAAGAGAAAAGAGTCGAGGAAAGAAATGGAAGAAAAAAAGGGCAAGAAAATTCCTCAGAATTCAAAGAAATGAATAAAAAAGAAACACTAAACTTGCTGGAAGATAAGTTAGGCAGAACTCTGGAAGACATTGGCATAGGAAGACTTTATGAACAAATCCTTAGTAGCAGGGGAACTAGGAGAAATAATCAACAACTGGGATCTCATCTTATTAAAAAGCTTCTGTACTGCAAAAGAAACCATCAACAGAACTAAGAGACAACCTACAATGGGGGAAAAACTTTTTACCAGCTGCTCCTCAGACAAAGGACTATTATCTAAAATATATAAAGAACTCAAAACAACCAGCGCCCCCAAATATAAAGAACCAATTCTAAAATGGGCATCTGAAATGAACAGACATTTCTCAGACAAAGAAAAAAAAAGCAGCAAGTAAATATATGAAAAATGCTCCACACCACTGGTCATTCAAGAGATGCAGATGAAAACAACTCTGAGATTTCACCTCACCCCACAAAGAATGGCTGCTATCAAGAAATCACACAACAACAAATGTTGGAGCGGTTGTGGGGAGAAAGGAACCCTTCTCCATTGTTGGTGGGAGTGCAGACTGGTGCAACTACTATGGAAGTCAATATGGAGATACCTCAAAGAACTACGATTAGAGGTTCCATTTGACCCAGCCATCCCTCTGTTGGGTATCTTTCCAAGAGAACTGAAAGAATCATATCACAGAAGCCCATCTGCCCATCAATTGGAAACTGGATAAAGAAGATGTGGTTTTTCTATAAAATGGAATACTACTCAGCAATAAAGAATGAGAAAGTAGATTCATTCATAGGTAAATGGGTACATTTTGAGGATATACTCCTAAGTGAAATAAATAAGTCACACATATGCAAATAGTGAATAGTTTCTCTGGTGTGAAAAACTAAAATAGTACTCAAGAGCCTAATGGGACAATTAGCAAATAGGAAGAAAAGGACCAAAGGTGTAGGGACAGTGAGAAGGATAGGGAAAGGGGAATAAGGGAAAAGGAAAAAAATATGAGAAAATGTAAAAATGGAATTAAAGTGTTTGAAGGTGGGGAGGAGAAGAGGGGGTAAAGGGAGGGTGGGGACAAGGGGGAAAAATGAGAACCAAGACCTGGCATGTAAAGATACAAGATCCCAGTAATGAATGTAACTGTACCGTCTACCCAGAATGTATCAATAAATTCAATTAAAAAATAGATAAATAAACCAAATGTAACTATAAAAAAAAGAATTCAAAGAAATGTATTCACAGACTAAAAGAGCAGACATATCTAATCTAAGTCAATGAAGAAATAAAGGTTTACATAAGGCATATCCTTAGGAAATTTCAGAAAGAACATCAGGGATTTTAAAAGCTTCCATAGAGAAAAATGATCAGGCACAAAGAAAGGGATAGAATGTGAGGTGGCATTCAAGTTATCAACACAGTAAGAGTGGAAGCTGAAATACAACACAGCAATTACTTCAAAAGGTTAGCCAACAAAAGTAGGAATCAAGTCCTGGAGAGAAGCAAGAAATTTTCAAGTAGGTAAAGAATAAGGAAGGAAGGAAGGAAGGAAGGAATATCCCATGTACCCTTCTCAGTGAGCTCTTAGAAAATAGGCTTCAACACCACAGGGGAGAGAAAAAAGACAGTTACTGAAGCCAGAAAGCACAGAATCCAACTCTAGAGAGGTCAATACTGTGGTTACCAAGATGACAGTGAAGGAAAGTGCCAGATGACAGTCTAGAAAGCAATCAGTTCAGATCAGAACAAGAAAATGGACTCCAACTATTTCCCATAAAAACAAAAAGGCAATCAGTTTATATTAGAACAAGAGAATGGAATGCGCTAGTATGAATTTGAAAACCCAAATGTGTTAAAAAGAACTTTTCAGTTTTGTACAAAAGTTCATAGATGAATCAGTAACAGATACAAGATAAAAATGGATCAATTATTAAATTCTGAGAAGTCTATACAGTATATGAAAGGAAATTTAGTTATTTTTATATATGTACACATATACATATGTACATACAAACATATATCTCCTAGCTCTAATTACATACAAAGTGATATATATACACACACACATACACTTTTTTTTTTTTGGTATCAGGGATTGAACTTGGGACCTTGTGCTTACAAGACAGGTGGTGGTTCTACTGAGCTAAATCCCTGGCCCCAAAGTGATAATACTGAACAGTTAGTTCACCGAAACTTAAACTATAACTATATTGGGAGAATGCTGGTGGTAGTAAATATAACATTAATAAACAATAAGAAAGCTAATAAGTATAATGAAAAACATATTTAGAAAATAAATGACTGAAGAAATAGCTGAAAAGAAAGCAGTTGCCCCTGGGGACCAGAAATAGGATGGGAAGGACAGAATACTGTCATATAAAATTATTTAACTTTTAAAACTATGTCATGTTTTGCTGTGGTAAAAAGTGAAAATTTACTCTTAAAAACTCTTGATAGCAATATCATTAATGCTTATAAAATCTAGTCATGTATAAAATAGATCTATTTTGAAATTAAGTAAAAATGCTGGAAGTAGATGTAGACTATATTGTTCATTAGGGAGTTTTTTCTCCTTTGTATTTTCCATACTGCTACTTTAGCAATTTAATAAATGTGCTAACGAACGGAACTTTCAATAGGAAATATAGAATACTTAATATTAGAAACATGTTAATGCTAATTCAAATCATACATATCCCTGGTGAAATGCGGCATCCATGAGCTACCCAAGACCAAGACAGATGTTTTATACTCACAATTTTATGCAAATGAAATGAGTTAAGTAATAAGCAAAAGCAGCAATGACAAAATGAAGGAGATGGATGTGAATAGAAAGGTTAAAACTGCTGAAGGTTACAGGAAAGAAAGCTGGAAACTACTGCTACCTCAACAGCTATAAGGCTGACTGTGTGTATAAAGCACCAGGTATTTTAAATTATTTATTTATTCAACAATTTCTCACTCTTTTAACAGCTTCTCTCCAGACATGTGCAGGCTTTCCAGTCTCCAGCCTTTTTGATTTTATGGGAAATACTTGAAGTCCAGGACAACTGCTCTAACTATCAATACTGCAAAGACTATTATAATTTAAAATTTTGGCTGGGCATGGTGGTGCATGCCTGTAATCCCAGCACTCAGGAGGCTGAGGCAGGAGGATCACTGTGAGTTCGAGACCAGCCTGGGGTACAGTGAGTTCCAGGTCAGTTTCAACTATACAGTGAGAACCTGTCTCAAAAAACCAAGGAAAAAAAAAAAAAGTAAAATTTTGCACTACAGATTAAATACCTTGGTAAAAGATTTTTTTCTTTACTTGCAACATTATAAAAATTGCTGTGCCATAAATCCTACCTGCATTTATCAGTTGGATATCTCCGTCTTTTGGAAGCAATGACATCTGTCTTTATTGAGAGAAAAAGAAACCCAACACCCACACTAAGACAAAATTAATTTTCATATTCTCTTAAATTTTCCACAAGACATTAATATGCTCAGCAAACACTGCAAAGAGTTGCTTTAAAATCCAAGAAAAAATCTTACCAGACTATTTGTTACACAAAACTGCCCTTAGTTAAGTGCCATCCTACAGGAACAGATTGTAAGGATTTAAAATATAACCATGTAAAGAAGAACACATGGTTCTTAAATTAGTCATAAATGAAACTCAAATAATTCTCATATATTGTTTTTATTTCTAGCCAGCATTCGCTTTAGATTTTTTTTTCTGTACTGCATATTGAACCTAGGATCTTCACCCTGGCCTATATCCCTGTACCTTTTTTTATTTTTAATTTTGAGACAGGGTCTTGCTAAGTCACTATGATGTTTCCCAGGGCTCGAATTTGTGATCCTCCTTCTTTAGAGTCCTAATATGCTGGGATTATAGGCCTGCGCCATCATGCTCGACTTCTAGCTTTTAAAGTCAAATGTTCTCTATTTGGATATGCTAAGATCAAAAGAGGATGGTACTGATCCAGCGGAAGGTGGAAGGTGGAGGTCTGGGACAGCTGAGCAGAGATACCTTCACGCTCTGGCTTTCCTCAAGCCAACTGGTGAGGACTGGTTAGCCATGCCAAAAACCAACCAGTGAGGACTGGTTTGCCACGCAGGCACCTCTGCAGTATCCACTTCCCCCTCAAGCCTACTGATTGTGCCAGTTCTCGGATCCACTCTGCAGAGGCACAGGTGGACATAAAGGTCATTTTTCTGAGCTGTAGAAGATAGAATAGAAGTGAACAACTGCAATAAAGGCACATCAGATCTCCATAGTTGGTAAGATGGAGAGAGCATCACCTTCCATCAGAACTTTGAATATCTTCAGAGAAAGGGCAGAGGGAACCTGTAGTAGAACCTTGCAGAGTTCAACCCTGCATGAGGTCAGGTAGCTCAATTTGGGCCTTGCAGCCCAAATACAGCTGCAATCTCAGGGGTAAGCCATCGGCTAGCTGAGACAAAAGGACTTAGTTCTACACATAGATAATGACAGAAGAGATATAGTCTGAAAGAGGCCCTTCAAATTCTTTTTCTTCTTTCTTTCCCTCATTCCACCTGCAAATTTTCTTTTTTCCGTTTTCTTTTTCCAACTCAGTCTCTTGCTCCCCCATATTACTCTTCATCTCACTTTCTGTTCCTGTTCTGCCCTAACTCGGATTTTTTCTTTTATTGTTTTTCTTCTTTCTTTATTTTCTTTTCTTCTCTCATTTTCCTTTACTCAAGGTCAACAGTTTCAAAGGAAAGTGAGCCCTTATTACTGTTATATTCTTGTCTTTATCTTGCACTCTGTTTTTCCCTCTTGCCTTCAACAGTTTCCTAAACTTTGTGTGGTCATCCTGTGTCCTCTGGCTTCCTTGGAAATTTCTCCAATTATTTATCTATCTACTCTTCTTGTCCTAACTCTATCTAATCCCCCATCCTACAGGGTAAATATGCTATATTGAGGAGTTTATTCACTGTAAACATATTTTGGGCTGCTCCTTGATTTTGATTTAATTCACATGGTTTAAAGGTGATAGATTAATGACTACCACAAATGGTCAATTTGTAAGTTGTGTTTGATCCTATTGTGTTGCTGATTGTATCAATTGCGCTAAAGGGTTGTGATTGATTTAATGAGTTGTCTTTTCTGATATTATGAAAATGAGAACGTCTATGAGTCATTAGAGACTCAAAAACTAAAATGCAACTATATCAGGAAGATTTAAGTAATAACACAGGAATTAAACCAAGGACAACCCAACAACAAAAATAAAAATGAGGAAACACTTAAGCAAGACACAAAGACAGACTTCCAGTTCACCAACAGCAAACTCTAGGGCAAATGAGGTTGAAAAGTCTGACAGTGACCACCAGGACACCCTGAACTCATAGCACAGGAAGTAACAAAACAGATCAATCAGGCTCTAAAAAAATTCAAAACAGAAATAATTTCCCATATAACTACAGAGATGGTGAGCAAAATGAAAGACATGATTAGACACTCTTGAACAGAAACTGACAAAAAAAACAGATGACCTCAGGACCATGATAGAAGCCATGAAGGCCCCACATAAGAAAGAAATGGAAACCATGAATGCCCAACATAGGAAAGAAATAGAATCCATGAAACAGATTCAAACAGATATCCAGGAGATTAAAAATGCTATTGAAAGTTTCTGCAGTAGGATAAATGAATGTGAAGATATAATTTCAGATATAGAAGATAGTTTTGCACTGACCGTGAAAAGAGAGGTCTCTTAAAATTAGTAAGGGATCATGAGAAATCGATCCAACAACTCCTAGATGATGCAAAGAAGAATAACATAAGACTGACAGGAATCCATGAAGTAGCAGGAGAAAATAAAAATGACTTAAAAAAGCTGCTCACAGAATTAATGACAGAAAACTTCCCAAACAGAGGGGAAGAATTTGACACACAGATAAGTGAGGCATATAGGATTCCAACTAACAATGACAAAAAAAAATAATCATCTACTTCTAGATATATAATAATCAAGATCCTAGAAACCCAACAGAAGAACAAAATACTACAAGCAGTAAGAGAAAAGAAACCAATCACAGGCAAAGTAAAGCCCATCAAAATCACAGCAGACTTTTCAACACAAACCCTCAGGTCAAGGAGAACCTGAAGTAAGGTATTTCAAGTCCTAAAAGAAAACAACCTCCAACCTAGACTGATGTATCCTGCAAAACTCTCTTTCAAAATGGATGGGAAAATAAGATACTTCCATGACAAAGAACACCTGCAAAACTTCATGAATACCAAACCAGCATTACAAGGAATTCTAAACAATGTTTTAGAAAAAGACAATGAAGGTCACACCATCATGAGGCCCAACAGAGCAAATCAAATGGGCAAGGCAAGAAACTAAAGGGAGAGGGGGGAACATTAAAAAGAGTCAACAAAAGGACAATAACATGACAATAATAAGCCCTATCAGTTATAACCATCAATGTCAATGGCCTCAATTTACCAAACAAGAGAAATAGACTGGCAGAATGGATTAAGAAGCAAAATTCAACAATATGGTGTATAAAAGAAACACACCTAGTGCAAAAAGAAGCCCATAGACTGGAAATGAAAGGATGGAAAACAGTTCTCCATGTGACAGGAGCCCAGAAAAAAGCAGGGGTAGTTATCTTATTCACAGAGTAAATTTAAAATCAAAACTGGGGCCGGGGATTTAGCTCAGCGGTTTGGTGGCCTGCCTTGCAAGTTCAAGGACCCAAGTTCAACCCCCAGTACCAAAAAAATAAATAAATAAATAAAACCAAAACTGATTAAGAGAGACAAAGGCCACTACATCTTTATAAAGGGAACAATTCAAGAGGAAGAGATGACAATCATAAATATGTACACACCAAATACTAATGTCCCCAACTATATAAAACAAATATTAAATAACATGAAAATCAAATAAGCACAAACATAATTGTAGTGTAGGACCTAAACACCCCACTATCTCAAATAGGCAAAAAATCAACAACAAAATACTAGAACTGAACCAAACTTTTGAACATATGGATTTAATAGACATCTACAGAGTGTTCTAATCCACAAAGACAGAATATACATTCTTTTTGGCTGCACATGGGTCATTCTCCAAGACAGACCACATATTAGCTCATAGAACAGGTTTGAATAAATGCAAAGGAATCAAAGTTATCCCCTGTATATTATCAGACCATAATGCAGTTAGCTGGACATCAACAGCATAAGAAACTGTAGGAACTTCACAAACACAAGGAAATTGAACAACGCTCTCCTAAACAATCAATGGGTCACAAAGGAAATTAAAGAAGAAATTACTCAGTTTTTACAAATAAATGATAATGCCAATAAAATGTACAGGAATCTATGGGAAACAATGTAAACAGTCTTATGTGGAAAACTCATAGCAGTGAATGCCCATGGTAGGAAAACAGAGCAACTTCAAATAAACAACCTAATGATGAATCTTAGACTCTAGAAAAAGAAGAGCAAGAAAAACCCAAAGCTCATACAAGAGAGAAAATCATAAAGATTAGAGCAGAAATCAATGCAATGGAAACTAAGAAAACTATACAAAAAAATCAATGAATCAAAGAGTCTTTTTTTTTTTTCTTTTTGGTTTTTTGAGACAGAGTTTCACTATGTAGTTGAGACTGACCTGGAACTCACTATGTAGCCCAGGCTGGTCTCGAACTCACAACAATCCTCCTGCCTCAGCCTCCAGAGTACTGGGATTACAGGCATGTGCCACCATGCCCAGCAAGAGTTGGTTTTTTTTGAAAGAATAAATAAAATCAACAAACCCTTAACTAACCTTGTCAAAAAAAGGAAAGAAAAGGCTCAGATCCATGAAATTAGGAACTAAAAAGGAGAAGTCACAACAGATCCAGCAGAAATCCAGAGGATCATCAATACTTACTTTGAGAACCTGTACTCTAATAAAATGAAAAGCACAGAAGAAATGGACAGATTTCTAGATACTTAGGAATTACCAAAGCTGAATGAAGATAAAAAAATTCTAAACACCCCAATTACAATTAGTGAAATTGAAAATGCAATTAAAAGTTTACCAATGAAGAAAAGCTCAGGTTCTGATGGATTCACCACTGAATTTTACAAGACATTTAGAGAAGAACTACTGCTACTACTCTTTAAACTTTTCAATGAGATTGAAAGGGAAGCAATACTTCCAAATTCATTCCTGGAAGCAAGTGTTACTCTGATTCCCAAGCCAGGGAAAGACCCAACTAAAAAAAGATAACTATAGGCCAGTCTCCTTAATGAATATAGATGCAAAAATCCTCAATAAGATACTGGCAAACAGAATACAGAGGGTCATCAAGAAGATCATACACCCTGACCAAGTCAGATTTATTCCAAGGATGCAAGTATGGTTCAACATGCATAAATCAATAAATGTAAAACACTATATTAATAGAGTCAAGGACAAAAACCATTTATATGAGCCTCTCAACAGATGCAGAAAAAGCATTTGACAAAATTCAACACCCACTCATGATAAAAACCCTGCAAAAAATTGGAACAGATGGTCTCTATCTCAATTTAATAAAGGCTATCTATGAAAAACCAAGAGCCAACATCATATTAAATGGCCAAAAACTGAAAACCTTCACACTGTAATCAGAAACAAGACAAGGATGCCCACTATCACCACTCCTCTTCAATACAGTTCTGGAAACATTAGCCACAGCAATTAGACAAGAGAAAGAATTTAAAGCAATAAAGATAGGAAAGGAAGAAGTTAAACTGTCATTATTTTCTGACAATATGATACTCTACAATGAAGACCCAAAAAACTCCACCAAAAGACTTCTAGACTTAATTGACACTTTCAGCAGAGTAGGTGGATACAGTCAACACTCAAAAATCAATAGCCTTCTTGTAGACAAATAACAGACTCACTGAGCAAGAAATTAGGGAAACAATTCCTTTCACAATAGCATCCCCAAAAAATGAAGTATCTAGGAATCAATCTAATGAAGGAAGCAACAGACTCCTACACTGAAAACTACAGCACTCTGTACAAAGAGACTGAAGAGGATATAAGAAAATGGAAATGATATCCCCTTCTCCTGGGTACGAAGAATCAACATAGTGAAAACAGTCATACTACCAAAACTGCTATAAAGGTTCAATGCAATGCCGACAGAAATTCCAACAGTATATTTCACAGAACTAGAAAAAAATAATCCAAAAATTCATTTGGGACCAGAAGAGACCTAGAATAGCAAAAGCCATCCTAGGCAACAGAGACATGGCAGCGTGTACAACAATTCCCAATTTGAAACTATACTACAAAGCCACTGTGATAAAAACAACATGGTACTGGCAAAGAAACAGACCTAAGGACCAGTGCAATAGATTGGAAGATACAGAAACAACTCCAGATGTATTCAGCTACCTCATCTTTGAAAAAGAAGCCAACCATTCTCACTGGAGGAAAGATAGCCTCTTTAATAAATGGTGTTGGAAAAACTGGATTTCAACCTGCCAAAGATTAAATATTAGACTTTTATCTTTCACCATGCACTAAACTAAAATCCAAGTGGATTAAAGATCTAAATATTAAAAAAGAAACACTAAATTTGCTGAAAGATATAAGTTAGGCAGAACTCTTAAAGACACTGGCATAGGAAAAGACTTTATGAACAAATCCTGAGTAGCATGGGAACTAGCACGAAGAATCAACACCTGGGATCTCATCTTATTAAAAAGCTTCTGTACTGCAAAAGAAACCATCAACAGAACTAAGAGATAACCTACAATGTGGGAAAATATTTTTACCAGCTGCTTCTCAGACAAAGGACCATTATCTAGAATATATAAAGAACTCAAAAAAATCAACCCCCCAAATATAAAGACCCGATTCAAAAATGGGCATCTGAAATGAACAGATATTTCTCAGACAAAGAAGTAAAAGCATCAAGTAAATATATGAAAAAATGTTCCACATCATTGGCCATTTGATAGATGCAGATGAAAACAACACTGAGATTCCACCTCACCCCAGAAAAAAATGGCTGCTATCAAGAAATCAACCAATAACAAATGTTGGCAGGGATGTGGGGAGAAAGGAACCCTTCTCCATTGTTGTTGGTGTGAGTGCAGGCTGGTGCAATCACTATGTAAATCAATACAGAGATACCTCAAAGAACTAGGATTAGAGGTTCCATTTGACCCAGTCATCCCTCTGCTGTGTATCTTTCCAAAAGAATTAAAAGAATCATACCACAGTGATATATGGACACCCATGTTTATAGCAGCACAGTTTGTAATAGCTAAAACTTGGAAACAGCCCATTTGCCCATCAGTTGGAGACTGGATAAAGATGTGGTTTTTCTGTAAAACGGAATACTACTCAGCCACAAAGAATGAGAAATTAGAGTCATTCATCGGAAAATTGATGCATATTGAGGTTATACTCTTAAGAGAAATAAGTAAGTCACACGTGTAAATACCAAGTAGTTTCTCTGGTGTCTAAAACTATAATTGTAAATGAGATCCTAATGGTATAACTGACAATGTGAAATAGGAAGAAAAGGGCTAAAGGTGTAAGGGAAGTGGGAAGGGTGGGGGAAAGGAAATAAGGGAAAAGAAAAAAAATATGAGAAAATATGGAAATAAAGTTTTTGTAAATAGGGAAGGGAGAAAAGGGTAAAGGGAGGGCAGAGGTATGGGGAAAAAATGAGAACCAAGACCTGTCATGTAAAGGTACAAGAGCCCAATGATGAATGCAACTGTACTGTACACCTAAAATGAACCAATAAACTCAATGAGAAAAAGAAAGGATGGTATCTTATTTCTGCTCAGTCTCAGTCATGAGTAGCTTAGCAGCTAATACATATCAAATATTACAGTGGACCCTTGACTTACAAACTCAATTCATTCATGAGAGCTGATTGTAACTGATGCAGGCTGTAGGCCAAGACTATTTTTCCCATAAGAAATAATGGAAATACCCATAATGTATTCTGAATGTCCCAAAGCACACATTAATTAACCTTTTCATAAAAGGGTTGTATAATGTGGATAATTTACCAAAACACTAAAAATTGTCCTAGTGTATTCACCAAAGTTATAAAATGTACTCAGTTTACCTGAAACAACAATTTCATATTGTACTCACCGTTCAAGTTGACATCGTTGGCTTACAGGAAGGGAGGATGTAATGGAAGGTGGTTGTTGGTTGGAAGGAGAGTCCCCTTCCATAAGAACATCAGGAATCTGGCTCTCTGGTGTCCTTTCTCTCCTTGAGAGTCTGTAGCCCACTAGGATCTGTTTCTGGCCCTAGGTCTCAACCTTTTCAGAACTAAAAACTGGTGTAGGTTGTCTATTTCTGTCTTTCCTTTACACTGTTCTATAGTTTGACATGACACTGTCCACAAGCAAGTTTATGTAATTATTGGCCTTTTCTCTGGGCGAGTTTTCTCTACAAATTCTTGTAGCCCTGTCCATTTTTTCAGGATTTCCATTATTTCAAAAGAAGAATTTTCAGCACTGATGGTTGATACTCCCTGTCCTCTTCAGAAAGCTCCTCAGCTGCCATTCTCTATTGCTCAGCCAGAAGTTGCTGAAATTTTTCTGTAGTGTTCCTCTTAGTGTTCTTCCACCACTTCATCAACATCATCACTGTCTACCTGCAAGCCTATAGACTGTGCTATAGCAACAATGTCATCAACCACAAGGTCAACTAAAGGCTCAGGCTCTTCTACACAGCCTTCAGTCTCTCTCCTATACAATTTTAGGCCACACTTGCTTCCAGGCAGATCTTAGTGTGCTTAGAGAGACACTGGTCCAGGATTTCTCAGTTAACCTCATATAGGAAAGGATGTTGCAATTTCCTTCCAAAACTCTTTAAGGGTTAAATCTGTACCTAAGACCATCTTGAAGCACTTCAAGAACAGTTCTTTGGTGTATAGCTTCTTCTTTTTTTGGGGGGTACCAGGGATTGAACTTGGGACCTTGTGCTTGCAAGGGAGGCAGTGGCACCACTGAGCTAAATTCCCAGCCCACAGCTTCTTATAGTTAGCTATCACCTGCTGGTCTATAGGCTGCAGTAGAAGGGTTGTATTAGGTAGGAGGAACTTGACTGAGAGCCATGGGAATTCTTCAGCCAATTATTCTTCCAAATCCTGTGTGTGAGCAGGAGCATTGTCCATGATGAGGAGAGCCTTGAGTCATAAACCTTTGTCCTCTAGACATTTCTTAACAGTAAGACAGAAAGCTTCCCTGATCCAGTCAAGAAAAAGTACTTGTTACCCAGGCTTTTGTGTTAAGAGCTCCACATGACTCCTGGACCTATTCTTCATGACTTTACATTTTCCAAACACTCTAGAATCGCACCATGAAAAATGAAGAAAGGATTTATCACCATTCCCATTGGTACACAGTAATAACATTAGCCTATCCTTCACAGGCTTGTGGCCTCGCATTTTTTTCTCTTCCTGAATAATGTATGTTCTCCTGGCTCTTCCAGAAAAGGCCTATTTTATCACAGTTAAAGACTTGATGAGAGTGAAAGCCATTTCTTTGTGTCATCATTTGAAAGTGGTGTATGTAATTTTTAGCAGCCCTTTTATCAGCACTGGCTGCTTCACCATGTCTAGTCATGCTATGAACCCCAATTCTTATTTTGAAATTGTGAAATCACACCTTAGTGGCATGGAAAGTTTTACCATTATCATCATTGATGGATTATCCTTTACAAGGTCTACACTTATAGCCCTAGCTTTTTCACAAATTCAGGCTAAAACCTGCCATTTGCCTTTCATTTATCCACACTAAAAATAGCCTTACTACCTTCTCTAACATTGCTGATCATGCCTTACTATTTTGAGTGACACCTCTAGCAACAGTAGTTTCCTTATACAAATCTTTTCTCTGTAAGACTATCGAGATGGTAGATTTTGATATACTGTATATATTAGTGAGATCAGTCACACAAATGCAACTCTCATATTTCTCCACAATTTCCTTTTCCTTTTTGATTGTGATTGTTTTACCTTCCCTTCCATCCTTAGCTTCATTTCTAGCTTTTTGAGGGCCAGTTTTATAGCAGTAATCATAGTGATTATATAAAGCACTGATCAAAATCATATCCACAAACATGTTCATCTGGGCTCAGACTGACATATACGCTTATATAGTTTTCTGGCATTGCAAGTCTTCATTTACAACTGCACAAGCAGCTGGCATTCTTGTTATAACTCAAGACTTTGGTCATAAGTTAAAACTAGAATTCCAGTTGGAACTCAAGTTGTTCATATGTAAGGCTGGTCATAACTTGAGGGTCCACTGTATTTATTTTTTATAGTTCAACTGTCAGAGGTAAGTGAATTTGTTTACTCAAAAAAAAAAAAAAAGCTCACTCATTCAACTAACCTATACATAAATGATTATTTTTAAGATGTTACCGATACTGAGAAAACGTTTGCAGATTAAAAATAAGCACAGATTTTGTGCGTTTATTGTGCTACTGGTACTATAAAAATATACAAGGCAGGGCTGGGGATTTAGATCAGTGGTTCTGTTGCCTGACGTGCAAGCACAAGGTCCCAAGTTCAATCCCCAGTACCAAAGGAAAAAAATATACAAGGCAGGCTGGGCATGGTTGTGCACACCTGTAATCCTGGCACTCAGGAGGCTGAGGCAGGAGGATTGCCTTGAGTTTAAGACCAGCCTGAAATACACAGCAAAAAAAGCAATTAATCAATCAATATCTATCTTTATCATAGCAACATACTGTTCAGTTACTTATATTTCAGGAAGTTCTGCTTAATTAATAGTAGGGATACAATTAACCTCAGTTCCAACTATGTACAAAATTTATTAAGATATATTTTAGATCTTTGACACTTGACTTTATATAATAAAGGAATCCCTTGAATTAAAGCATTCTTAATTTTGATTTTCTGACTAGTCATTCAACTCTTTAAGTATAATGTTAATTCAATATATAGGTGATCTTTTGTTAGATCTAGACTTTCTAAAGGTAAGTAACACTTTAGGAAAATAGTATACCTAGAAACAAAAATTTAAAAAAAAATTTGAGACTTCTCAGAATTTTTTTTTAAGGAATTGTTCAGTCATCTCTGGGACTGACACTCATAACATCAATAGCATGTGACCAACAGAAAAACCTAGGCAACATAATGTATCAGCTATATTAAGATACACTCCTTAGGACATGATCCCTAGGTATTGTTATGGTCTGTGTTTAAGATGTTCCCCCAAAGCCTCATGTAGTCACTGGTTGGGCCTTCTCAGAGGTGGCTGAAACTAGAGTGTGTAACTGATTCATGGAGCAACCCTAAGTCTAAGAGCACTAGGATGAAGGCTGTGCCTGCTCCTTGCCTTAGGTAATCTGAATAAGATAAAAGGGACTGAAAGATGCTGCTAAGTTCTTTGCTTGCTTTTGCTGTCTTCTGCTTGCCATGAACTAGCTCTGTGTGTGAGATGCCCCTGTGTGAAGCCACCCTTCCTTGTAGCCAGGTGATTATGGACTGAAACTTCTATAAACCTTTTCTCCTTTAACTTTGCGTGTTGGGTATTTTATTTCAGCAACACAAGAAAAGTAACTAAGACAGGTATCTAGCAAGAATTACCAGTCTTATATATCTTACAATATTAATGAACAGTTCATCAAAACATGTGACACTAAGAGTTTAGCTGAAACAAAAGCTTGGAAATGAGATGCAATAAATTTGTCAAAAGGAAACAGTGTAAGACTTTTCTCTTCTGAACTCTTTGTTTTTTTGTTTTTTTTTGGGTTTTTTTTTGGTACCAGGGATTGAACTCAGGTCCTTGCGCTTGCAAGGCAGGCCACTGAACCGCTGAGCTAAATCCCTGACCCCTCTTCTGAACTGTTAATTAGACTCCTACCGTAACTTCAGGGTTTCCATGTGGTTTAATAAATTTACTGGATAAAGCAGGCTATGAGCTAAACACTAGTCATTAATGTGGCCCCTTATGATTCAGCTAAATTGGCATGGAGAGCAACTGATCTACAAATGTATGATGCTAGTCACAAGGGACACTCTGTGAGTCCATATGTATGATGAGTAGAAACCTAGCACCATATGGTAAAAACATTCACACTACATAATGCTAATCACAGACATCATCTTTATGTATAAAAATCAACATAATTATCCCTGTGAAAAAGGATTTAGAGAAAGTATTTTTAAAGACATACCTACTTATTTATTGCCAATCTCTAATTTTATAAGCACTAAATAAGATAAAACTTAAAATTTTTATTAAAATATTGAAAAATAAGTTCTTGGTACTGTGTTACAATGAAAAATTAGTCAGAAAGCTAGGACACCATCTCCTTTTCAAAATAAATAGGCAGAGCTGAACCTACAAAAAGACAGGGTTCCAAACATCTAATTGTTAACAGGCTATTCAAAATGCAGGAAATAAATCTTCCCTCAAAACAAAGCCCACTCTGAGATGATGAAAACATTCTAATTTTGGAGTGATGGTCACATGGAAATATATTTGTCAAAAATCATCAAAGTGTACACTTCAAAGGTATATTTACTGTATTATAATAAACTTGATATTTATATGTCCTTGAAAGTGGTTTGAGTATCATTCCACACACAAAAGTACCCATATCTATAGCGTATCACTGTACCTCCATACCATTTTAATGCTAGCTAATAATCATTTTGATTCTTTGTGGTGGGGGTACCAGGGATCAGGACCTTGTGCTTGCGAGGCAGGTTGCAGAACCTACTGAGCTAAATCCCCACTCATTAATTATCATTTATATGAGTATTTGTATGGCAAAATGAATTAAGTTCTAAAAAGGTAATGGCATCTATTCATCTTTTCCCATTCCTAAGCATTTTAAGGAGTAAAGTTGATATTTTTGGGCATCTTTAAGTTATCAGTTTTCTGTCAGCACCAGAAAAAGTATTTTTTTACATCAACCATTGCTCAAATGTCCTAAACCAAAAGAAGGTACAAGCCTAAAAAACAAGGCTGTGAACCTGTTCCTGCTAATCACAAGTCATTTAAAACTGAGTGTTTCTATGTCATGAAATAAAACCAAATGAATTAATCTATAAATTTGAATAAAACTAGTCAAATTTAAGTATTTATAATATTTTGTAGTTTTTATTTTGTACCATTCCACTTTGAACACATGAGACAGGCAGTTATAATTATATCTCTTCACAGTATTTTAAAAAAACATTAAAAAACAACACAGAAAGAGTAAATGACTAAAGTCATATTTATGAGTTGTATTAAACTACTCCTAGTTCTCAATATAGTGTTTTTTACTGCTGTACTATGCATAATGAAAATGACTTTTCATTTCTGAGAGATGTTATTTTATTTTAGCTGCTACACCAAAAATAATCTGATTTTCTTTCACAATCACATAAATTGAAAAGGATAGACTTCTTCAACCCTACAATTATAAACTATTGAGATAATAAATGATTTAAGTTTTTGCTTACTTCCTTTTTTCAACTATAACTGGCAAATGGTCAAGAACAGTATGTATGTGTGTGTGTGTGTGTGTGTGTGTGTGTGTGTGTATATTGAAAAAAGAGATTGACGATGACATCAGAAAATGGAAAAACATCCCTTGCTCCTGGGTAGAAAGAATCAACATAGTGAAAAATGGCCATGCTTCCAAAACTGCTATATAGATTCAATGCAATCCCAATTGAAATTCCAGCAGCATACTTCAAGGACCTTGAGAAAACAACCCAAAAATTCATTTGGAAGAAGAGACCTAGAATAGCAAAAGCAATTCTAGGAAATAAAGACAAGGTGGGCGATGGTATCACAATACCACAAAGCTACTGTGATAAAAACAGCATGGTACTGGCAAAGAAACAGACTTGAGGACCAGTGAAACAGACTAGAAAATGCAGAAACAACTCCAGACACACTCAGCCACCTCATCTTCAACAAAGGAGACAAACACCCTCACTAGAGGAAAGATAGCCTCTTTAATAAATAGTGCTGGAAATACTGGGTTTCAACTTGCCAAAACTTTACCTATATTTCTCAGCACGCACTAAACTAACATCAAAATGGAATAAAGGTCTAAATATTAAAACAGAAACATTAAACAGGCTGGAAGAGAGGTTAGGTAGAACTCTTGAAGACACTAGCTTAGGAAAAGATTTTAAGAACAAAACCTCAGTTGCACATGAATTACCACAATCAACAAGTGGGATCTCTTCTTATTAAAAAACTTTTGCACAGCAAGAGAAACCACCAACAGTGTGAAGAGACAATCCACAATGTCAGAAAAAATTTTCACCAGCTGTACCTCAGACAAAGGTCTACTATCTAGAATATATAAAGAACTTAAAAAAATCAGACCTCCCAAATTTAAAGACCCAATCCAAAAATGGGCACCTGAAATGAACAGACATTTCTCAAAGAAATAGAAATAGCAAATAAACATATGAAAAAATGTTCAACATCACTGTCATTAGAGAGATGCAAATTAAAACAATGCTGAGATTCCACCTCACCCCAGAAAAAATGGCTGCTGTCATGAACTCAACCAATAACAAATGCTGGCAGGGCTGTTGGGAAAGAGCAGTGCTCCACTGCTGGTGGGAGTATAGACTGGTATAACTACTGTGGTAATTAGTTTGAAGATACTTCAAAGAACCAGGATTGGAAGTCCCATTTGACCCAGCTATTCCCCTGCTAGGTATCTTCCCCAAAGAATTAAAAGAATCATACCACAGAGATATATGTATACATATGTTCATAGCGGCACAGTTTGTAATAGCTAAAACTTGGAAACAGCCCATTTACCCATTAGCAAGAATGGATAAAGAAAATGTATTATTTTTTTATAAAATAGAGTACTACTCAGCCATAAAGAATGAGAAATTAGAGATATTTATAGTTAAATGGATGCACATTGAGGCAATACTCTTAAGTGAAATAAATAGGACACACATGTAAATACCAATAGTTTCTCTGGCGTGAGAAAATGAAAGTGTAAATAAGAACTAAAAGGTATGTGATGATAACGTGAAATAGGAAGAAAAGGGGCAAAGGGGAAGAGGAAATGGGAGGGGTAGGGGAAAGGAAAGAAAGGAATGGAATTAATACGAGAAAATGAAAAAATGGAAGCAAAGTCTTTGCAAATAGGGAGGACAGGGGAATGGGGAAAATAGAACCAAGATAGATTATGTAAAGGTACAAATTTTCAATGATGAATGTCATTATATTATATACCTAAAATATACCAATAAAATTAATAAAAACCAGTACATATGTGTGTGTGTGTATGTGTGTCTGAGTATAGTAAAATAAATTTTTTCTTATTCTTTCAGAATAAGTTGCTGTCCTCATGGCCCATCACCCCTGAGTATTTTAATATGTACTTAACACAAAAAAGGACATCCTCCAACACAATTACAATGTAACTGGAAATTAACTTTAATATATTAATACTATTTAATCTTCAAACGACATTCAACTTTTACTGATTATATCCTAAAACATTATACCAAAAGGATCTACTCTGAACTATGCACTACACTTGGCTATAAAGTGTCTTTATTTCATTTTAGGACCATTTCTGAGGCTTTCCTTTGTTTTTGTAACCTTGACACCATTTGGATTTCAGAACTGGTACTTATAGAGTCTCTCTAATTCCTGTTTGTCTGGACAGCTTATGCATCTTTAAAATTTTTTAAAAATAAATACAGCTTATGTATATTGGGCAGAACAATTTATAGAACTGAAGCTGTGTTCTCATTGCACCTAGTAGGGGCACATGACGTTGACTGGTCTGGTTATTGAGGGTGTTCTCTCTGATCACCTGATTGTAAAGTGGTGGGATCAACTTGGAAACTATATAAGATCCTGCTCTTTGTCAGACTTTTTTAAATGCAAAAAATAAAATTTCATAACAAAATAACAAGAATAGCAATAGTTATTACACTGTGTATCATTATCTTCAAAGTATAGAATATAAGGTAGACCAAAAAGATTCTCTTATGAAGAAACAAACAAAACTTTTTCAATGAACTAAAAGAAATTAGTAGTACAAATGACACAAATTAACACTCATCAGACTTTAAAATGATTAGCTGTTATCTCCAGAGACTATGGTTTCCTACTTTGTTCAGTAGATTAATTTGTTACTGACATCTGATGCTCAAGTTGCTCCAGATTTTCGAGTAGAAATTTTTTCAAATTGGTTTCTCTGTAGAGATTTTTTTTTTTTAAATCATGTCTCCACCATTCTTGAAGTAATCCCTTATTTTCTAATACAAAGCACTTTAGGGTTCATCTTATACTTTCTCTGCCTTAAGCCTGGGACTATTTCTTCATTTAGTGGAAAACAGTGTTTTGAAGCCAAAAATCCATGCATCCCCTATATGTTGCAATTATGGTATGATTGTTTCCAGGTCCTCTCAGTGTACACAGAGAATGTAAGTATATGTAGACACAGACACATATACTTGCGCCTGTATGCATTATGTATCAGTTAAAAGCAATAATACCACACCAAACCTCCAATCCCATTCCAATACTCCAGCATTCATTCTAGTTTTCTCCACTTTTGTATTTGTAAATGTCCTCTCTGACTGTGAGACTTCATTACCTTTAATAGGTACTTATTTGATCATCCCCCTATATAATATTCTCCTATCTTCATTGCTATCCCTGTTCCATGCAGACTGATTTCACCCTAATTTGGCTGTGACAATCCTCTACAGACCAAACTACATCCCTTCTATGCTGGCACTTCCTTCATCCAGATCAAACTGTGACATAACACTTGCTAAGCCTAACCTACTAGGGACACTCTCCTCACATGCTCAGACTTTGCCACACTACATTATCCTTCCCTCTGTATGGGGACTCTTCTCATTCTGTTTAAAATCTGATGCCTTGCAACAATCTGCCCCCGACAGCATGGACACTCTTTATCCTGCTTGTCTTCTAATTTTCCATGCAGGCCACACCTCTGTATGGATACTCTTATGTTCCTAGCTGAGTCTCCAAAACCCACTTTAGGCTGCTCCTCCTTCCCTACCTATTCAGGGTTAGAATTTCCCACCTCCTTTGTCTCCAGCATGGGAAGCCAACTAGCTCTATTTCACTTGATGATCTTATGACTAGAAGGGAAAAAGAATGGTTTCGTATGTGAACTTAAAGTAGCAGAATTAAACCTATAAGTTCACTCCCAATTGTACACACAGTCATGTAAAATATCTATAATTCTATACATCTACACTCCACATGTGACAGCCACCTTAGAAAAAAAGAAGTAGTATAAATTAAGGATACTCAAGTGGGAGGATAGCTCAGTGGTTCTGCCTCATGCATCAAAAGTACAAGGTCCCAAGTTCAATCTCCAGTACCCACCCCCCGAAAAAGGCTTGGAAAAATTCCCAGTCTCCAAGTGTACTGTGTTAGGAACTTCACTGCTTATATAAAACACATGAGTTAGTAAATACCTATAAGATACTTCTAAAAGGCATGTTGTATAATTTATATCAGGCTACTAAAACTTTTCATTCTAAATGGTCAACTATTAAAATAGAATTTAGATTTTGTTAAAACTATATATAGAAACAATAACTCATAACATTTATAACAGTCACACAAAATAAGTTAGGACATTGTAGACATGCTGATACTTACTTTATCTACACAATCATCAAAAAATGCCAAGCTTGCATCTTTATCACTAACAAAAGAACATTCCTCAATAAAGCGAATAAACATTTGTGTTTTGGTCATCATGTTATAGAACTTTTGATGTGATCGGTCCCGGCTTCTTAAGAAAGCTGTTCAACATAAATACATAATATGAGAACATATATCATTCACTGATTTATAGAACTTTTGAGATAGAAGAAACCACGATCAATCATGTCACCCCTATGTTCATATACACTTCAAGTAGGAATGTACCTACGCATATTCCCAACTATTTCTCAAAAAAAAAAAAAAAAAAAGAAATTAAGACTCCTGAGAGGGGAAAAATGACCTGATAAATAAGAAAGCAATAGAAAAGGAACATAATAAACTCAGCTATCTCAAATTTTCATCCAGAATTATCTCATTTATTTTGTCTTAAAGGTTGCACATAAACTAATGAATTAGAAAGTATTTTAAAAATTGCTATCTCTGGTCAAATTCTTTGCATGTTATGCATACGTGCATACTCTCATATGCTCACTCTCTCCTTAAACACAGGTATGTCTTTTTCAATATGTTCCTTCTGATTATCATTATGTTTTCCTTCTCTGCTTTGTGTTTGAGATAGGGTCTCATTAAGTAGCTCTAACTTGCCTTGATCTTGGAATTCTTCTGCCTCAGACACCCAAGTAGCTGGGATTACGAGTATGCACCACCACACTAGACTGTCTTACTTCTTGAAATCAGAGTAAAAGTCTATTTGCTGATTTCACTTTAATGATTATGCTTGGTTATACTGCTCCTGGGTATTCTTTTAGGGTTCATGAACTCAAGTTCTTTCTAGCTTCAAGGGCTCTGCCTGAAACATTCTCTCATTTTCCTTAGTTTGGATAATTTCTATTCATCTTTGAGATCACAGCTTAGACATTTTTTCCTTCAAAAAGGCTTTCTATAATTTAAAGTTGTAAAACTAAGGTTGTTCACTCATATTTTCTAATTGTTCACCCTTTTGACTATAAGCCCTGAGAGAAAAGAGACCAGGACACCATCTTCATTTTTTCATACCTACGTGTCTTTTGCATACTAATAAATACTCAATGCCTAGCATTTAGAAGCATCAGCATGCACTTATTAAATTTTCTTTCAAATACTAAATACTACAAAAGAAAGTACATATGTATTAAGACACCAGTTGTACTCTGGGGCTTCCCAACATTTTTTTTTAATTTTGTGGCATAAACAGTAATATTCATAAAGCACACTGTAATAAAACAAGCCTGTTCAAGCCTAGAGATAGCCATCCAGGGATTCCTCTGCCTACTTTCTCTGAAAGCTGAGAAAGTATCATGGTTTCTTGGTTTACAAACTTAATTCATTCCATGATTCTGGAAAAGATAGCCATGTTCCTTTTCTTATGGGAAAACGGCTACAGTTGTGTTTGTCACCTGATGCAGAGTTACAAACAAAAATAAAATCTTGCCAAATTTGGTTTACAAACAAAAGCATTTGTGCACTGAGGCACCACTATACTGGTATCTCAACATGCAACACAGTGAAGAATTATCTATATGTCTAGGAGGCTCTGTACTTTTCAAACAGTCTCTTTTGTTTATCTTGCTAATAGTATTATATTTAATGTGCCAGAGAAAGAACTTGTCCTGTGGAAATGGATCATCAGAGGTGCTGTTGGCATACCCTTCAAATAGGTATGTACTTTGAGAAATATGAACTATTAACCCAATGAGCAAATAAATCATCACAAGGTTAAGCTCAGTAATATGAAAGCTATAAAACTATGCAATCACTCACCTTGCAGGGCAAAAAGAGAGGCCGCATCTGTTGCAGTTTCAGATGGGGCTTGTGTTATTGGCCTTAAGTATGATCTATATCCTTTTAAAATAGAAGCCATGAAAAACAAAAATGCCTCTTGAATTTCCAAATCTATCATGTGTAACCTCTTTCCAGAATTAAAATCATAGTCATTCATTGTTAAGTCCATTAGTCCATCATCTCTTGGTCTCTGCTGCACTGTGAAGTAACATAGTATTATTGTTTTCTCCAAACTGTTAAAACTAATGCTCTAATAATATCAATGCAAATGTGTTATGTCTTCAAAAGGGCTCATGTCACCTCAACTATTTATCATCAGTAAAGCCTTAAGAAAGTATGCTGTAAAATGGATACATATTGAAGATATACTCCTAAGTGAAATAAATAAGTCACACATGTGTAAATACCGAATAGTTTCCCTGGTGTAAACAATCTGCAACAATGCATAAGATTCTAATAAGATTACTGACATTTAGAAATGGGAAGAAAGGAGCTAAAGGTGTAGGGAAGGTGGGATGGGTAGGGGAAGAGTAAAAAGGGAAAAGAAAAATGTGAGAGAATGAAAAGATGAAAATAAAGTGTTTGTAGATGGGGAGGGGAGGAGGGGGTGAAGGGAGGGCAGAGGTAAGGGGAAAAAATGAGAATCAAGACTTGTCATGTAGAGGTACAAGATCCCAACAATGAATGTAACTGTACTGTATCCCTAAAATGTACCAATAAACTCAATTAAAGCTGGAAAAAAAAAAAAGAAAGTATGCTGTATCATTTTTAGGCTCTGCTGAATATATTTTATGCAAGTTAAACGAAAAAAAAATTCTTTGGTGTCATCAGAAAAGAAGTTCATGTCCTTATCAACTGGACATGGACACAGGATTAATGCACAGTTTCCCCCAACAACACCTTTCTTTCTTTCTTTTCTTTTCTTTTTCTGGTCGAACTTAGGACCTTGTGCTTGCGAGGTAGGTGGCAGAACAAATGAGCCAAATCTCTGGCCTGACATCTTTCTTAAAATGTAAATGCTGGGGGCCAGGGATTTAGCTCAGAGGCACCATACCTGCCTCAAAAGCACAAGGTCCTGAGTTTGATATATCTTTATCTATATCTATATCTATGTCTATATCTATATATGTGTCTACAGTATAAACCTACAGGGATTAAAATATAAAAACAACTCCCCCTCTTCCTGGACAGTTCAATGCTAAAGTCAATAGGTAATAAAAGAATGACTTTACAGAAGAGTAACCTGATAAGATAGAACTTTAATGAAGTAATCAAAGGGGTACCTCATCAATAATGGGACAAACTGAAATGGGGCACCTGATAAGAATGCAATGACAAGAATATATCATCCCTTCTCCAATATTCCTGCCAAAGATGAATGACCTGCATCTTACATGAGGATGCTCAAACTCACATTATGGACTGTTCTATAATAGTAAGTATAACTTTCGAAAGTATCAAGAAATAGCCAGGGGCTAGGGATTTAGCTCAGCGGTTTGGTGGCCTGCCTTGCAAGCGCAAAGACCCGAGTTCAATCCCCGGTACCATTAAAAAAAAAAAAAAAAAAAAAAAAAAAAAGAAAAAGAAATAGCCAGGCATGGGACCACATGCCTAAAATACCAGAACTCCAAGAGGCTGAGACAGGAGGATCACATGTTCAAGCCTATCCTGGGCAATCTAGCAAGATCCTGTCTCAAAATTAAAGTGGCGCTGGGGGCTTAAAATGTAGCTCAGTGCAAAGGCTCTGGGTTCAATCCCCAGCATTCTAGTACTACTTTTTAAAAAAGTTATCAAAAAGATGAAGGAAAACTGAAGAACTGCTTTTGAAGAAAGGACACTGAAGAGATTTGAAATATATTCTATTCAGAGGACAGGGCATCTACTCTTAAAGGATCAGGAAGAAAAAAAAAGTCTTGCGAGTGGTCCACAATGTAAGGATTTTGTTTTAAATATGAGGAGCAATTAATCAATCTTAGAGAGTTTGAAAGGTTTTATTGTTTAAGAAACTATAAAGAACATGGGCTTTGGAACCAGAAAGCCTACGTCTTAATCTTAGCATTATCCTTATTAACTGATCTGTGATAAGCTATTTCACTTCCCTCAACATTTATCCTCATACTTGTAACTGTAAAAGAAGAATGCATATGAAAGTGCTCTTAGATCAAACTAATGCAACACTCAAGTACTAGTACTATATTATTTAAGTGTCTATAGTTTTAACCTTTAAGATTCTGCCCTTTGCTAGAGCTGAATGGGCTACTTGATTGATTTTAAATAGTTAAATATTGCTACAATACCTGCTGAACTTGTCAGTTTTTCAAAAGTACAAGTACTTTTAGAAAGCAGTTATCTTACTAAATACAAAATTTGTTTCATAAAATAAAATCTTGCTATATCAGTGTCATTTTTCTAATATCTCAATACTTCTTTTTAAAAAAACTGGGCAATGAATCCAAGGCCTTGTGGTGCCTCCCCAGCCTTTTCAAAAATTTTATTTTGAGGGCCGGGGATTTAGCTCAGCGGTTTGGTGGCTTGTAAGCGTAAGGACCCGAGTTCAATCCCCGGGACCAAAAAAAAAATTTATTTTGAGATAGGGTCTCACTAAGTTTCCCAGGCTGGCTTCAAAGATGAAATCCTCTTGACTCCATCTCCCTTGTAGCTGGGATTACAGGTATGCATAATCAAAAATATCACAGCATTTTTGTGCTACTGTGGAATTATCTACTTATTATCAAATTTGCTTTGTAAACTCTGTCTTTTTCTGTTCCATTTCTAACTATACTGTAAGTTCGTTGAACCCGCAAAGGTGCAGGCCACTTCCTATGTTTACATTTCAGTAACAAACAAATGAGAACCTTACAAATTGCTACATCACTACTGACTGTGCTTCACAAAAATAAGCACTGTACTAGATTAGATTAGCTGGGCATGGCAGTCCACACCTGTAGTCCCAGAACTCTGGGAAGCTGAGGCAAAATGACTGAAACTTTGAACCTAGTGTGGGCAACATAGTGAGTACGTGATACCATATCTCAAAATTCTAAAAATTGAGAAAGGCTGGGGATGTAGCTCAGCACGAAGTTCCCAAGGAAAAAAAAGCATTAAATTATAGACTCTGAATGGGCCATAGTTATAATACCAAGAGACCCAGGTAAATAAATAAAGGCTTAATTGTCCTTATTAGTAATTCCAGATTGTTATCAAAATATATTCTTTATATAATTTTTCTGAAATATTTAATATCCTAATCAATTTTCATTTTGATTAATTTCTTCATGCTTTTACAAATTTATCTTCAAACTATTTGAAGTAAGCACAGGATTGAGACACTGAAGGTGAAAAACCTAAGCTATCTCTTGCCCCACTGAAATCATCACCCTTTTCTAATGTTCAAACCATTTCACTCAGATTTTCGAAACTAATTTTATATCATATGATGAAAATACACAAATGAAACCTTTTATTTTTTTCCATGTTATTTCAAGAATGGTAAAATTAAGCAAAACAACCACCTTAATATACTTATGAATTTTATTATTCTAAGATGGTTCTATGAATATCTGGTGGATATAAAATATTTTGCAATCTACCATTCAGCTTCTAACAAATTTTGCTTTAATGCTCATTTGTCTTAAATATTGTGAAAACATTTTCCTTTAGATAAATTATATTGTAAATAACACAAGTCCCTTTTTCATATTAAATTTCACTCTTTAAGCTATCTCTACTTACATTCTGCAAGTTGCTGGTGCAAATTATTCAGTGTGTTCATCAGATTTTTACATGGCTTCTTTGGAAGAATCTTCCAGGCTACATTCTTTTTTTCACCAGTTCTGAGATTAAACAACAATAACAATATGTATGTTACATGGAGTTTGAGGGAAAATAGATATCTGCTAAATTTTAAAAAGGGGGAAAAAGGAAACATATTGAACCAAAAAAATGAAACATGCACAGAATATTCAAGTTAATGAGGAAAATCCTACAGGGGTAAACTGGGATGCTGAGTACTTGGAAATGAACTTAGGAAAGGGTAGAACCTTTTATTCAATATAGTACAATAATTATGTTGATACTGAATATATTACATTTGCACTGGAATCATACTAATTACCACAAGACTGAATTTCGTTTTTTTTTCCTTTGCTTGTATTTAATATTAGAATTTTGTTTTACAATACAGTGGTAAGTTTCATTTTTTTTTTATTCTGTATTGTACAGTTCTACAATAAAGTAATTAGATTTAGAAATAGTCAATTTAAGTGGACAAAGGTATTAGTTAAGCTTTTGGGGTTTGCTTCTTTGCTGCTTAGACCAAAATGTTTTCTGAATTTTGTCTTCATTGTGAAGATAACCCTGCTGTTAAAAGTCAAACTTACTTTTGTAATATATGGTATATTATTGTGTGATGCATTTTTTGCTTCTATCTCAAATATTAAAAACACTGTCCTAATTTTTAAAAATTTAATGTGGTGACCATTAATTTTAATCTTCACTTAAGAATGTGTAGATACTTAATATTGGAAAAATCTGAGTATAAGATTTTTTTCTTATATATTTTAAGAAAAACATATATTGTAGCAAACTTTCAATAAAGTTATGATCCATAAGAGCTCAAAATATTTTGGTGTACTTACACAGTTTCCTAGTTTCCTAGCAATAAAAAAGATTATTTCTGTTTCTTTGAGAAAAGAAATAGTGGGCTGGAGATTTGGCTCAGTGGCACCATGCCTGCCTTGCAAGCGCAAGGTCCTGAGTTCGATCCCCAGTACCAAAAAAGAAAAAGAAATAATTTGTAAGATTAAATTACCTCAATAAAAGATAACATTCAGCAATACTTTTATAACTTTAAAAGAAGATAGTTGCTAGAAAGTGATACCGTGTTTCTAGGACAGGCTCTGATAATCTCCTCTATCATAGACTCTACAACACAGTTGGTCTCTAAACTACATACAGGGTAGAAGAAAAAGCATAAAGCACTATAATGCTTTTGAACTTAACTGTTGCTTTGTTGGGCCTACTTATTATCTATGAACTTTTTCTCAATTTCAAAAGCAATGAATACTCATTTTAGAAAAATGGAAAAATGTACAGAAAATGAGAAGAAAAGTGATTTATTCAAGTTCTAAGTACCAAATTAGCATAGATGAGTAGTAGTAGGGTTTGACTGAGCTTTTTTATTTCTTCTGCTTTAATGTTCCCTAAACTGCTCTTGAACGAAAAACAAGTATCACTTGGAAAACTAAAAAAAAGTGTGGACAGGAGAGTTGAAGCCAACAAAGATCCTCCCTAGAATTTACCCTTTAATTCTATAAATGAAAATAATAAAGATAGACCACAGTCAAATGGAGGATGGCCTGCTGTGAAGATGGCATTATATTTATAATGTGACTAAGAATGAGGAACCCTGTGAGAATGAAAGGTGGAAACACATTTTACATTATGTATTGATAAGACTTTGTGAACAGGACTCCCAGTGTGTCACAGGATTCAATGAATGCACGTTTGTCTTGCTAGAGTAGTTCAGGGAGCAATTTATAAGAAAGGAGTATATTTGATTTCCCAGGGACTAGCAAAGGGAGGCACTTGAGATATATTTGTGATATAAATAAATACCTTACTAACACATGATTAGTATATATAATTACTGCCATTCACTCACATACTTTCCTCCTCCTGCCCTTGATATTGTCACCATAAAACGTGTCTGGGTAGGAGTTTTATCTAGTATCTAGTTTTCATATACCACAGCCATTTGCATCTTCATTCATGTTAGTGTCCCTTTACCATATTACTACTACATGGTGATCCAATACTTAATAGCACAAGGTTTAGTTGTAGAGTCAGACAATGATAACTTCAAAACCCAGTTCTGACAGAATAAGCTCTGTGATATATTGCTTAAAATTTAAGCTTTGGTTTCTTTATCTATCAGAGGAATTAATAAAAACTGTGTTCCAGAGTACATAGAATAAAACGGGATAACCTAAGCTATAAATGCAACTTATGCCTACTACATATTAGATACTAATTTTTCCCATCTTCAGATAATTCTTGATATTTAGAGCATATTCTTTATACAGAATATATCTAAGACAAGCTGGGCATGGTGGTGCACGCCTGTAATCCCAGCACTTGGGAGGCTGAGGCAGGAGGATCGCCGTGAGTTTGAGACCAGCCTGGGCTACACAGTGAGTTCCAGGTCAGTCTCAACTACACACACAGTGAGTGCCTGTCTCAAAAAACCAAAAAAACCAAACAAACAAAAAACAAAAACAAAACAAAAAACCGAATATATCTAAGACAGAAAAAGTAAACTAAAAATTCTTTAATTGGAATTTTTTTCCAGTAAAAAACTGTAGTTCATTAGTACTCCTATCAGTTTTAAAGCATGATAAAGGAGAAATATTCATGAATGCAAACTCATTTTTGTTTGATTTTTAAATTCATTAGTAAACAAAATAAGGAAAATAATTAAGTAGGAAGAAAAAATTCTTTTAACAAATTTGGAGAAAGAACAACATGGGAAAATATATTACCATAATAAATAAACTATATATTCATATACCACCCTGAGTTTCAATTTTATAAAAGACTGTATTATGCAATATTTAACAACTCAGAAAGCAAAGAGCTATTACTTTAATATTTAACAGAATTAAATATTCTTAGTAAAGTGAAACGTCATTGATAAAAACTGTATTGACTTAATAAAATGGCTTTATGCATAAAATACTTTCCATACTTTCTGAGTTAGTCCCTCTACAAATAATAGTTTTCTTGATAGCACACAAGCTCTGCAAAGAATATTAAGTTTTTCCTAATTCTTCTACTTTTTTTTTTTTACTTGAAGTTTTGACATATGACAAACACTGAAAATTAATCTAAAATTTTGTAATTAAACTGAATGCTTTAAAATCAAAAGCTATTATTTAAAAATTGAGGACCTGGGAGTACAACTTAGTGGTACAGCACATGATAACCATGTGTGAAGCCCTGGGTTCAATCTCCAGCACCAAGACTGACAGATAAATAGATGAGATAAAACTATTTCACATCTACTTATTAAGTGGAAAGCTATATTTACTTTTGGGCTTTACAGATAATACTAAATCACAGTTATTTTAAGTATGTCCTTTGAGTGCAAGTTGCTTCATCAAATTCTCCTTCCCTGCAGAAATAAAGTACAGCAAAATTAAAAATATGGGGTAAAAAGAAACAAATTATTTTTAAAAATCTGTAAGAATATAACCCAATAGCTACAACTTAAATATTATTTCAATAAGAAGACAGGGAAACTAATAAAATCTTTACATTCCTAGACTAAAAGGTGACAAATTATATATAATTTAAAGTTTATTTTTAAATTATAAAATATTACATTATTTTTTCTGTGATGTATGTATTGTGAAAGTATAACACAAAACCCAAAATAAGGTTGAAATATTAATCAAGGAATAGGGTTTTAATTGAATTTGTGATTTTATCCACATTCATCTGACAAAAGGGAAATAAACTTTTTTCTGTTTTTACCTTTAATTTCCTTTCTGGTAGGTTTCTAAGCAAGCATGATTACACTGTTTCTTAAATATCTAAAGCCTGAGGATTCAAGATGTATTTCCTTTCCAATAAAACCTCTACTATCCTAAATCTACTCTATTGAAACATAGTAAGAGCTGAAAGATAGCAATAACCCCAAATACAAAGAAAAAATATTCCTCAAAAGAATCCTACTTAGCAATCATAAAATACACAACTATTATGAAGTTCTAATTAGTTATAATAATATATATTATGAAGTTGTAACTGGTAGGTATAGAATCACTGAAATGTACTTACTGAGAAATGGTGTTGGTATCTAGGTCAACACAACTGACATCTGGTGGAGGATCATAGAGATCAAAGTATCTCGAGTCAATCCCCACTATGAATGGACATGGTGCACTCAAAACATCTGCTAAGGCCAGTGGGCAGAGAGGAACATATGGGCATGGCCAGTGGAAAGGGAAAATCATCTTGGATAAACAAAGGGAGGAGAATATTTATCTTTCTGACAATGAAGAATAATTTATCACAAAGAAGTACACACATAAAAATTCTCTTTTAAGTACTACTTAGTCTAATGCTTGATAATGAATTAAACAATTATAACTAAAAGGTATGGAAATTAAAACTACTAAACATATAAATTCATTACTCTCTGAAATTAACACTAGAATATTTAAAATTGATGTAAGGAAGAAATGATGATACTCACAGACACTAATGCCTCTGTCACACTAGTAAGCACAGAAGGCCGTAAGGAATGGATAAGAATTTTATGTTCTGTTACTGCAAATACAAGTAGTGTTACAGCATTTTCAGGACCTAGATTCTGAAGTAGTGTTGAAAACTTGCCACCACTGTCAATGAAAACAAAAATGTATAATTAAAGATAAAGACCTAAACAACTCACATCTAAAGTTACAAGATTAAAGTTCATTATTAGGGTGTGATCTGTGTTATATACTTAACTTTAAATGATTACTGCCCTTATACAGAGAAAACACAGCATCAAAAACAACACCACGAAAACAATGAGGTTAATGAGGTTTCAAATCATTCATTCTTCTCAATGCATTCAATATGGAAAATAAAAAGTCATCTAATTCATTTTATATAAAAATATTTGCTAGATACATTAGGCCTAAATGAATAAAGTATAAAATTAATAAAAGGTATGCTTTAGTTGAAAGCAAATTCTTTAAGGTAAGATTTTTTAACATGGCACATCTTCTGCTATAATTATCAGAAAAACTATGACTTAGAGGTCCACCTCCCTCAAGGTAAATACACATATTAAAATTTCGATTTATGAACTAGACATAGGGGCACAACTGTAATCCCATCTACTTGGGAGGCTGAAAATACAAGCACTGCAAGTTCAAGGTCAGCCTGCACAATTTAGTGAGATCCTGTCTTAAAATAAAAAATAAGGGCTGGGGATGTAGCTCAGCATTCCCTGAGTCCAAATCTGAGTACCACAAAAAATCTGGATTAATCAACAGACAATATTTATTACTGTGATAATAGACTCAGAAAATGAAGAGCTACAAACTGATGAAGTACACATACAAAGCAAATTAATAAAACAATAAACTTATACATTCTATATGGTAACAAAATACTGGGTTGATGAAGTAATTCAGTAAGCTGAGTAGTACTTTGGCTATAATGTTAAATAACTGGCTTCATTTGATTAATTTTTATGATAAAGCAAAGCTAATAATAAAATTTTCTTAGAGAAATGAAAGTCTATGGCTACAAAAAACTTGTGTGTATACACAGCAGCATTAATAACAGTAGCCAAAATGTCGAAATCTCCCAACTATGAATGGATGGGTAAGTATAGCGTCATAATACAACATTAGCTAGCAATGAAAAGGAGTGAAGTAATGACACAGGCTACATTATGGATGAACCTGAAAACATACTAAGTGAAAAGAGCCAGGAATATGAAAGCCACAGATAGCTTGATGCCAGTTATATGAAATGTCCAAAATAGGCAAATCTATACAGCAAGAAAGTAGATCAGTGGTTGCCTAGGCCTAGATAGGGGCAACTGTGCATGCATGCATGTAACAAATGAAAGAATGAAGAAGTTAACTGCTGAAGTGTACAGCATATTTTTAAGATAATGAAATGCTCCAAAATTTATAATAGTGATAACTACAAAACTACAAATATAACCACTGGGTTTTTTATACTTTAACTGAATGAATTCTATGATATGTTGAACATAGCTCAATAAAGCTGTTACCTAAATGAAGTCCTGGCAGTAAGTTAGAATTATTTATAATTGATGTTTCTAGTTTATTTTCAGCTCAAAGGTTAAGAAAATACCGGTTACCCTGAGCTGAGAGTTAGTGATGAAATAAGCTGCAATTCTTACAAAATTAATGTCAAAGATGGCAGCTGGTCTCCCTTAGCTATGTGCTGCATAATAGCTTAATCACATTGTAACTATTTCTGTCAGAAAAATTACACAGCTAATTAAATCTCAAGAAATAATACTGTAGAGAAAACAATTTCTCTGAACTTTTAAAATCAGGAAATACATTGCTCTGTTCTGTTTAATAATTATAACTATTTTCCTCACTTTATATTAAATTTAAAATCTCAAATGTTCTTCAGAGGATAATTAAAGCTAAAAATTATTTTCATAATCTAAATATGTTCATTTATATAACAGTAAAATATAAGGATATACAAAACACTAAACACTACTATAAAAATTTTTTCTTTTTTCTTCAAAAACTGTAGGTAAACACTAAAAGGAACTTAACTAAGAAATAGTTAAATGTCAGTATTTTCAGTGACATTTGAAATTCTACCTAGGAAAGAGAATATATTTCAATGTTCCTTAAGTTCACACTAAATCTAAAGGAACATAAACAGAAATGAAGTTTTACTTGCCTCAGTGGAAGAGGTGAAGAAACAGGCTGACTGAGAATCAGATTATCATGTGGTGATAACTGGAAGATTTAAAATAAAGTGTTTGAAACATAAAGATGAATTTTATCTTTTACGTTTTAAAAAAGTTTTATTAAGATGAATTTTAAGAATACCACTTTATGATAAATACATATAGATAATAATGATGTCCATGAAGTTTCCTAATTTACCAGTATAAAAAATTAATATAATTTGTGAAGATAACGGAAAATATATCTTGACTTCTGAACCCTTCTAACATCTTTTTACTCTGAAGTCTATTTCTTTTCTTCTGTCTTCAACTTTTCTCTGGTGTCATTTAAACAAATTTACATTAAAAGACTAAATTATTCATTTAATAGCATAAACTCAGGGTCAGCAAACTTACTGCCTACAGCGCAAATCCACATGCTGCCTGTCTTTGTAAACACTTCTTACTTGAATATAGCCATGCTCATTCCTTATGTGTTATCTAGCTGATTTTGTGCTCTAACAGCAGAGCGGAGCAGTTGCAAAAATAGACTCCATCTGGCCAGGGACTTAGCTCAGTGGTGCCACTGCCTGCCTCACAAGTGCAAGATCCCAAGTTCAATCCTCATTACCAAAAAAAAAAAAAAAAAAAAAAAAAAAAAAACAACACAGCGCCACCA
>NW_022900937.1:17382432-17416938 GCF_012274545.1 Fukomys damarensis
AAAAAAAAAAAAAAAAAGCCCACAGGCCTGCCTCAAATTTATATTATCAAGGGCACAAATAAATGAAAACAAAAGAGGAAAGATGCATTTAAGTTGGAAGACACACAGAAACTAACTTATATTCATTTTAAACTTCCTTATCACATCACAGACATGGGCATTCCTTCCTCCATGCAATATATGGAAACATACAGCTTTTCCTCATGTCCATTCTAATATATTTAACTCAGTAAATGATTGCCAAAGGCATAAACTTTCAAATACCTACAATCAATTTTGTCCCTTTCTGTGAGTTCAAAATGTCTACTTCTATGTACTTTTTTAAACTTTTCAACCTTTTCTCTAAACGAAAAACTTAAGCTTTCCAGGAGAAAATTAATAAAACAAGAAGGGCCCAAACTCCCAACATAAAATAGCATCTGGTTCTCTTTAAATCTCAATAGATTTTTTTCCCCATTTAAAATTGTTATTATGTTACATTTTGACAGATCAGTTAATAATTCATATGGCCCTTATAGCAAGAAAGTCTTACCTGAACTAAAATCCGTGGTCTCTGAGGAGATGGAAAAGGAACTTTATGCATAAAATGAGAAATATGCCTTAAAAAAAACACAAAATCTCAATTGATTCCAAAGTGAACACCATATACTATAAAAGTTAATATATCATCAGAAATGAAAGTGAAGTCAAAACCTTCTCTATGTAAGTCTAAACTCTATTACTCTGAAAACCAACACCCTTGCCTATTAAAGTTTATCTGTGAAAGCCTAATAATTTTGCACATTAACAGCTGCTCACACTCAATGTTTGTGTTATTGATCCCTCTCAAAAGCCATTTGAACTTTTCTATGGAGGTAATAAACAATATACTATACAATATATAATGATGTAAACATTACCAAAACAGTTTATTCTTAGTCAATTGCTCATATTTTGGAAGCGATTCAACACTGAAGGTTCTCTAGAAAAATAAGAATTTAAATGCTTCAAAATCATAAACTTTCTATTAACAGGTTTAAAATAGTATTACTAATTTTGTAATTTTTTTCTCAGACTAAAATGGATAATAAGCTAGATCAAGCTGGGCATGGTGGTGTATACCTGAAATCCCAACACTCCAGGAGGCTGGGGCAGGAGGTTCCTAAGTTTGGGCCCCACCTAGGGAACTTAGTGAGACCCTATCTCAAAATAAAAAAGGAAAAAAGTGGGGTGGTGGGGATATAGTCCACTACAAAGGCTCTTGGTTCAATTCCCATTACTCAAAACAAAACAAAACAAACAAAGCAAAGGTAAATCAATGGGTTTTGTTTTGAATATTAGAAAAAAGGCAATCATAATAAAAAAAAATTTTCTGTTTTTAGAAATAAGCTGTTCTCTTTCTGTATTATTTTTCTTTTCAACATTATTTCAAAATCATCTTGTTTTTAGCCATGAGGTTATTTCCACTGGATTAAGCTGGAAGATAAATTTATTAATTTACAAACATGTTTTAAGTATTTACTATTTACAAGATATTGCTGGATATGGCAGGAAATGCAAAACAAAGGTATAAAGGTACCAGTGTCTACCATTAAGGTATTCACAATTTGGGGAAAAAAAAGATAAGAGGAATGAATACCACAGGACACATATCTGCCTGAATTATCTGAAACAGACAGAAAAGCAGAAATCAAAGGGTTACCCACAGACCACTAAACATTTCCAAGACCCATTCAGGGAGGATCTATAAGGTCAAAACTATTTTCATGATGATACTGACACCATTTGCCTTTTTCACTGTGTTGACAATTGTGCAGATGGCACAGAATCATTGTGGATAAAACTGCTGGGACCTCACTGGGAAACAAGGCAGTGGCACCAAAAGTTGAATTCTTCAGTACTATACAAGTATAATAAAAGAAACGCCAAGTTTCACTTAAGAATGTCTTTGAAGCAGTAAATATTAATCTTATTAAATCTTTATTCTGTGGTATACATTTTAAAAAATACTCTGTCAAGGAGTTTATAAATCATAAACTTTTGAGGACAGTTTCTCAACTATAATATGTAACTTTGTTTTATTTATAATTACATTATTTCAAAAATATTATAAGAAAAGGAGAAAGAACATAATGTTTAAAGATCATATCAAACTAATGTATTTCGATTAGTCTGTTACATAAATTCTTATTTAAAAAAATACTCTGTGAGATAGAAAGGGAAATATGCATAAAGAACTTCCATTAGTATTAGTATGATGGTTGTCTTGATTGCGAAAAAGCACTTAACCAACCGAGTTGTAAGCGAATTAGCTGGTATTTTCCCCCCTAGAATGTCACTTTTGTTTCAAAGACAACTGACCAATTAAGATTATACAGTGTTGGGTGTTCAGAAACTATTTTCCATGATTTTGAAAATGAATAGTGAGCCTGATGATTCACAGAAAATAAGCTGCAGTCCATTTTACTAATAATTGATTCAAACATTTATATGAAAAATACCAATTTTGTCATCATGAACCTAGTAACTCCCTAACACTCAAAAACTTCTGAGACAGGTGGTGATATTAACAAATGTGTCTGCTTTACACTGATGATGACATGCATCTACATTTGAAGTACTTAGTTAACAAGTATTTTCCAAATAACCAATGAATGATGCCACAAAATCATTCATGAGTAAAAGTTCCACAAAAAAAGTTAAACAGACCAACAAATTTAGTAACAACATTTCAGCTAGGAATGAAGGCACATGCCTATAATCACAGCACTCTTGGAGGCTGAGGCAAGAGTATCACAAGTTTGAATCCTGTGTTCACAACTACACAACTCAGACCCTGTCTCAAAATAAAATATAAGAAGGGGGCCCTATACAAAGGACCTGGGTTAAATCCTCAGTATTGGCAGGGGAGTCATGTGGGGGTGGTATTGTTTCAGCATTTCTCCAGATTAGGATCTCTAAACTTCTTAAGAATATTTAAAAAGCCTCAAAACGTTTATTCAAAACAAGTCATTTCAAATTAAGTCAAAATGTTTATTTATTGTTACAAATAAAATTATTCAAAATAACAAGACTACAAGTAAAACAGTAAAATATTACTTGAATGAATACATTAAATGAAATGATCAAACTTTTTTTCACATAATTAAGAAATTCAATTTCCACATGAAATTTACTCAATTATTAGTACAAATTTATCACATAATGAAAAGGTCTGCCAAATTTTACACCAAGAAACTTCTTACTTACTTCTCAATTGGAAGGACATGAGGTCCAGAGATGGAATAACGATACAAAAAAGTCAAAAACTTCCTGAATGCATCAAAAAAAGGCCAGTGAGAGAGAAGACAGATGCATTTGTTAGTGTGAATTGTTTTGGAACTATCAGACTTCCCATCTAACAGTGATAAGCCTAAAAGAAGTCTCTGTTTTTCTGTGAGATTCTCCTCAGGATATGGTTCATAAAACTGAATAGCAGCACCATAGACCTGTAAAAGAAGTAATGTAGTTAATAAATATACTTTGTATCAGTCAATGGGTGCTCACTATGGAACAGGCAAGGTTCCAAGGTCTAGAAACACAGTGATCAACAGGTATCACTCTTGCATTTTTTGATGTATTTAAAAACTATATAGTAATATTCTCAAGTGTCCACACTGCTGAATAAAAGGTGTTTTAATTAAATTACTTTTTGTGTGTGTATATGATGCTGGGGATCATAGCCAGGGCCTCACACACAGAGACAAGCACTCTACCACTGAGTTATATCCTCAGCCCCTAAATTGTATTTTAAAAAATAAAAAGTAAAAGCATCCATACCAATACTCTCTATAAGAAAATTTTTGGTCAAAAATTATGTAGTAGAAAGAGGGACAGAATTTTAGATAAGGAAATACAAATTCCAACCTTTGGGTAATTTACTGAATTTCACTGGACTTCAATTTCCCAATATATAAAATGAGGATTAAAAAAAAATTAGAAACAAAATGAGGATGTTAGACATCATTTCCAAGGTCCCTTCCAAGATGGTTATGGGTTCAATCTGTACCATCACTACAAAAAAAAGTCCATGATTCTAAATCATATTTAATAATGTTTTTATATTATTTTCAAAGCTTTTTAACCACAGTAAACAAACTAATGAAGAATTAACATTTGATGAAAATCTTTCATGGTATTCACAGAAAAAGTAGGAGGCTGTGTCAGAATGAAAATTCTCTTGTTTTATGTCTCTAGATATAGTTATTTAAATCAAATGGAAGAAGTATGATTCAATTTAGGCAGTTATTTTAACTTACTTTTGCTTGTATTACATGTAAGTTAAAACTTAAAATATACAAGAAATGTGCAGATACCATTTGTTGAAATACACAGTACCTTTTCTGCTGAGGCTCCAGTTAACACAAATGTAGAAAATACAGGCAGTGGGTATTTGCTATTTGATGGCCAACATTCAATAGTTGCACCCATTGGTAAACAAAACAGAGGAACAGATTCTGGTAATGAGAATGATTCATAATCTTCTTGAGGGTATCTACACATTAGACCTATAAAACAATGATATTAGGTTGATCACCTCTTGAATAAGGCTGATCATATTAAAGAATAAAATGCTTTATTAGTTCACAAATTTGGAAAGCCAAAAACTGTAAAACTGCTCATCAAAGAACTTTGAATTTTTTAGGATTCATATAGATTTTAATTTTCAAACATTATAACAGTATTAATTTAACTGCTTATTTATCAAGTTTCATTCAAAAGCTAATGCTAAGAAGACAAAGAGAATTTTCTAAAAACATATACTTTCCCCTAAAAATTCAGTTTATGGTCACACTATATTAAAATATATTTTTAAAAATTTCAACATGATTATTTGCATATATCTATTTCATTGGCTCTCGGTAACTTTTCCCTCAAGGGGCTTTATACAGTAAAATACATACTGTACATATCTAAGTTCTAGAGCAAAAACCAGAAAATCATTCATAAAGCTAGCAGAGTTACATATTTAAAACACTGTCACAGCAGTATCGACACAAGCTCAGCTTCTAAATGACCCCAGATTATATGAAGACAGAGTTTCAAGTAACCTATTATTTCATGTTAGGTAAATGAATCTTTAAAATACTCCAGTTGGGCATGGTGATGGAAGCCAAATCCCAGTGCTCAGGAGGCTGAGGCAGGAGGATCGCTGTGAGTTCAAGATCAGCCTGGGCTACATAGTGAGTTCCAGGTCAGTATCAACTACATAGTGAGAACCCTGTCTCAGAAAAGAAAAGAGCAAAAAATAAATAAATGAATAAATAAATAAAATAAAGGCTTTAAAAAACCCTGCCTTTTTTTTTTCAAATTAATAATCCATGCAAAAATATATGGATTAAAACAAAACTGATAATCAAAGGAGCGGGGTTGGATGATACTAATATGTCACAGTAAGGTTTGTTTCTTTACTGAACTTTACTGAATCCCATAATATTTTATATATAAAGTATTTCCTGAGAAATTACACTTACCAGCTTTGTAAGATATAGTGTTGGTCTTCGCCACTGATTTTTTATAACATAAGTACACTGCGGATCCCCACTGAATTAAAAAAAGAAAAATAACACTTAATTTTAAAAGGCAATAACTTGATAAAAATAGAATCTCTCTAAGTTCTCCAGTATATATTATCTAAGATGCAGTAGCAGAATTTTCTCCTCTAGCTATTTTCAATTTTTTATTTTGTAGTATTTTATTGGAATCATCGCCTACTTTTCTTTCAGAAGTAAAATTTAACACTGTTTTCTCCTTGCAATAGTAAAAACATAAAAGCTGATTTTAAAAAAGATGATACAATTTTTAAGTCTGAACCTTGAACAGAAATGATACATATTCATGTGTGTATTTTCCTTTTGATTCTAAAACCCCTTCCAGAGGGTGCCATATTTTTCTGAAGCCTTAAGCCAAACTCAAGAACGGTAATACCATTTTCATATTTTCCATCCTTTCCAAACCAGGCTTAAAGAATGCCTTTACAGTCAGCCGTGGCAGTGCTAATCTGTACTCCCAGCACTCTGTGACACTGACACAGGAAGATCACAAGCCTAGTCTGGGCAACTTAGTGACCTGCCAAGACCCTGTCTCAAAATAATGGGGACATAGCTAAGTGTGAAGGCTCCAGGTTCAAGCCCCTTACTACAGGGGAAATGCCTTAACAATATCTGTGATGATGTCAAGTCTAAGAGTTGATTGCTAGGAGGCACCATGCTCTCCTGCTTCTTCCCCATCAAATCTCTGGCCACTCCTAAGACTCCTTTGTAGAACTTTTTCTCTTTTCCAGGTCATTAAAAAGACTCTTCTCTCTACTTTCTTTAAGTGATACTCATCCAGTTATACAGTTTTAAATAATAGCCACTCGCTGAAGAATCTCAAGTTTCTAGTCCCAGCTACAAAACCCCATCACCAGTGCCACCAAGCGTAGACTCACATTCAACTGCCTCCTCTGCCACTTGGACTTCTATGTTTAACCTCACTGTCAATGACCATAATACAGGTCCGGTCCTTCTTACACCTGCTCTTCCTCTAAGTATTTCCCACCTTGGGAAATGACTCAGTTATTTCTCAGGAGCCAATTTACTTTTCTGTCTCAAACGTCATATCCTATCCTTCTACAGAACCTATCAGCTCTATATTCAAAATCCACCTTGGATCTGACCACTTTCTTGATCAAAGAATCACCATTTTTCACTCAGACTACAGCTACAGCCTCTGAACAGTCTCTCAGCTTCTAGTCTTGTCCTTCAATAGTTTATTTTTCACAGCCAGAGGGAGCCTATTAAGATGTAAATCAGGGCCAGGAATTTAACTCAGTGGTTCCGCTGTCTGCCTTGCAAGCTCAAGGTCCTGAGTTCAACCCCAGTACCAAAAAAAAAAAAAAAAAATGTAAATCAGCAAATGTCTCTCTTAAAGATAGGGTTTGATAGGGTTTCCTATCAAATAGGAACAAAATTGCATCTCTTTACAGTAGATCATAGAGTCCTATATAATCTGATGTGTTTCATCAAATTCTGCAAACTTACCACCTGTCTTGGTTCAAACATACTGAAGCACACATTGATACCATGACCTTTACACTGTTTCCTGTGCCCATTCTCTCGTTTATTTAGGTCTTTGATCAAATTTCTCTTCCTCAGAGAAGCATTCCTAGCCTAAACAGCACAGGGATCACTCCACCATCTCTATTATTCTAATTAGGAGCATCACTCTGTTACTACAAGCTATGTTTGTTTGACTCATGGAGAGTAGGGGTTTAGTAAATCTTACTAAATACGTAAATGTGTTTGAAATACAAATAAATTAGCTTTATGAAATAAATATTCGTCATATAAGCCATGCAAACAAAAAAGGGCAAGGTCACTGATAATTAAAACCAGTATATAATGTTGTTATCACAATTCCATGATAGTTCTATGACTCCACTATTCTGGATTGCTATAATCTCCCAAATGATCTTCCTCCTTCTACTTGTGTTTCCTTCTACAATTTTGTTGTTTTAAAAATATTTCTATATGCTAATTTGCTGTAGTTATACTAGTTTATCTTAGTTCACTGAAAAGAAAGTTTTGTGTTATTACCTGTTTCTTGTTGTAAGAATATTTTTGGTTTATGTCTTGTACGCTGAGTAACTACTTTGAAGATAACAATACACAGATAATAACTACTGTTATTCTCTTATTTTGTTATACAATTTTATTTTTTCACAAAATAAAAAAAATGCAATTTAAAAAAACCAAAGTGCCACAGCATGTCATTGTTCTGTTCAAAACTTCAATCTCATTCAGAATAAAAGCAAAAATCTTTACAATCACCTATAAGTCTTATATAATCAGCTAAGTCTTATATAATCAGCTCATTCACATGCCAGGAATACCTATTCCGTGAGGCCTTCCGGAAAGTTTTCCTTCTATTTAAAGCACTCTTTACCCATGATATCTGAACAGTTTACTCCCTGACTTCAAATACTGCCTTCAATTAAGGGCCCACTACAACACATTCTCCAGTATCCTCATTCCATTTTATGCTACTCTAGCTTTTTTTTATGACAGCATTTATCACTTTTTTTTTTTTTTTTTTTTTTTTTTTTTTTTACAGGTTTTTTCTTTTTTTTTTTTTTTTTTTTTTTTTTTGGTACTGGAGACTGAACTCGAGTCCTTGTGCTTGTGAGGCAGGCGGAACCACTGAGCTAAATCCCCAGTCCCCAGCATTTATCACTTTCAAACCTACTTTAAAACTTGTTTATGATCTATTACTACCTCTTTCCCTCTACCCTGAAAAGCTCTACGTTCTATATTATCATTAGTACTTAAAACAGTGCCTGGCATTAGGGCTTTAAGAATTTGCTATGCCGAGTGTGGTACGGCATGCCTGTAACCCTACCACTCAGAGGCTGAAGTAGGAGGATTGACCATGAGTTCAAGGCCAGCCTGAGCTACATAGTGAGTTGAAAGCCAGCCTGAACTACAAAGTGAGACTCTGTCTCAAAAAACCAAACCAAACCAAACCAAACCAAAACAAAACAAAAAAACCCAAAAAGAATTTGCTGACTAAATGAATCTTGGGGCAGAGGTTTGCAGGCAGGGGGAAAGGCAAGGAGAAAAGGCCGATAGTAGGAGCATGCTTGTCTTCTAAAAGCCACAGTGGCAATGTGAGCAGAGAAGGGTACCAGTGATGGAAAGGTGGAGGTCAGATTACATAGAGCCTTGCAGAATGTTCCAGGAACTGACAGCCGCTGGAGGGCTCGGAGGAGAAGACCCGGCATTATCTGACTCCCAGGATAAAGTCACTCTGAATGTCATGCTGACAGAGGGGGAGGCAAAGGAGGAACCAAGATCAGTTAGATGGCTACTAAAAAAGGTAACTTTAAAATGATGGTGTAAAAAAAAAAAGAGAAAATGAAAAAATGGAAATAAAGTGTTTGTAAATGGGGAAGGGAGGAGGGAGTGAAGGGAGGGCAGGGAAGAGGGGAAAAATGAGAACCAAGACCTGTCATGTAAAGGTACAAGATCCCAACAATGAATGTAACTGCACTGTATACCTAAAATGTACCAATAAACTCAATTTAAAAAAATGATGGTGGCTTGGATGAGGGTGTTAGCAGTAAGGAATGATGACAAGAGGTTAGGATCTAGACATTCCGAAAATAGGGACAATACTGATATACTATTTCATTAGATAAGTATGAGAATGAAGGAAGACAACTTTTCTTTAAATAGCTACTTTTATTTTTAGTTGACACGTGGTAATTATACCTGTTTATGGGGTAGAGAGCTATATTTGAAAACATCTATAAAATGTGTAATGGTCAGTTTCAGATATGTATCATTTTTGTGTGAGGAATATGCCAAATCCTCTATACCAGCTATTTTGAAATATGTAATTGTTGTGAACCATGGTTATTCTTTTGTATTGCAGAACATTAGTAAGTTATTTTTCCTATCCAACTGTACTCTTGCACCCAATAATGCCAAGGTGTTAAGAGGGGAAGAGGTGTAAGAGGGTGTTAATGGAAAGAGTGAAGTTCAACACAGGGAAGACTGAATAAAGTAGACTGTGGGGTGAAAGAATTCAGGGGCTTGGGGGGGCAGTACTAGGCCTTCACACTGATCTACATCGCAGCCTATCATCATCATCGTCGCCGTCATCGTCGTCATCATCATCATTTTGAGAATCTCAATAAATTGCCCAGGCTTGACAAGTTCAATCTTAGATACATTAAATTTGAAACTTCTGTGCTCGCTTCAGCAGCACATATAGTAAAATTTGAAACTTCTATTAGAAATCCAAATGAACCATGAAATGGAACTAAGAAGAGAAGTCTGAAATGGATATGGAAGTTACCACATGGGATACAGGTAGTTACAGATACACTAACATAGCATGCTTCCTCAGCCCTTTTAAGTCTCAATACAAATGATTATCAGAAAGCCATTCCTTCAGCACCTTGTATACGATAGTAAACACCCATCCACTCTGCACAGTCCTCCTTGCCTACTATGTAGAAGGTGTTTAATAAATATATTTAATGAATGAATGCGAGAGGATATGTTTTTGTATACAGGACAGAGTACCTACATAAACAAATACATGAAGGGGAGACTGAGAACAAATACAGACAGAAATAGTTTTAAGGACTGGGGATTTAGTTCAATGGCACCGTCTCTTGCTTCTCAAGCACAAGGTCTTGAGTTCAAACCCTGGTACCAAAAACAAAAACAAAAAACCACAAATATTAAGAGAATTCTATAACAAACACCCATGTACTTGCCACCAAGATTCAATAAATGCTAAGTCTGTCACATTTACTTCAGATATTTAATGTATAAGGAAATAAAAATTACAAGTTTAAAGTCCCATCTTTTATTCCCTTTCCTCCTAACTACTTAGTCTGAATCTAGTGTACTTCCTTTTCATGCACTTTTAAAATTTCTACTAAACAAATACATACTGTATATGTGTATATGTATAATTATTGTGTGCTTAACTCTAGGTAACGATGATACAACTGAATATATCCTTTTGAAATTTCCTTTTTTTATTCATCAGTATGTTTTTTGAGAGTTTGCAAAAGTTGTCATAATGCAATTTCTCCATCTTAACTGGATGTCAAGCATTCTACTGATGAATAAACCAGTATATCCATTCCCTTACTGAGGACACTTAAGTCTTTCCACTACACATGCCCTTTTTTGGCTGTTCTGAACAATGCTGTAATAACTTAGCTCCTCACTTAGAACTTTTCCTTGCTTTCTTACACAGAGTAAAACATTTTAGCAAAGATAAGCTCATTAGAATCATCATATGGATATTAAGTATATGACCTTAGACACTATTAAGATTTATGGAAACGTTTAATCCTGACACTGCTATAAACTTTTTAAAATTCCTAATATCTGCTTTTTAACTTTTCTGATTCTCTTTTGCATCAGGCTATACTTATTTTTTGTTATTGTTGGTGTACCCATTTCTTACAAGCCTTTTTTCCTTTATGCCTTCTTCTGCCATTTAAATGTTCTAATATGCTTTGAGTATAAGAGTAAGTACACTGAAGCCAGGTGTAGTGATGAGCATCCATAATCCTAGTATTCAGGGGGCTGAAGCAGGAGGATTGCTGCAAGCTCAGGCCAGTCTGGGGTACATAGTGAGTTTAAGGTCAATCTGAAATACATAACGAGACCCTGTCTCAAAAAACAAAACAAACAAAACCCAAAATAACAAAAAGAGTAAATAAACTAAAGAAGAGGTGTTTTTTGGGTTTTTTGTTGTTGTTGTTGTTTTTGTTTTTTGAGACAGGGTCTCACTGTGTAGTTGAGACTGACCTGGAAATCACTACGTAGCCCAGGCTGGTCTTGAACTCACAGTGATCCTCCTGCCTCAGCCTCCTGAGTTCTGGGGAGGTACTTCTAAAAGACTCACGAGTGTAAGCTTTTAAGGTCTGGACTTAATACCTAAACTGAATATTCAGAAGGCTTTTTTTTTTTTGCTTCTCATGTAAACATTTCATAAATTAAATGAGAACTGTACTTACTAAAGTCATTTCTGAATAGTAGTAAATTATATATCTGCATAAGGACCCATGACAAGTAGTCACTTAAAAAGGTAAGATCTACAGAGAATATAGACAAATAATATAACGATTTTCAAATAAGAAGTCAGGTATTTGAATAAGAGTAAGTTTCTTTCTTTGGTTTCTCTGATACTTAGCTCACACATTTAATAAAGCTCTCAATTATGTATTCTTAAAAATATGAACAGGGCTGAGGATGTAGTTCAGTTCTAGAGTACTTGCTTCGCATGTGTGAAGCCCTACGATTAACCACCAGTAGTGACTCCTCTAAAACAAAACAACCCTCATGAACAGCAATCAGAAAAGATACCACTGTAAGATCATTTTTTCTTTTATCAAGAAAAGAACATCTCCTAAAATTAAAAATGTTATTCTTCCAAACTGAAGTGCTAAAAGCATGAAGTGGTCAAACTAAGAGAGACTAATATTCAAATATCTATCTTATTTATATAACACAGCATTCAGAAAACAGAATGTTTATGCACTTGCAAATATCTGAACAAAAGGCAAAGTTTAGCTAGAAAACCTTAACTAATGAGATCTAGAAATGGTTTTAATGATAATGTCAATTACTTTCAGTCAAAATGAACACATCTACAAAACAATGGAAAACTCACAAATGAGAAAATGTCAAGTATCTGTAAGTCTATATATCCTTGCTGAAATATCTGATTAAATTTAATTATGTTGTGTTAATCTGGAGTCACGTAACGGAAGAGTTCAAAAAGCACTGTTTGCCAGGTGTGGGGGCATGTTCCTGTAGTCCTAGCTATTAGGAGGTTGAGGCAAGAGGAGTGCAAGTTAGAGGCCAGCCTGGGAGACTCGGTGACACTCCAAGAGTCTGTCTCACAACCACCACCACCACCACCTACACCTAGAGAGTACTTGCCTAGCTTGTGCAAGGCCTTTGGTTCTATCTCCAGGACTGGAAAACAAAAACTATTCTAGTCATCACTACCACCATCACATATGGCCTTTTAAACTGTTTAAACAAATACTGCTACTGCCTTAAAATTGCAGATTTTGCTTACAGGAAATGTCTCATTGTGTTTTCACATTAACCATGGGAAGGACACATTGATGGCTAACACCTACACACTGCTTGTTTATATCCACTGGGATATGGCCCTAAATTGATTTAATCATCACAATAACGTAAGGTACATGCTACTATTATCTTTATTTTACAATCATTAAACAAAGACAGAGAGTTTAAATTACTTACCCAAAGTCACATAGTCAGTAGGTGTTAGAAATAGTGCTTAAACATCGACACAGTGACTAGAATTTGTTCTGAATCACTAGGCTATAATGATTGCAACCACTACACAGTACAAATCTACTCTGCTCTCTTTGAGTGGGTTAAAGATAGATTCAGAGTTCCAAATTTTGTCTTGAATCTAGCCGCATTCAATACATCCCTGTTTTCCTCTTTTAGCTTTTTCTAAACTTTCAGTTTATCTCATATTGTTAGCTTGAGAGGCTAAATAGTACTTTTAAAAATCCACTTCCCATGAAAACTTAACAAATGATAAGATGTGTGCAAAGTAGATCTTAGCAAAGTATTAATTTAAATGATTATAATACGACAATGTACATATCTACTCTAGTGTTATTAAGAGGCTGAATTTGGCCAGATGTGATGGTACCTCTTATCCCAGCAATCTGCGTGACTGAGACAGGAGGAGGGGCAGTCTGGGCAACTTACTGACTTAGCAAGATGCTCTCTCAAAATAAAAAAATGTTTTAAAGGCATAGGGATTTTATCTTAACGTGAGGCCTTAGGTTCAATCATTTTAATCACCAAAGAAAAGTGTATTTGAAAATTGTGATTAAAAAACCAATTATAGACCAAAGTGAAGAAAAAAACACTTTAAAAATGTATTGGGAAGAATATAAACTGGTTAAATCTTGCAGTGTATATAAAAAGTAAACAGCTGGGTATGGCAGCACATGCCTATAACCCCAGTATTAATGGGAGGCTGAGGAAGAAGGATGGCAAGTTCAAGGGCAGCCTGAGTAACTTACCAAGACAATAAGATAAAGTTTTAAGAATAATAAAGTAAAATGAAATACATATACTTTGATCCAGAAATTTTAGGACACACAAAGAAAGAAGCAACACAGTACAATGTTTAGGAGTTTGATTCCACACTTCTATATCTCATTATCTGAATCTTGCTTTATTTATTGAAGGTACAGCTGTAAGAAAATAACCACCTCTTCAACTCTCAAATTTCCTTTTCTATAACAGCAAGGAAAAATAACTACTAAGGGTGTTTGGGGGGAATTAACTGAGTCAATGGACGCTCAGAGAAGTGCACAGTAATGAGTTCAATAAATGCAACTTATTTAACGGTGGACTTAGTTGTAACAACAGCTTGATTTTAATATAAAAAATCAGAACCTACACTACCTATCTATAGTAGAATATGTTCTACAGTAGAACATGGAACAAATAAATTATGGTGCACCCACTAATGCAGTAATATTCATTCAAAACTGTTATATACAGTAATCTGCTCTTATCTACACTTTTACTTTTTGCATTACAGTTACCTGTAGTCAACTATTATCCAAAAATATTAAATGGAAAACTCACAATAAATAATTCATTCTTTTTTTTTGCAGAGCTAGAGATCCAACCAAGGGCCTGATATACAGTAGACACTCTACCACTGATCTATACCCACATCCCAACTCATAAATTTAAATTCATAATTTTATAAATTTATAATTCATATATATAATCTTATGATTTAAAATTGATAATTTTAAGCTGCATAGTGCTCTGACTAATCTGATTAAGTCTTGCTCTACCCCTCCTGAGACATGAATCATCCTTCTGTCCAGCATATTCCTGCTGAATATGTTACCGATTCATTAGTCATTTAGTAGCAATTGCAGTGCCTGTATTCAAGTAACCCTTATTTTACTTAAATAATGGTCCCAAGGTGTGAGAGTACTGGTGCTAGCAATTTAGAGAATATTAAAACTGTTCTATTTTACTATTAGCTATTAATGTTAACCTCTTACTGAGACTTATTTAAAAATGAAACTTTGCCATAAGTGTGTATGTATAGCAAAAAACATAGTATATATAGGGTCCAATACTATCAATGGTTTCAGACATTTACTGAGTGTCTTGGAATATATCTCCTATAGATAAGGGGGGAAATACTGCATACATTAAAAGATGCCCATATTGATTTCCATAGAGGTTGCACCAGTCTGCACTCCCACCAACAATGGAGAAGGGTTCCTTTCTCCCTACAACCCCACCAACATTTGTTATTGTGTGATTTCTTGATAGCAGCCATTCTTTGTGGGGTGAGGTGGAATCTCAGTGCTGTTTTCATCTGCATCTCTTGAATGACCAGTCATGTGGAACACTTTTTCATATATTTACTTGCTGCTTTTACTTCTTTGTCTGAGAAATGCCTGTTCATTTCAGATGCCCATTTTTGAATTGGGTCTTTATATTTGGGGGGGGCTGATTGTTTTGAGTTCTTTATATATTCTAGTCCTTTGTCTGAGGAGCAGGTGGTAAAAATTTTTTCCCACATTGTAGGTTGTCTTTTAGTTCTGTTGATGATTTCTTTTGCAGTGCAGAAGCTTTTTAATAAGATAAGATCCCAGTTGTTGATTCTTTATGCTAGTTCCTGTGCTACTGAGGATTTGTTCATAAAGTCTTCTCCTATGCCAATGTCTTCAAGAGCTGGGACTAGAGGTTCCATTTGACCCAGCCATACCTCTGCTGGGTATCTTTCCAAAAGAATTAAAAGAATCATAACACAGTGATATATGCGCAACTATGTTTATAGCAGCAGTTTGTAATAGCTAAAGCTTGGAAACAGCCCATTTGCCCATTAGTTGAAAACTGGATAAAGAAGATGTGGTTTTTCTACAAAACGGAATACTACTCAGCCATAAAGAATGAGAAATTAGATTCATTCATAGGAAAATGGATACATTTTGAGGATATACTCCTAAGTGAAATAAATAAGTCACACATGCGTAAATACCAAATAGTTTCTCTGGTGTGAAAAACTATAATAGTACACAAGATGCTAATAAGATAATAAACAATGTGAAATAGGAAGAAAAGGGCTAAAGGTATAGGGAAAGTGGGAAGGGTAGGGGAAAGGGAATAAGGGAAAAGAAAAAAATATGAGAAAATGTAAATGGGGAGGGGAAGAGTGAGTGAAGGGAGGGCAGGGACAAGGGGAAAAAATGAGAACCGAGACCGGTCATGTAAAGGTACAAGATGCCAATAATGAATGTAACTGCACTGTATACCTAAAATGTACCAATAAACTCAATAAAAAGAAAAAAGAAAAGATGCCCATCCTCCACTGTAATCAGAGACACGTAAGTTAAAATTTAGAGTGATTTCTTACTTATCAGAGTCAATTCATAAAAAGTCAGTAAGTGGGGACAACCAATGCTAGTGAGGTGCAGGAACCAGGAAATTCACACACACGTTCTTACACACTATAGCTGCTTGGAATACAAGCTGACTCTAACCTATAAGCATCTTTCAAAATGTATAGCATAGCCATGGACCATCAGTTTTATCTGCAATTATTTACTCTTCCACCAACATTCTAATAAAAATGCAAAGAAAAAGGCACAGGATTAGACAAAGCAGCATTATTAGTAAAGGGAAAAACTAGAAATAACTTGCATTGATCAGCCTGCTTTGGTATTTTCTGGAATACCATGGAAACATTAAAATAATTAAATAGTTACATAAAGTAGTACAGATGAATAGTTTAAAAATGACTGTATCAGAATATATAGAAATTTCTAATATTTGAAAGATAAAGGATAAATTTATTATATTTACTCTACATTATGTACACACTAAAAGGTCTGGAAGAACAAAACAACATTGGTCTCTGGCAAAGATGGGCCCTTTACCTTCTATTTCATAGATGTAAAAAAACAGCTGTTTAAATTGAAATCAGCAATAAAGGAACAAAGACAAAGAAGACAATTACAGACTTTAACTTTTACTAAAAGTGAGTTGGAAAGCCATTAAAGTTTTAAACAAAGCAGTGTTAAGATCTGATTTACCTTTTAAAAGGATCCCTCTTGCTGCTATTATTAAGAATAGCTGATAGAGAGCAGAAATGGAAACAATGATCCCTTAGATCAAGCACCAACAAACTGTATGGCTTGCCTGCATTTGAAATAAGGCTTATTTTCATATGCCTCAACTAAAAATGTTCTTTTAAACTGAGACACAGTATCTGTGCATATTTATGGAATACAGTGAGATAATTCAGTACATGTATGTAATGTATAATGACTAAGACTAGTTTTTGCACTTTAAGGGCTGTTAAAAAGAAAAAAAAAATGAACAGGGGACAGAAACTACTATATATGGCTTGCTAAGTTTAATTTATTATCTCGCCTTCGAGAGAAAAAATTGTCTGGCTCCCCAGTATGAAGACTATTACAATAATCCCGTTAAGAGATTGCTATGGCTTTGACTAGAGTTGTGGCAACTAAGTAGTTCAAAGTGGTCTGGTTCAAGACAGATTCTGAAGTTAGAATCAATAGAGTTTACAGATACTGAATGAGAAATGGGAAAGAAAGATCAAACATTACCCCAAGGTTTTTTAGTGTGCGGAACTAGGAGAGTGGAATTTCCATTTACTAAACAAGGAAGACTGTAGGTAAGCAGGTTTGGAAAGGCACAGCAGCATTCAGTGCTAGACATATTAAATTTGAGATGCTCTATTAGAAAAGACATTCAAAAAAAGAATAAATTAGAGCAGTCTGGTTAGACAGATAAATTTAGACACATAGCCTATACTTTAAAAAATCAGATAATCAAGGGTGTGGATTTAGATGGAGGACTGAGACCTGAAGTAGCCACTGCAGAGGAATCCGGGAGACGGGAATTGCAACGGTGTGGTAGGAGGAAAAGCAAATAAGCACATAAGAAGAGAACACATCCTTCTTCTTCTGTCATTGTTTCCAGAGGAAAAAATGTTCATCAATGCCAAGAACTGCCAAACAACTAAGATGGAGAACTGAATTCAAAAACAGAAATCTTGGTGGAAAAATAGAAACAAAAGTTTAACAGGAAAGAGTCAAACTGAAGAATGGGATGGAATATACCAAAATAATCTGATAGGGAAAAAAAATGATCATTCAAAAGTAGAAAAAAATGCCAAAACCTTGTCTTAAAGCTGTGCATAGTATGGTATCTAGGTCACAAGTTGGAAGTTTGTGCAGCCATGGTTAGCACAGCTCTCTTGTAGTTACAGTGAAAAACTTTTTTTTTTTTTAATTAGGAAGTTTTTTTGTACAGCTTCTTTTCAAAGTATAACTGATACCATTAAAAAACAAAATAACCAATGTCTTTTTCAATTCTGTAATTATGTTATAGTTTTCAAGAAAAGATTTAAAATTATGTTCTTTTAATTAGTGGCTAATTTTCTCAGTGCAAAAGAATCACTTACCATACTGTTATTGAGATTCTTGTCAACTTTGCAGAATGTGTGTGGTGGGCTTTCCCCTTTACTGGGGATAATAATACATATGTCTGTGACAGCCAGTGTGTTCTGAGTCATGTTTTCAGAGGCTCTTCGGTAAGTGATATAAATCCTTTGTGATGAGGTACTGCCACTAATATTTGCAGGACGTCCATAAGGAGTATTTTGAATAATTTCACAGCCTTGTTTCAATCTTTCTTTCCAGTCATATAAAACCCTAAAAATAAAATTTAAAAAATAAATACACAAACATACAAGGTACCATTAAATGTGGAAGGCAATATTCTCAGGCATTATGAACTCATCCCAAAGTGTAGCAGTGCTAACAATATTGTACATCTTATTATAAATTTGAACTGTACAGTCCCGCATAAAATTAAGAGGATAACTGTTTTCCCCCACTAAAAATTTAAATAAGAAAAAGTTCAAATAAACTTTCGTGTTTGTCAACATAAATGAGAACCTTGTTTAGCATTTTATTTATTTATGTATTCATGTATTTATTTATGTATTCACGTATTTATTTATTTATTTATTGTGGTACTGGGGATTGAACTCAGGCCCTTGTGCTTACAAGGCAGGCAGCAGAACCACTGAGCCAAATCTCCGGCTCAGCATTTAATTTATTTTTGTCTCCCAAAAAATCTTTAGAAAAAGCAACTTGTACATGCCTTTGAACACTTAGGCAAGAGGACTGTAAGTTCAAGCCCAGCCTGGGCAACTTAATGAGACCCTGTCTCAAAATAAAAAATAAAAAGAGCAGGGGATACAGCTCAGTGGTGGAGAGCCCCTGGTTTGATCCCCAGTCCTAGAGAAAATGAAGGGAAAGGGAGAAAAAGACAAAGGAGCAAAAAAGGAACTGAAGAAGAAAGGAAAGGAAAAAGAAAAAAATTTGCATTTTGGCCAAAGTTAAAATTTACAATAAATTACATGCTCAGACAATATAGGACCTTCTTGCATACTTTCATTTCTAATACTTCCTTTAGCTTCAAGAGGAGCTTCAGTTCAAGAGTAAATAATCTCAGATATATTTTAATTAAAAATCTGTGAGAAAGGGCTGAAAGTGTAGCTCTGTGGTAGAGCACTTGCCTAACACACACAAGGTTCTGAGTTCTATCTCAAACACTGAAAAGAAATCTATGTGAAAGACACCTTTTCTTCTTCTTTACTGTGGCAAAATTACAAGTTTTTAATAAAGGGCAGACTTGACATTCCCTTTTTAAGCCTCGATACTGGCAGTAGGAAACACTAAGAAAACCTCCCGCTTAACAATATTAGTTTATCCCCTCACAGAAGGCACCAATTTGACTTTAATGCAGTCCTTGACATTTTTTTAAAAACTGTATTATATTAAATGTGTTTCTGTGTTTTGTATAAAATGGTTATTAACAGGTAATGTCTTTAACATCAATCAACAGTCCCTCATATAAAATCCTATTATACAAATAAAGTTTAGAATCAGGAATTGGTTAAATTGTTTCTTTCTAAAATAATCATATCGACAGATGTGGTGGTACATGCCTGTAATCCCAGGGATTACAGCCTTGGGAGGCTGAGGCAGGAGAATATCCGTAAGTTCAAGGCCAGCCTGAAGTACAGAGCAAGACTTTGGCTCAAAAAATCCTCCCCAAAACCAAAATAATAAAAATAAAATGATCATACCTTTCTAATTAATTATATAATTCCATGGGCCAGGGATATAGCTCAGTGGTGCCACAGCCTGCCTCGCAAGCACAAGGACCCAAGTTTGATCCCCAGTACCCCCCCAAAAATTATATAATTCCTCTTTTGCTCCTGGCTATCAACAATATTTTATTGAAAATTTAGACCTAAATTTGACGTTCAATCATAACAACTATGTTAACCCTAACATTAGCTGAAGTGCTTTGTCTTCTTCCTTTTGATCTTGTTGCGCATGGTGGTGCACGTGCTATCTTAGCTCTCAGGAGGGTAGGGAGGTGGACAGTGAGTTACAGGCCAGCCTGGACTACCTAGTGAAACTGTCTCTAAATCAATCAGCAGCACCTAGCATAAAGAAATGAGACACAACTGAACTCAAATTCCTACACTTAGTACTACCTGCATCACCTAAGGCTGTACTTAACATTTTGCCTTATAATACTCAGCTATAAAATCAAAACTTTATGGTTTAAAAGAAATCCATAAAGTGAAAAGCCACAGAAAGAATTTAAGTATTTGCAAATCATATAACTAGAAAGGGACGGTCTTAGAATATGTAAAGAAGTATTAGAGCACAACATGAAAAAGAAAACACAATTTCTGAAAGGGTAACAGACCTAAATAAGCACTTCTTGCCAATGAGCACATGAAAAGATATTCAACATCTTTAGCCATCAGTTGTACGCAAATCAAGACTATGAAGTGATACCATTTCACATCCACTAGAACAGCTATAGTTAAAAGGACAATTTGGAGAAACTGAAAGCTTCATACACTGCTGGTAGGAATGAAAAATGGTAGAGATCCTTTGGAAAACATTCTGGCAGTTCCTCAACAGGTCAGATAGAGAATTACCATATGACCCAGTGATTCTACTAATAGGTATACATAAAATAAAAGTAAAAATATGTTTACATAAAAACTTTTATATGACTATTCAGAGCATTATTCATAATTGTCAAGAAGTGGAAATATCTCAAGTACCCATCAACTGATGAATGGATAAATAAATTATGGTATAGCCATATAGTGGAATATTTTTAGCCACATTAGTGAATAAAGTTCTGATACATAACATGGATGAACCCTAAAAATATGCTCAGTGAAAGAAGCCAGTCAGAAAAGACCATATATGGTATGACTCCATTTACATGAAATTTCCCAAGTAGGCAAATCTATAGATTGGTAGTAAACTGTGACTGTCTAGGGCTAAAGAGGTTAGGGAACCTGGGTAGCAACTACTAGTGAATTGTTTCCTTTCTGCCATGATGAAAATGTTCTACTATATATTGTGGTGATTGCAACTAACTCTGAGTAAACAAAGATATACTGAATTGTGTACTTTTTTTTGTACCAGGGATCAAACTCAGAACCTTGTGCTTTGGGCAGGCGGCAGAACCACTGAGCTAAATTGCCGGCCTGAACTGTGTACTTTAAATGGGTGAATTGTAGGGTAATTAGTAAATTAATGAAGTTGCTATAAACAAAAAATTGTTTCAAATTCAGTACAGTACTACAAGTAAATTTCTACTGAATCCCAAGATGCTTGTTTGATTCACAGTTAAACACTCATTATAATCATTACAACATGTTTAAAAGCCATTCTTTTCTGTACTTTAAAAATAAATAAAGCTGGGTGAAAAGGTGTATGCCTATAGACCCAGCTACATGAGAAGGTGAGGCATGAGGAATGCTTGAGACCAGCATGGGAAACAGACAAAGACCCTGTCTCAAAAGAAAATAATAAAAATTAAGTTTCTGATCAGAACAATACATAAATTTTTGGTACTTTTCTATGAATGTTTTTTAAATCCTGTCCTTTGCATCTAAGGGAAAGATAAGAGTTCTGGGAACCTCTAGGACAAAAAGAGACAAAAGGTAAGCAGGAAAAGAATGTAAGATTTTGGATATAAACATATCTCTTTTTTCTAAATCTACCATACCGCTAACTAATGAACAAAATGAACAATTAACTTCAAAATCTAGAAGATACATATTTGGATCAGTAGCTTTATTCTTTAAAATTACTTACCCTAGATCTGTAAGTGGTGGCTTATCTCTTCCTCTTCTATAGCAAAGGTAAATCTGGGGCCCCACAAGACTCCCATTATTGAGATCTGCTGACAATCCAGTTGGGGTAACATCAATGCAAACATAATTCCGTGGCACTTCCTCCCCAAGAGATTTAATGATAACTGAAACATCTGTGATAGGCTCTTTTGGTTTAGCTACTTTATGACAGGCATCATTGAAGTGAATTTCTTCTTCAAGAGGCTTTGAAACATCAGTTAATCCTGCTACTACAAAGTAGTCAGCAACACGAGGTCCCTTGTCTTCAATCATCTTCCATTACATATGGTCACATCTAAAAGGAAAATAAAAAACTAGTATTCTATCCTGACAAGTAAATATAAGTGGCTGATGTACAAATAAAAACACAAAACTACAAAAAGAATGCTATCTACCTAATATTCACACTAATATTACATTATATACAAGTACAAAGCATGTCCCTTTTTTAAAAGAATGAGAGTATCTTCAGCATTTTTATTTATTATAAACGTAATGCATGCATTTCCAATTTTTTTTTTTTTTGGTACCAGGGATTGAACTCAGGTCCTTGCGCTTGCAAGGCAGGCAGCGGAACCACTGAGCTAAATCCCCGGCCCGCATTTCCAATTTTGATAACATGGAAACCTAGGTCATCTAAATAAACAATAACAACAACAAAACTCTTCTTAGAATAAGAATAACAGAATAACTTGCAAAAATGTACTAATGGAAATTCTCAGGGCTTCAAAACACTGAGGAAACAAAAAGCCTGAATATAGTCTATAATAAGCTAATATTGGGTGGGGAAATTTGCTGATCTCAATAATCAAGGGGTTTTTGTTTGGCTTTACAGGAACAGGAAACAAAGCTTTGGAACCACATCAGATAGGGAACTGGAAATGAGACACCTACATAGAGCCAAAGGCTTCAAATGACTATATATATACTGAGTTAAAGAGTGAATTTTAAAAAATCCACCCACTGGGCTAGGGCTGTAGCTCACTACAAAAGTGTATGCCTAACAAATGCAAGCTGGGTTCACTTCTCAGCACTTCTGAAAAAACAAACAAAAAACCCATCCACTAGCACCAGGAGTTAAAGTCTGCCTCAATCTGCCTCTTGGCTGAGGTAGATTTATGGCCTGAGCTCGATTTATGGCCTGAGCTCAAGCCATTTGCATGATCCGAGGAACCTCAAGCTGAGAAATTAATAATAAAAATGTTCTCAGGCCAGTGATGTCCCCAAGGAAGCAAATGCAAAACAGCTCTAGAGGGGACAACCCAGGTTTCCAACATATAAAGCCCACCTCAAGATGAGCCCCTATTCTAAAGCCACAAAAGCATACAAGAAAAAAATCCACCGTGAATGAATCTTACCAGATACAACAAATAGAAGATGGATGCCTACAATGAATCCAAAGAAAAACATAAAAAGTAGAATTTACCATATATTGAGTACTTCAATAGTAAAATCTCCTTCAGTTGTGTAGTATTACTTATACTTTACTTTTAAAAAAGAAAAAACTCCACAGAACTGTCATATTTATATACTGCTGTTACAGGAAAAAGTTTAATCAAAAACAGAATTTCCCAGAAAGTGTTTCATATCAGACTTAGTTCCAATATATGCAAAGAAAGGATTCCAAGAACAAATAAATTAGGTATATATACTACACATCTCTTTTACATATTTACTCTTTCTTTGGCAAGAGTACTCCAATTCTCTTGAGGATAGGCAGAGAAGAGAAGGGGATGAGAGAGAAAAAAATTAAAGCTTAGCAGTCATTTTTTATAAAAATAACAGGACTTCTCAATCTTATCTGAGTAATGAGTCCTGTCAGTCTGACTATGTGCTTAGAAAATGAAACTAAGGAGGGTTTAAATATTCCCATATATTTTGCTTATATATTTAAGTCTCCTATGCAACAGTTCCTTTATACCTAAGAGCTTAAACTTTTCAAAAACACTTCCTAGACTGATGGTAAAAAGACAGTAATAACCTGCTTTTCCGAGAAGACTGTTAAATGCCAACTCATCAGTCCTGGCCTCCAGAGTAGCTGGGACTCCAGATGCATAGCCAGCCTTACTCTTAATTTTCAACCAACTGTTTTAAAAGTAACTTTGGGGTTTAGAAGTTAATGGAAAGATACTGTTAAAAACTACAAGGCAAAGAAAATATTAAAAATATTTAACATAGTAATGGATAATTAGTATTTCCTAACAACTCCATATTACATTTATTTTCTTTGAAAACAGAAAATAAGAAGGAAGTGCTCTCTATTCCAAAAAGGTCAGAGAAAACTAAATTGCTAAGTCATTCATAAGAAGGCTTTTACCCATTCAGCAACCAATGGAGACTGATTTTACTCCTTTCAATTTCTGTCTAATCAATTCAGATTCTTTTTATTTCTTATTGCACCCATTAGACAAAAGTAATTAAGCATTTGTTACTTAGGCTAACTCTGAAGGCAAAAGAGTGAAAATCACAGGAAACATTCTTAAAATGTATAAAACGCAAAAACTTCTGAACATGCAAAGTTTTTTAGAATGATCAACTACTACTGCAATGGCAAAAGGAGCAAAAGCCTTCCAGATAGGTCCTGACAAACAGTCACAAATACAGACGTATATACAAAAACAGTAAGTTAAACAATGGACCAGTTCACCACACCCAAGTTTAATTAAAGTAAATAAATTTTTTGCTTTTAAAAATTATACATTTTCAGGCTGGGGATTTAGCTCAGTGGTTCCGCTGCCTGCCTTGCAAATGTAACAACCCAAGTTCGATCCCCTGTACCAAAAAAAAAAAAGGACACAGCAACAACAAATTATACATTTTCCTAGTTATCCTAGCTCAGTGATGGCAAACCTATGGCACATGTGCCACAGGCAGCTGTTATCACCAAAAGCTCTAAAAAATTTGCCATCATTGTCCTAGCTCATATTTTCTTACAGTATCAAAACCAGAGATCACCATTTCTAGAACTTCATCTTTCTTCCAAAGAGGTAATCTGTTCTTCAAATAATTTTATTCTTTTCCTCTTTTACTATAGTGTTTCCTCTTTCACTACATTTCCTCTTTCTAGTCAATATATGGTTCACCATATTTTTCAAAGCAAATATATGTGCATTTTCATTTAAACTATAATCTGCACAGAGCAGCCAAAAGAAAAAATAAAAAATTTAATTCACAATAAATCAGGTTTAATAGTTCACTATATTCCTTGGTCTCCCCTGAGAACAGACTATATCCTAATCCTCATACCTGGCTACAATCAGAGAATGTGTAAGTCTTTGAATTGTGTATTTAACAATCATTTTCCAAATTGTTATAATCTTTATAATTATACTAAATGACTCTATAATATTGTATCATACAGAAATATATGCTGATCCTAGCATACCTGGGAGGCTAAGGTAGGAAGATCCCAAGTTTCAGCCCAACTTGGCCAAATAAAGAAAGGTCCAAAAAGGCCAAATTAATAAAAATAATTAAAAAGGCTGGGATGTAACCCACTGTGAAGGCCCTGAGTTCAATCCATAAGAGAGAGGGAGGGGAAGTGAGAGAAAAGGAAGAAGAGGGTGGGGAGGTGAAGAGAGGAAAAGAGATATATATTACCAATACACTATTTTCCCATTCCTAGATAGTATCTAAAGCACATGGTGTGTAGGTACTTTCAAAGTATTTATTAAATTTTATTTCATAACTTTCCTCAGCATATAATATGAAACACAAGGTCTTTTTTTCTATAATTCAGAATTATTTTTCTGAACCTTAAAAACTATAGTTGCTGAAATGCATAAACTAGGGGCTTGAGTCTAGTGACCATTAACCACCGTTAGGACATACAGCAAAATTAAAAGTGTTCTGCGTAGGGCCAGGGGTTTAGCTCAGTGGTTCCACTGTCTGCCTCATAAGTGCAGGGACCTGAGTTTGATCCCTGGTACCAGAAAAAAGAAACAACAAAAAATGTGCTGGGTAAGTCATTCATTCATTTAATAAAAGATCTAACACTATTCTAGACAATAGTGAAAACTGAGAGAAAAATTATTATTAAGATCTACTCCTAAGTGAAATAAATAAGTCACACATATGAAAATACTGAATAGTTTCTCTGGTGTGAAAAACTAAAATAGTACTCAAGATCCTAATGGGACAATTAGCAACGTGAAATAGGGACAGTGAGAAGGATAGGGAAAGGGGAATAAGGGAAAAGGAAAAAAATAGGAGAAAATGTAAAAATGGAATTAAAGTGTTTGAAGGCGGGGAGGGGAGGGGGGGTGAAAGGAGGGTGGGGACAAGGGGAAAAAATGAGAACCAAGACCTGGCATGTAAAGGTACAAGATCCCAATAATGAATGTAACTGTACTGTCTACCTAGAATGTATCAATAAATTCAATTTAAAAAAAAAAATCTAACACTATTCTAGGAGATAGTGAAAACTGAGAGAAAAATAACAGCCTCAGACCGGGCCAGAGATTTAGCTCAGTGGCACCGCACCAGAGATTTAGCTCAGTGGCACCCCACCTGCTTCACAAGTGCAAGGTCCTGAGTTTGATTCCTGGTAACTCCAACAACAACAAAAAAGAGCCTCTGATTTCAAAGTTTCTCATTTAGCTCTACCTATCTTTCTTTATCTTTTTCTACACTTTCATTTTACCTCTAGCCACTTCTGCATCCATCATCCTTCCAGACTGTGAGTCCTTGCCTTCACCCTGCCCAAAGTTCTCCTACCTGCCTTTCCCTATGAGCTCCTTACACAGAAGCTATTACCACTATTTTATTCTCTCTTTCCTCTTATGGGTTATGTGAGGGAGATTTCTGGAGCTGGCAAGTCTTGTCTCCAATCTACTTTGGAGCCCTTCTATATCTATCTCCAAGTAAAAATTTAAAATAAAAAATTAAACAAGATCCCAACAATGAATGTAACTGTACTGTATCCCTAAAAGGTACCAATAAACTCAATTAAAGCTGAAAAAAAAATTAAAACATAACTGTGTAATCTGACAAAGTCTATTTTGAAAGATAACTAATTCTTGATTTATAAAAAAATATGATAGGAATTGTTATTTGGAGGGGAAGCAATCTTATTATTAGCCACAGTCCAACCTTCTATTTTTATAGCCAGAGAAACTGAAGCACAGAGGGTGATTTGCTGAAGACTTCTTGACTAGTTAGTGGCAAACCTTGGGCAAGAACTCGAATCTCTTGACCCAGTATTCTTTATGTTGAGGATTTTGCCTCTAATAAACAGTATCGAATTAATACAGATCCAAGAAGTATCTTAAGACACTTCTCAATAATTCATGTGATGTCCTTGGTTACTTGTAATTACTATGTGGTGACTATACTTCAAATTCTTAAGAATTCTGACAAATTCAGGTTTCAATGTGTTTAAAACAGAAAACAACAAACTGAAATAAATCACAATGAAAAATAAAAGGTACTTACACATTACTGAAGATTTTTGTCTGAAAATAATACCAGATCCCAATTTGTGAATTCTGCAGGCCTCAGAGTTCAAAAAATAACTGTATTAAGAAGAAAAAGAATTGGGCTTAATTTTGAGCCAAATATTCCCCTTAGTATACCTGTGGATATTTAAAGTTCTATTAATAATTTTTACACAAAACAACTGCATGCATTGTACTCATGTGGTTAAGAACCTAAAAGTCATTTTCACATGCCAGCTCTTCTAGCAAACATTTTTCAGTCAGGAACAGATATATGCTTAAAAACACCAGATAAAGAAGAGTAAGACCATGGTGAGAAAGAGAAAGCGTAAAAAAGTGCATAAAAGAATAAATGTCCAGAAGCACAAAGTTGAGAAAGTTTTAAAAATGTCTACTTCTGGGCATTTATGTATAATGCCTCACTCATGAAGAAAAAAACAAACCTGTATAAGATAATTCAAATATAGATTCAAGTAACTTCCATATACATATGTTTCAAAGAATTCAATGACCACAAGTTCTATTATAAATTTTATAGATTACTACTTAAACAGAATCAGTTACATCAAATCCTTAATAATAGATACAGTGGGGATCTCATCAAAGAGCCACAATCTTGTAACAAGGATAATGTCACTTTGCAAGTAGGATTTAATAGGTCATTAACATGTTTTCTTTAGTAAGCTGTTGTGATGAGTAATTTTAAACACTAAATGAAAGATGGTGCCACTGACAGTTTTACAACATAGCCAAACTGACTGTATTGTGCCAATTTACTGTAAGTTTAGCTTTATAATGCTAGACATGCACGTGCGTGTGTGTGGGCGGGTGGGCTTGAGCGGGCGAGCGTGTGCTCGCGCGCGCATGCGCGCGCGCGCACACACACACACACACACACACACACACACACACACGCGCATGAGTCTCAGGAAGTGTCCAAAGCTTTTGGAGGAAAAGAAGCTGAAATGCAGAAATCATAAATTTCAACAGAAAAAAAACACAACTTCAGCTAACTGAAATATCTACTAACGACAGGAAAATACCAGCAGCAACAAACAGGAATGAGATTTACCTAACTAGATTGGTCCTAGATATGTGTATGTGTATGGGAAGTATGAGTGAAGGGGAAAATGGCCTAAATTATTTCAAGTCAAGAATTTGATAGTGTCTTGAAACGGAGGGTGAAAAGGATGAGAAATAATGTAAATATAATCTTTTGTTACCTTTTGGACTGCTCAAAATAATCAGGATAAAATATGTATTTTTTAAAAGTAGGTCACCAGGGCTGGGGATTTAACTCAGTGGTTCCATCACCTGCCTCGCAAGTACAAAGCCCTGAGTTCAATTCCTAGTACAAAAAAAAAAAGTAGGACACTCCTCAGGCTCGGTGAACTATTTCAGGTAGGAAATGCAAAATAGTATTATGTTTTTCAAAATTTCTAAAATCTTACTGTTAACAAGCAAAAAAGAGATAATGTAAATACTGGGCTGCTGAAACATTTCTAAAAATTCAGCATTAAGCCAGGGTTGATGGTGAATGTTTATAATCCCAGAACTTTGGGTGGTAAAGGCAAGAGGATCACTAATTAGAGCTTGGCCTGGGCAACTTAATGACAGTGAGATCCTTTCTCAAAATTAAAAAACAAATAAATAAATAAAATTTAAGAAGGCCTGGAGCCCTGCATTCAATCCCTAGAATAGTACAATTAAGTTCAATTAAAATGTAGAAGTTCAACATTAGATTATCACAAAAAAATTCTAGTTAAAAGACACGATATATACAAAACTACTGGTAAAATTTGAACATTATTGTATTGATAAGCCACTAAGCTTCTTTAGATGAAAAGATGAGTGTGCTACAACCAAGGCCAAATATATTTTATGCTACTCTAAATTTCTTAAATTAGCAAGAACAGTGTTTTAATGACTGAGCTAAATTTAAAATTTGCATTATTACTTAAAAAATACTATTTCCACAGTTGAATTTTTAAGATTAGAATTGCATTTACAATAATATCAAAAACTTCCTTTTGGACAGAATCAACTTCCAAAAACTTAGTCTGATTCTATGACTTCTATGAAAAAAATGAAAATATTAGGTTTGATTTCCTATTCGACACAGATGAGATTATATGTACATAATAACATGCATCCATCACCAATGTCAAGACAAAGTACAGCTGCATTACAAGGATCCTTGGTATTGCTTTTTTGTAAGCACAAACACTTCCCTCCAGACCAGTATATCCTACTGTCCCTAATGGCTGTGGAGTAATATGTGTGTGTGTATATATACACACATATACATATACATATACATATACACACATATCTTTTTAGGTACTAGGGATTGAACCCAGGGCTTTCACTCTGAGCTACATACCCAGCCCTTTTTCTATTTTCTATTTCGAGACAAGGTCTCACTAGGGTGTCCAGGCTGGGCTTGAACTTGTGTGAGCCTCAGCCTCCCAGAGTACTGATGTAGTGGTGCATTTTTACCAGGAAGTACATACAGTTGTGAAGGAAAAGATGTTTCCAAGAATGCATTCTTACAAAATGGATGCAGAAACAAACCAAAGCATAAATATATATGATATAGAAATACTTGCTGGTCATATTTACTCAATTGCTAGAACATTATACTTGACTTATACAAACATAAATATAGAGACATATACAAGCACACAAAAGAACTGAGAATGATCAATCATCTATCAAATCACAATGAAGACCAGTCTCAGTTCTGTGACAAATTTGCCTATCATGGATAAATTCTAGACTAGAAACAAGTAGACAATATGAAATTATGGTACAAAGCAACTACAGTGAGTTTTTCCAGATATAAAAGAATATAAAAAGAGGGCCGGGGATTTAGCTCAGTGGTTCTGCAGCCTGCTTTGCAAACACAAGGTCCCGAGTTCAATCCCCAGTACCAAAAAAAAAAAAAAAGAAAGAAAGAAAGAAAGAGGAAAAAAATATATAAAAAGAAATCTTCATTTACTTTGTTCAAGAGCAACTCTGGCTCTCACCTGGAAATTACATTAGCACTAATGTAACTGGTATTGTTTTGAAAATGTAGATGTGTTCTGACAGAACAGGAACAGCCTGGAAACAACTAGGTATTAACATATAAAGACTGTTTGTCTCTGGATAGACATTTATAGTTTATTCAAAGGCAAGAACGCTGCTTTCTATATCTTCTGATTCCCTCAAATGTGTGGCCTACACACGATGGTAGATGCATATTTATTAAATGATTAGAGCAACAGAAAATACAGTAACATGAAAACACCATAGAATCAAAGGATTTTAGAGCTAGGTGAGTCCCTGGAGATTTTGTTTTAATTGCTCTTTTTATAGTTGAAGAAATTGTATAATTAAATAAAAGTATTACAGGTTGCCTAATATCAAATTAATCAATTTATGATTTAACTCTTACGGCTTTATTTTTGGTACCAGGGATCAAAATCAGGCCCTTGTGCTTGTGAGGCAGGTGGCAGAACCACTGAGCCAAACGCTTGGCCCTCTTATGGCTTTTATTTGGAGTTCTACTACACCACAGTGTATATCCAAAGAGGAAAAGAAAGCAATGCCTCAAGGAGATTGGTGGGTTAATTAGTGAATGTTAGCTTTGATGGACGGACAAAAGGTTAATAGATAAGTAGGAAAAAAGCTGGTAGAATGCATAATAAAAAATAAAGTAGTAAAATAAAAACAAAGTTAAATACATATGGCAAGAAAAGGTATATAAAATGAGAGGGAAAGTTTAAAAGAATAAAAGTAAAAATTTGGACAAAAATAAAAATGAGAAAGGTGAGAAGTGACTAACAATGGATGGGGAAATTGTATGTGGAAAACCTTTAATACTACATACATTCTTTTAAATAAAGAAACGAATGGAATTTACCATTCCCACAATAAAATCATATTTGCACTAAATATGAAACACAATAAGTGTATGGTGTTTACTAGTCTGGAGTGAAAGTCTGGTTTTAAATTTCCTTTCCTGCACCATCTTCTTTTACTTAATTTTCCAAATGCATATTACCCCCATATCACAAACTTTTTACTTTCTCTTTGAATTATCATATGTATTTCGTAGCTGATTTTTTTTTTAAAAACCAGGGATTGAACTCCAGACCTTGTGCTAGCGAGGCAGGTGGCAGAAACACTGAGCTAAATCCTCAGCCCAGTAGTTGATATCTAAAATGAATTATTTCCAGCACTGGAATTTGTTTCTCTCAAACACACCTGGTTTTTCTTCTCTAAATTTCACAATCACACACAACTACTCGAAATTATATAGATACACAAGACTTAATAGTTCTATCACTTGCTAAGTGTTGAACATTTCAATTTCTTATTTTAACACATTTTAAAGACTATGAGATCTGTTAAAAATCCCCTTCTATTTTTTCTCACACTGCATCTGAAAAGGACTTTGAGAATAAATTAATGCTTGAAAACACCTTTGAGATTTCTATTACCTTTCCACTACCAATAATGACTGGTACCATCTTTCAATCTGTAAGAACTACTAGATGGTTGGTTAAAGATTATAAAAAGAACAGTTCACATAGAAAGAAACCAAATATGTACTAAAATGCTTGGAAGAATCATTATCCTTGCAGACAATTAAATTCAGCTTTGAGGTATTATATTAAATTCAACTACAATATAACATTAAATTCAATGCTGGTGACACTGGAGCAAAGTGAGCATACCTGACAACTGCTAATGGCAATATGAATGAGAATGGCTTTCCTAAAAGAGCAATTACTTAAAACTTATGATGGCATGATGGCACACACCTGTAATCACAGTACTCAGGAGGCTGAGGCAGAAGGATTGCTGAGAATTTAAGGCCACCCCAGGTCACACAGTGAGTTCAAGGCCAGCCTGGACTACATAGCAAGACCTTGCCTCAAAAAACAAACAAACAAACAAACAAAAAACCTCATGTATTATTATCAAGTAACTCTTATTTTGATGAAAATATTTTTTTAATTTGAACTCATACATGTTGAGAGTACAATAGCGGTTACCAGAAACTGAAGAGCAGGGATAGCAGGGGAGAGGGAGCACTGAGGAAAGGCTAGCCAATAGGAACTAAATTACAGAGAGGAAAAATAAGTCCTAGTGTTCTATTCCACAGCAAGAGTGACGACAAGTCATGATAACATTCTATTATTTTTAAAAAACTAGGATCTTGAGATGTTCACCAGTGAACAGTCCTTTTGCCTCCTGAACAGCTGGATTACAAGCATGTGGTACATCTGATTTATTCTTTAAACTTTTTTCATCTATTTTCAGCAAAAATCTTTTTTTCTTAATCCCCACTCAATACTATTACTGGCAAATCTGTCACCAGCCATGACTCACCACTGTGATCCCAAAATGCCTACTTAATAACTCTACCTATATATGTTAGCCAAAAGAGAACTACAATATTTCTTTGGCTATTGTCCACTAAGCTTAAGGCAACTTTCCTGCCAACTACACATCATATACTCTCTATATAAATTTACCACTAAGGATGCAAATTCGAACCTAGGATGTGTATGGCATATTTTCTCCTTTCTTTAGTTTTCTCTCACCTTAGCATTTTTCACTAACATACTATACAAGGTGTGGTCACAAACTGCAGTGACCACAGTGAATGTTTTAATCTTTTTAAAAAATTATCACAGTAAAAGATACATTGCTATCCTCCTTAAAATATTCCTCCTCATTTCAAACACACTTATCCTTTGTTCTTGGTGATTTCTGAAGAAGTTGTGGAAGTTCTCTTTAGTGAGTGTCTTTGGTTGGGCTGTCATGGCTGCCTTGATGACCTGAATCAATCCAAAACATTTACCATTCATGGTCACTTTGACTTTGGGAAAGACCAAGGAGTCCCTTGGTGCTAGATCCAGTGAATAAGGTGAATGAAGACACACTGCAATGTTTTCACTAGCCTGCTTTTTCAACAGATGGCACTCAGCAGCAACATTTACCATATTTTTGGTCACACTTCATAAAGGCATTCATGAAAGAGGACTTCCAGACTGTTTCATAAAGTGGCAACAATGATGGATTAAGTGTGTTCAAGAAAGAGGGAGTACACCATGACAGGGATTTATAGCAACGTGTTATTTACTGTAATAAAATTTTAAAAATTTAAACATTCACCATATTTGTCACAGCACATATATTTTACCTATTTGTTTTATTTGTTCTCTTTATCTTCACAAGACTTTAAGTTCTGTAAGAACAGAGATTTTCCTGTTGTATTTACTGTGGTATAACCAGCAACCAGAAGAACATTTGGTAAATAGTAAGTGGTCAGTATTTATTGAATGGGCAAATGAATAAACAGAGGTATCCATAACTAAAGCAATAAACTTATAATGTGGTGGGGAGGGGACCTGAGAATGTAGGCTGTGGATAGAGACTGTGTTTAGCATAAGACCCTGGGCTTGGTTCTCAGCACTGCCAAAACAAATTGATGAGATAAAATGTGGCAGGTATGATTGAATCCTATGCAGCAGTCAAAAGCAATTAAATAGATTTAAAAAGACAGAAACATGAATAAATCCTTTAAATTTAATGTTGAATAAGAACAGTAAAAATCAGCCAGGCATGGTGGTGCATGCCTGTAATCCCAGCACTCGGGAGGCTGAGGCAGGAGAATCGCTGTGAGTTTGAGACCAACCTGGGCTACATAGTGAGGTCCAGTTCAGCCTCACCGACATAGTGAGACCCTGTCTCAAAAAAATCTACAGCAAAATAGCACTTACATAAATCAAAATCACATACATACCCAAAATAGCACTATAGTTTTCAAAAATATATTCAGGATGATATATTGAACATATTAAAATGGATACATGTAAGGGAAAGAGAATAGAAATGAAGGGCTAAAAGAGGATTAAATTAACCCAGGGCCCCAAACAGACCAAAGACAGAAGTATACTGTGAAATGAGAAACACGATCAAATAAATTCTCTATATTTAACCACTTTTTTAAGCAAAACTCAAATCAGTATGACCTTGAGAAGAGCTATTTCAGTAAGGTGTTAGTATAAATGGCAGTCCACCTGGGAATGAGTTGAGGAGATAATGGGAGTTAAGTATACATATGGACCCATGATTTAGCTCAGTGCTCCTACCTCCCAAGCACAAGGTCCCGAGTTTGAACCCTGGTACCAAAAAAAAAAAAAAAAGAGAGAGAGAGAGAGAGAATATA
>NW_022900937.1:17416974-17432813 GCF_012274545.1 Fukomys damarensis
AGAGAGAGAGAGAGAGAGAGAGAGAATATATAATCCTTTGGAGGAGCTGTAGTATGAAGGAAGTAGAGAAATTGAGTGGAAAGTGGCAGAAGACATAAAATCAACAGATGGGTTTTTAAAAGAAGGAAATGAAAGGAGGTATTCAAAGGCAGTTATTCAGTAGAGAAAGTGAAGATGGAGAAAAAAAGATGACTGGAAAGAGGATAGCTGTAAAAACCATTGAGAGTGTGAGGGCACAGGATCTAAAACAGAAGCAAGGGTTATCACACTATAAAACTAAGCTGCTCATGATGTTTAAATCAGTAGTTTTCATGAGTATGTAGGCTTTGAGGTGCCGGGGATTGAACTCAGAACCTTTGCGCTCACCAGGCAGGTGCAGTGCCACTGAGCTAAATCCCTGGCCAAAATATGCAGGCTTTGGTGATATGTGCTCTTAACCATTTTTGGGGTCAAAAACTTCTCTGAACATCTAATATATGCTACTGATTTTCTCTCCCCTAAAATATTCACACAGAAAATGCTGAACTCAGACTTTATACAGAAATTGAGGGGGGCCTTAGCCAAGCTCCCCAAGCTAGTCTATACAATAGTCTGCCTTTCTTATTTTAAACACACAGATAAAAAAATATAGCTTCAGAAATTGCTACAAAGTGAAGATATCACTCATTATAAACATTTTCCATGTCAAGCCTGTGATAAGTCCATAACACAGAGAAAACACAAGGGCATACAGCTTAGGCTTGAGGAGTCAAAACAGGAAGATATCATATAAAAATCCTGCAATATGAAGAGGGTGAGAGTGAGAGATGGAAATGCATTCCAAACAAAAGGAGGAACAAGGAAAAAGGCATATCACCATTTCCCCCCTCTGCTTATCATGTCCCTCCTAAGTCCTAAAATGTTCTATGTCCTAAAATGCCCTAAAAGCACATCTGAATATACCTCAAGTAAAGCTGGGGTTGCGGGTAGATATTTAAAAGATGTAAGTGAGAAAAGGCAGACTGGTGGATTCAGGGAAAGGTAGCAACACTCCCAATTTGTGATGCTGGTAACACTGATGGTATTTTTTGTTTGTTTCATGAAAATTAACCTCATGCTTGAAACAGACACACACACACACACACCCTCTCCCAACCAGACAGCTAGCTGAAGTTCCTCCATTCTCTTCTCACCTCAGTCATTTCTCAGAATAGTCAATGTGGGTTTTGGGGGTATTTTTTGTGTATCTGCTTGATTGGTTGGCTGGTTATCTGTAATGGTGCAATGGGGTGGAACAGGAATCATGAATGAGTGGATACAAGAAAAGAGAAGTAAAGGTGTTAATCAAGTGATCAAATACTAAAGCACAAAGCACTCTGCCAATTGCTTTCATGAATCTTGTTTAATGGTAGGTATAATTCTAAAGGGAAGAAAATTATGTAAAATAGTATTTCATAAAATATACATAAACTTTCTCTAAAATTATAAAATTCCAGTACTGGAAGTTCATTTTAGAGATTTATCTTTTAAAATCACATGAGGTTTAAGAATCATTTTCACTGTTTACTTTTATAAAAACTATGTTCTTCATAAATTTTATCAGCTCTATCACTTTCATTCCTCTACTGTAGGAGATCTAAACTTCACCAGGAAAAATCAGTATTAAAGGAAACCAACGAACCACTACTAGAAAAATTTGATGAAGGAGTCTGAAAGCAAGTGATTAACAACATCTCATTCTCAAAAGTGACATCAAAGTTAAAAAGCAAGTAATTTGAGTATTCTAAAATCTACAACTGTCCTTTGAAAAAGACAATTATTTACTATCATGTGAACAACAGGTTTGAAAAAGGTTTTAATTTCAGTTTGAGTTCAATGTGTAAAAATACACTTCAGCCATACTGAACTACTTACTTTATACAACACTATGAGACTTCTGCAAATTTAGTTCCTCCTACCAAATACCCCCTACTCAAATGGCCAATGTAAAATATCTGAGACTCACTCTTGGCACCTGTCCCAATCGGTCTACCCTGGGAGATTGCCATTTTCTTTTCTTATGCTTCAAGAGTGTCCTGAACATATTTCTATTATGACTGTCATATTAATACTATAATTGTTTCTTTGAGCATCTCTTCCCAACTAGGTTATGAAAGTAGGCAATGTTTCTGTATTTGTAAATATGTTTCAGCACAGCCCATTTGAGAGTAGGCAGTCAGTAAATGTTTCCTAAATAAAAACATAATATATTCATGTTAATATAAGATAAAAGGTATATACCAATATACATCCATTTATAAAATAACAAAACTCAAACTTCAAATTCTGTATACAGAAGCTGATAACCTCCATTGATTTTTACTTAAAAAGAGGAGATATGTTTATCACTTTCACAATGATTATTTATGGACTGGAAATGAAATAATTTTATCTGCAACTACATACAGGTAGTGAGAGTTCTTTTTCTTTAATTTCATAAAAATCTTAATTTTATTTAATTTCATTAAAAAATCTTAATTTTATCCCTTTGTAATCACCAGCTTTTTTAGTTTATTTTTTACTAGTATATGTTTGTGATACATAATAATTACATTTGGGCCGGGCACTGCCTGCCTCCCAAGTGCAAGGTTCTGAGTTTGATCCCCAGTACAAAACAAAAAACAAAAAAACCACAAACCATAATAATTAACATATTATATACATACACACACACATATATATATACATACATACATATGTATATATGTGTGTGTATGTATATATATATATATAAACATCTTAATCATTTTTACTTTCCCTTCTGCTCCCAGACCTTCCATCTCTCCCCTTCCTCAGGACCTCTTCCCAACTTTTAGAAATCTATTTAGTCCAAACCTTCATCCAGGGCTATATGCCCTATATCTATTCCTTTTCTACAAAAATTAGGACAGAAAGTAATACCCTACATAACCTTGGCTTCATCAACCATAGCTGAGTGGATAGATACTTGTCTCAAACTATATTTTCTTCCAGGAGTTTAGGATGTGATCACAGAAGCATGAGCCAATAAATGGATTTAAGAGTCAGAAGATATGTGCAGCCACGCACAGTGGTGAAAGAACATGAAGAGAAAGAAAACAAAGCTGACAACTAACTAGGAGGTAGCAAAGAAATCATGCTGCCCCAGGATGGTAAGAAAGCAGCTCCCTGGGTTTCTGATGAGTTTCTAGTTCCTGGTTTCACTCTCATTCGTGAAACCTGCCTGTACTTCTATCATGAGGTGCCATGAAACCCTCAGTACCCTTATTATTAACTGCTTTTTTGTGTGTAAGCGACTTTGAGTTTGATTTGTTATTTACAAATGAAAGAAATTTGATTAAAGAACCTTCAAACAAAGAAAAAGTAACAATATCAAAATATCAGTTTATTATAGAAAGCAAAAAGAAATTGTTGAAAAATAGCTGTTAAACTAGCATCTTCAAAGATCCCACAGCCTATGAAAATGAAAAATATTCACCAACCATAATAGGTTCAAACAACACACTATAAATAAGTATTACTGTTCAGTAGTACTACAGTTACCCAGTATGCACAATGGCCCAGGGTTTCATGCCCAACACAGTAAAACAAACAAACAAACAAACAAACAGTTCTGGTATTCATAAAAAATAAAGATTCACATAGAGTATTTCAGCACTTAATTGAACAAATATTTTTTTAAAGAACAATTCTGACTAAAGGAGGGGTGAGGTACAGCTTTTCTGATGACAGCCAGTCCTATCTAACAAGCCAAAGTATCATCATAGTTTTCCTCATCCATCTATACTCATTTCTATTGAAAAACAGAATTTCAAAAGAATTTAAGGTGTATTATGTACACATACCAACTCATGATGAATGTAAGCATTATGTACAGCAAACATGTAGGAATAAACATATGAATGGCACTTCAGACACCTCAACTAAAATAGTATGGGGGGGGATTTCCCATTCGCCATTAGCACAGTCATTATAAGGTATTAGCTTCCAAAGTAAGACACATTTAGCTTTTCCATTTTTCTTTGATACTGGTTTGTTAGGAAGGAGATTTCCTTTTGTAACTCAGACTTTCTAGGAAATAAAGTTTAGTTTTTTTAGTAACAATTTTCAAGTAGATATTGACAAAGGACAGATACCAGTAATTTGTACTGTTCCTAGGTTCAAAACAGGACAAACTTGGGCCAAGGATGTAGTTCAGTGGCACTGCACCTGCCTGGCAAGCACAAGGTCCTGAGTTTGATTTCCAGTACAAAAAATAGGACAAACTTACTTTCATATAATAATGAAAGTTTAGCAAGACAGGGAAAAACCTCCAAATTTAACAGAAATAAGAGATTTAAAAAACTATATTTAGCTCAGTGGTTCCGCCAACTGCCTTGCAAGCACAAGGGCCCGAGTTCGATCCCTGGTACAAAAAGAAAAAAAAAAAAAAACAAAAAACTATTTCTACGAAGTTTTCCAAGATTACACACATAATTCTAGCATTTCAAATAAAACAAGAGATGTTAAAATGAGGGTAAAGGAAAGGTTTATATAGTATTGAATGAGGATTGTTATAAAAAGATGTTTTTTGAGAGTTGGGTAACAAACCAGGGCTTTTACACATATTAGGCCACTGAGACATATCCCTAGCCCCCCACCCAAAGATTTTTAAGTAAACAAGTCTCACTGTTTATAATCACAGAAGGCAAAGGCATGGATAAATTTTAATGACTTAAATCACCTTTACAAAGTTTTACTGAAACTTCATATGATTAGGATTGTCTAATACCCTGAGAATTTATTTTAAACTAAATACAAAAGGAATATCCTATATGTTTAGTTCAGAAATAGTTGGGAAGTTTTACAAATTCCACACTTTATCCTTTTCCTCAACTTTTATACTCTTATTCAACCATTCCCTACATGATTCAGTTCATCATCCAAATAAAATTAAAAAGCACAATCTGAGCAAAGCTATCCTCCTTGTACTTTAATCCATCCTAGGAAAGACTAGTTAAATGCTAAGTAAAACTTAAAAGAAGTCAAGAATATGTCTATAGTTTAAGCTGTACTATTATTAAGAAAATATGCTTTTAAATATGCAAGTAACTATATGGCATAATTAAGAAATGCTAATTATCATTAATGCCAATTTCAGATTTTTGACAAGACATCCAATATTAGTGCTACTAGAAAGAAACACTAGTGGTCAACATGACATGACATTCTCAAAAGCTAGAAATGTACCTTTTAAGACCCAGAATTAGTTGGTTTGTTCATTCATTCACTAATTCAAAGCCTCATGGTGGCAACAAATATGTAAATTAAAAAATTCTAAGGCCAATGTTGCTGTAATAAATTATTTACTAAGGTCTAAACATTATTCTAAATACTTCATTTGCATTAATGAATTTAAGTTTCACAACAATCTTAAGAAGGCATCATTATCCCCATTTTATAGGGGAAGACAATGAAGTACTGAGACAGAAGTAGAAGACTAATTAATGTACAGTTAATTAGTAAAGCCAGGTTTTAATCCTAGGTAGTCAGGATCCAGACCTAATTACTTTATCCTGCCTCTGCAAATACTACAATAATGCACTCAAATTCTTATTACATATCTTCTCTGGGTCTGGTACTGCTCTAGGTGCTTAAGATATAACACAGTAGTAGATTATCTAGGATTTCTAGACAAAGTAATTCCTTAATTGAGTCTGCAAGGATGTAAAGGAGTTAGGAAGACAAAATTCCAGCACTCTGGGAGGCTGAGGCAAGCAAACTCCAAGTTCAACTTATCAAGACTGTCTCACAATGAAAACAAAAAACAAAAAAAAAAACAGGACTGGAGACATCGTTCAGTGTAAAGGCTATGGGTTCAATCCCCAGTACTGCTAAAATAAATGAGTAAATAAATAAATAAAATACAAAAGGAACCAGAAGAAAGAAATGAACATTCTTAAGAAAGGCTGCGTAAGCAATACTGCAGTCAAAAATCTAGGCAGAAAGGCCACATAAGCGATGGTCAACAATTCAGAAATCCAGTAGCATGTATATTCAGGGAAACTTCAAAAAGTAGCTCTATATGGCTAGAGTGAAAAATGGAAAACAGAAACTGTAAGAGTCAAGATTAGAGAGCCAGTCAGAAGCCAAATGATAGAAAATTTTAATGACGTGGAAAGTTCTGACTATCCAGTTACAATGGTGGGGGGTCAATGAGAAACTATCAGATCTGTATTTTAGACATACCATTCTAACAACCCTGAGATGAAGAAAGGAAAACTAGTGAAAAGGCAAATAAATAGTTTGTAATAAAGCAGTTTGGAACAAGTACACTAGGGAAGGGATGGATAAAACATTTGGGAGACAAATCCAGCAGATTTCAGTAAATGAATGGATAAAAGGACTGAGAAAGGAAGAAGCCTTGCACTGCAAGGCTTTATGCTTGATGCTCCCCTCCAAGGATCCCTCTTTCTTCAGCTCTTCCCAATGCCTGTGAAGTGTCATGAATGATTCCTAAAAGTTTCTTCCTTGGGTGGTGAAGTCAACAGTGCTCCATGTTATCTTTTAAAAGCAACAGATCAAAACAAAACTTCAGGCAGGTATACAAACTACCTGGACAAAAGCTTAAAGTAAACATAAGTAACGAGTAAAATAATCTGATGTTCTGGAAAGATACTAATGCTGGAAAAACAGCCTGAGGAGTAACCGGCCAGATACATGGTAAGAGAAACTACAGAGATGCTGTAACCTAAGAAAATGTGAAGACAGAGAAGAGCAACTGGCCAAGTCTGGGAATACACTTCTGGAACACATGCGGAGGAAGACAATACCTCAAAGGAAATGATCCATGCAGGAAGAAGCTTCAGAGCACACAGAAGGAAGTGGCATGGAAGAAGTTGGGCAGAGTTTGCAGAGAGAAGTGACCAACAGTACTACTGCCAATGGTTACTTGAGCAAGCAAGGGCAGGTTTAGTGATATGAACAAGCTTAAGACTGAGGTAGGATAAAGAGTAAACAGAAGAGCAAAGTAATTTCAGTCAGTGCAGATGATCGATTTTCTGATCTATGAAACTGAAATAATGGGTGAACTGTGAACATTGAACAAGTATGGAACCTCTCACACAGAAAGTCCTACAAGCCTCATGGACCCCTAGGTTGCTACATCTAGCCACGATGAATACTTTTCTATTTGAAACGTCCCTAGTTCATTTTCACTGCAAGGCTTTAAACTTGCCGTCAACCCCCCCAATCCCTTTCTTCAGCTCTTCATGTGGCTGGCTCTATTTGGCCTATCAAAGACTTCTTCCCTAAGAAGTAACCTGAAGACCCTCTTGGGCATTGTCTTGGTCACCCTGCTTTACTCTTTCATAACTCTTATATTCTTTGAACCTTTCTTCTTTATTTAGAGGTAATATGCCAAAGTGATTAAGAATGCAGGCTCCATATCAGACTGGTTATAATCAAATCAAAGCTCTGTTATATACTAGCTATGTGAACTCCAATAAATTGCTTAACCTTTCAGTGTCAATTTCCTCATCTTCAATATAGACAAAGTATTGACGTGCTTAATTCACAGACTACATAGAGGAATTAAATGAGCCAATACATATAAAATTATTTTAAGAATACAAACATAGTCTAAACTCTCAAATATTATTGTATACTTGTTTACTGGCAATGATTTTTTTTTTCTTTTGGTACCAGGGATTAAACTCAGGTCCTTGAGCTTGCAAGACAGGCCACCGAACCACTGAGCTAAATCCCCAGCCCTAATGGCAATGATTTTAATGTTCCATTAAATGGCACTTAAAATATACTACTAAAAATATCAGATGGAGTACATATCTAAAAATGTCAACTAACAACCAAATGAAGAGTACTGTTCTAACTAAACCTCAGGAAATACTACTTTCGCAAAAGAGATTATTTTTACCACAAATCACAGAGGTAATGATCTACAGTTAAGCAAGAGAAACCTTAAATGCAGAGGGGAGGAGGGGGTGAAGGGAGGTCAGGGACAAGGGGAAAAAATGAGAACCAAGACCTATCATGTAAAGGTACAAGATCCCAATAATGAATGTAATTGTACTGTATACCTAAAATGTACCCATAAACTCAATAAAAAAGAGAAACCTTTTGTAAGTTCTATATGTAATTACTATGTAGTTTAGACCAATTATAAAATAAAATATGAAAGTTCAAGTTGAAAGGCTCTAAAGTAACTCTGGGAAATAGTGCTTTGACAGAAACTCTATTAAGACTAAAGACAAAAGGATGTATACATGGTAAATAAAGACTGCTGTTTCTATGACTATAAAGTCATTTCTCATGGAGATACAGGGTGACAATTCTGAAACTGTTACACATGTACCAATACTGAACTAAGTAAGTGAACATCAGAATGTGAGGGACAGTAACCAAACTTCTTCCACTAAGCCCCACCACCTGAAGGTTGCACCATCTCCCAGTAGCACCATGGAGTGATGACCAAACCCACATGGGTCTTTGGGAGATAATATTCAAGATCAAACTATAGCAAGTACTAGTCAGGTATTTTGTGGAAAATTTCTCAACTTTGGTTGGTCTGACGTTTTTCTTATGGAGAGGATGGGTTATGGATTTGGTAGAGGACAATAATGGCGATAAAGTGCCATTCTCATCACATCGTATCACAGCAGTAGATACTACTAACACGACTCTGCATCAGTACAAGTGACTTTAGTCATCTGAATAAGGTAGCAAAGGTTTCTCTGCTCTAAAGTTTTCCACAGTCTACTTTTTTAAATAAGTCATTAAACATAGTACACACTACATTCAGACCACTCTGAGGGGATAGAGTTAGGTTCTACATTTGAAGTAGCTCTTGGGACCCTGGGCCCTCCTCTTCCTCTTTGGCTTCCTAGCCACCGTGAGGTAAGCAGCCTTGCTCTACTGTATGTCTGCTCCTCACCATATGCTGCCTCACCACAGGCCCAAGAGTAAAAGGGCCAATTGAAAACCCTGAAACCACAAGCCAAAATAGACCTTTCCTTTTCAAAAATTTTCTTGGGTATTTTGTGATAGCAACAGAAAACAAAGGCAGTATTCCTCAAAAAAAGTTCTCAAAAGCGAAGAAAGTCTGAGATGCTATCATAGTCCAGAACAACCTAAAGAGACATGATGACTAAATGTGTATTCTGGATGGGACTCTGTAATTCAAAAAAGAACATCTGGTAAAAACTAATAAAAGCTAAATAAAGTATGGACTTTGTTAATAAGTGCGACAAATGTAACACAAAATCTTCAGATATTAAAAATGGGAAACCAGGTGCAGGATACACAGTAATTCTCTATAACTTTTCTGTCTATAATTATTTTATAAGATTAAATTTATTTAAACTAAATAACAACTGTGTAAGGAAGTTACCGTCTTAGACAGATTTTAATCCTAAAGTCATGACACTGGGTTGGGCAAAAACAGAAATACAGTTAATACTGAATAAAATAATCTCAAAATCGATGAATAGTTTATAATATTGTAGGTGTAAATGACTCTAAGCCATCCCTTCTGTGTACATTTTGATTCCTTAGCTGCTAAGCAATTAAAAGCAGAAAACTCTTCTCTAAGCATGAGGCCACTCAAATTTTAGACTAAGGCAAACTGTACTACTAATCATATTAATAAAAACTCCACCCAAATTTCGAAGTTAATAAATTTTAAAGTTTTAGGTAAAATATATTTGTAGCACATTACTGAAACACTGCCTTATAGTTTGAAGATAGGACTATAATCATACATATTTTGAGAAAGGACATTGGAAAGCTCCCTATAAACACTATTCTAAAGTTCAAAATTACAATAATTTGGGTCTACATTGGTAATTGTCCCAAGAGATTGGAAAACATCAAAAACCAAATAAATAAGCCTCCCAACCAGGCACGGTGCCATACACTTATAATCCCAGCACTCTGAGAGGATGAGACAAGGGGACTGGCAAGTTCTAGCCTAGGCTGAGCAACTTGGGAACTTAGTGAGAAACTGCTTGGAAATAAAAAATAAAAGAATAGGCTGGGAATGTAGCTCAGTGCAAAGGTTCTGGCTTCAATCAATATCCAGTACTGGAAGAAAAATAAAACTTCCCTAGTATTTGTAGATATCCTGAAAAAGATTTTAAAACAACAAAATTCTCTGACAAATAAATAAGAAAAAGAAGGTAGCTGAACAGAAAATTTATAAAGGAAAGGGTACAGGCAAACCACTGAAGAAGAATAAAAAATACTAATACTTGAAAGAATAAGAAAAATAGAAACAGGACAAAATTTTTAAAAATTAAAAAAGTAGAACAAAAATGTAATGCCATTTTACACCAAGCCAAGGGGTAAAACTTAAAGATATGACAACACTAACTGCTGGCAAGGATATGCAGAACCTGGAATTGTGTGCTAATATTCTATAAATATCTTACAAAAGAAAAAATATCTCTATCTAGGAACCAGAAATTTGACAAGCAGGTATATGATCTGGAGAAAGTGTCATGTTAATGAGCCAACATTTGCAACAGATAAAACATGAGAACAATCTAAGTGCTCATCAATTAGATAAAATGATAAATTGTAGCATACACATTTGCTGGTACACAGTAGTAAAAATGAATTATCTGAACCTACAGTATCAATAAGGAACATGTGTGAGGGGAATTAAGTTTCCAAATACCTCCATGTACATGATAAAATCATATTAACAGATGCTTCAAGTTACTAGGATATTTTTTAAAGTACCAGGTAGTTTCAGCACCATATGTAAATAATCTCATTAATCTCTACAACAACCTCATCAGATGGACATTTCTATTATCCCTATTTTAGAGATAAAGTCACTGAGGCTTATAAAAATTAACTTACCTAGGGCCACAAAACTATTAACATACACAAGATTCAAACTAGGAGGCCTGGCTCCAAAGCCTACACACTTTAAAAGCACCCAAAGCAAGGCCATGTACAGTAGTACTTCGATTCACGAACTTAATTCTTTCCATGTTTCTGGATGCAAACCAAGCTGGACAAAGAACCAAATCAAATTCACTGGTAAGTTCTATGTTGACCTTAGAGGGAAATTTGATTCAGTTCTCATCCAATTCAGTTTGTGACCAGAAATATGGAAAGAATTACATTCATGAACTGAGGTACCACTATGCGTACAGTTTACAAAATCAGGAAGAGATGGAGAGAGGATGAAATTGTGAACAAAAGAGACTAACTTCAAGTGAACTACAAAGTTCTTTACTGCTTTTTTTAGAATTCAGTGGGATATGAAACACAGTTCTATTATATTAAATATATATGAAACAAAAAAGAAAAATGTTAAAATTTCATTTGTGGGATGAATAGGTATATGCTATATATTTCGATAATTTTCATTTTTAATACTTCTCATCTATAAATTAGTATTACATTTTTTAAAAATTAAGAAAATTCTGCTCTTCCTATTTCAGCTTTTACTTGAAAACAAAACACTTTAACATATATATACATACACACACACAAAAACACATGGAAAATGAACTGTTACACAAATCAAGAAAGAGGTTTTAGCAAAGTATACCAGAAATGGTATCACTTACTGTACTTATTCATCTTGATGAGTCATTATTATTGGAGAAAATAAAGAACAGTATAACACCAACAGGAAAATCTGCAATGATATCTATTTTTCCTTGATAGCTTGTCTCTCTATTCTCTCGTTTTCTACTTGTTTTTGATTTTTAACAGAAGGAAGAAGGAACCAAGAAAGTGTCACACATTCTAAAAATAACAGTAGCAGCCACAGATGAACATATATGCAGCCTTACTGAATATAAGACTCTCAAACCTACAATCAAAAAATGTTCCAAAAAGTTACTTGTAAGTTGGTTGTCTGGAACTCAAAATATGTTTTTCACTAAGAAACACACAAGAAAATATAAGCACTGGGAAAAAGATACTACCCAAGTACTAGCAGTGAAACAGAAAAGCAGAGTACATAATGAGCTCATCCCCAAAAACAAAACAAAAAGCATTCTCTGGCAGAGTTTTGAGGGAAGAAACCACATTGCATCTACCTTTGTGTTTTCAGTAACTAGCAAAATATTGGCATCTCATAAACATTACAAGACGGTTGCCTACTGACTGATAAAGTAATGAGGAAAGATTGGGGAGAGTACATCAATGGGTGACACTGTCAACACAGAACAATTTGGTGCAGGAAGCAAATAGAAATGAGGGTAGAAAAAAAAAAGAAAAAAGAAAAGTGGGTACAGAGAAGCAATGTGCATTGATGCAAAAGGTCTACAAACAAGATGTGATCAAATATTATGGTGAATGATTAAAAATTTTTAAATGTATTACAGTAAAAGACACACTGAATTAATCTCCCTCGCTTCCAACAAACTCACTCCATTATTTGTGCCACCTCTGAAGCAGTACTGGAAATCCTCTTTTGTTATCTTTAACTGTGCTACTGTAGCTGTCTTGATGTCCTGAATCAATTCAAAACATTTATCTTTATGGTCATTTTGACTTTCAGAAAGAACCAGAAGACCCACCATGCCAGACTGTATTGTCTTTCCCTTGGATGCCACGAAGCAGCAGCACTCACTGTATTTTTTTTTTTATCATATTTTTAAGGACATGGGCTGGAGGGTTTAGCTCAGCAGTGCCGCTGCCTGCTTTGCAAGCACAAGGTCCCAAGTTCTATCCCCAGTACCAAAAAAAAAAAACCAACAAAAAAGGACAATCATGAAAGAGGATTTCCAGAACTACTTCAGAAAGTGGAAAGAATGATGGGAGTGTCTAAAGGGAGAGTATCTTGAGGGTATTAACAGCAATGTGCCTTTCACTGTAAAATTTTTTTAACATTCATCATGTGTCAATCCCATATGTAAAGCTATGATAAGGTTGGTGCTGATAATCAGGAGAACCCCTTCAATTCAATTACAAACTGCTTCTATTATATGCACAGCAATTACCACACTTTAGGTTTGTTTTGCTAACAATGAATCCTAAGATAGTTTTCCTGTTGGAGTAATAATTTTCAATATTTCCTACTATAATCCTGAAAAATTTTAATGTCATTTTTGTACCAAAATCCTATCACCCAAGAGACAACATCTGTTAATATTTCGTATTTCTTGCCAATCCTTTCTGTTGTTTACATATTTTAATACTAAATTTAATGAGGCACCATGAGATTAATACAAGTTATCTTTGGCCTCTGCAATTACAAGATGTGCTCAAAGTGATGGCCGTTAGCTTCTCAACATTTATTAGTATGGTGAACTGCTGAAGTGTGTATTTATTTTTTTGGCAGACTCGATTTCTTTATGACTTTCCTCTCAACATTATTCATGTATTTTCAGGTCAGTAAATATTTTTTGAAAATATGATTTTGGGAGGGGGCGTACCGGGGATCAAACTCTGGACCTCGGGCTTTCGAGGCAGGCGGCAGAACACTGTGCTAAATCCCTGGCCCTGAAAATATGATTTTTAATAGCAAGTTCCACCACAAAATCATTAATTTCACCATTCCCTATTACAGGATATTTTGATCTTTAAAAGTTTTCACTATTAGAGCACCTTATGTAAATGAATGGCTCCTAATATAAAGTTCTACACTATAAAGTATGGTTTGACCCCCCCCAATAAATTCTACTGAACGAAAGAAGTCAATCTAAGGCATAAGAACAGATACAAATGGAAGAAAATTTAGTTTAGTCACTGTTTACCTCTGACATCAGAAAGGCAAGAATAGCAAGTCAATTTTCCTTCTATAATCACTTATGTTTTCTACTTAGAATGATAAGCCATTACTTTAAGAACAGCACAAGATGTATAACAAATATTACTGTTAATATCATTGCTCATGCAAACTAATATAAGTATTAAGTAGGATGCCTAGAAAAAATTTGCAAACAAAAGGTAATGTAACTATCACACAACAGGAAAACAGGTTTTCTATTACTCTTTCATAATTCTTGAATGAATTAATAAATGTTATATAGTCTGTCCCTTCATTCTTAAAGCCTCCCAATTATACTATTATTCAAATTGCCAGAAGCAGGATAACAGTTCCAGGAACTCAAGAATCAATAACTAAACCAGTGGCAAATCGTGGAAATTGCAAAATAATCAGCATCAGCTTCCTGGCTCTCCTGCACAATTTATATTGCCTCACTAATTTTTAAAACCATAAATTTGAGGGGCTGGGGATTTAGCTCAGTGGTGCCACCGCCTGCCTTGCAAGTGCAAGGACCCAAGGTCAATCCCAGGTACCAAAAACAACAAAAAAACAAACAAAAAACAACGGTAAATTTGCGTACATAAGTTTAAAACTCAAACTAAAATTTACTCATCTATTCCAAGTTTTGGCCTGCTGTCGACATCAATTAAATTCCTTAGTGTTCTAAGGCATTACAAGAACAGACACAAATGGAAGAAAATTTAGTCAAATCTTCTTTAGTCACTCTTTACCTCTGGTAGGGAAAAGTTCCAAAAAGATAAAAGTCTCTGAATCAGAGAAGGCAAGAATAGCAAGTCAATGTTCCTTCCATAGTCACTTATGTTTTCTACTTAGAATGAGCCACTACTTTAAATAAGAATTTAGTGGGTGGGGATTTAGCTCAGCGGTTCGGTGACCTGCCTTGCAAGCGCAAGGACCCGAGTTCAATCCCCAGTACCAAAAAAAGAATTTAGTATTCCCTAGTATTCCACAGTGAAATAGGTCAGTGTTTAAACATTCAGAAAAGAAAATTATGTAACATATACACGTTGCTGATGATAATATATGTCATTCTGGACTCCTACTGAGAGCTGCAGCTCCAGAAAATTGTAAAGATAGATGAATTAAAACTTGCCTAAAATGCTTACTTCTCCCCCAAACAAAACAAAAAAAAGCCAAAAGCAATTGTTTTAATTGTAAGTTCAAACAAGCTTTAACAGCTCAGAATTCTGTACACTGAAGTTTTCCGAAGCTGAATCCCAGAACTATTATAAACACAAAATAACTTTCCCAAGGATCCTTTATTTATTACCCAGTCTTACGTCTCCCAGAGACTACTTTTTAGAGTAATCTCAAATCTCCTACAATGGATTATTGTAACCTGGGCTACACTGTTTACAGGTGTCTGCGCCTCCTTCCTCCAAAGAGAGAAAAAATAGGAGAGAGTAGGTAGAAAACAGAATGAGATTATATACAAACCAAATAAAAGCCTGTAAGATTGCTCCTTTTATACTTGGGTTATTTTTTCATTAATGTATAAATACATTTTAAAGAATAACATTCACATTACTACAATCTCCCCCCTCACTACCCTCTGGCTGGTTGACACGCGTTTTCTCCTCAAATGAATAACACGCCTTGTTGACCTATGCTTGCCACGCAATGCAAACAAGACATAAATGTCCTGTAAGACAAAAATCTCTCTCTCCGGCTCCAAGGCGTTAACATACGCTTGAATTAAAAAGCACACTGGAACAACAAAAATCTTCAAGTACGTCTGTCATTTAAAAGCACGATCACTAAAAGCTGTCGCTGCGACCCAATTTTAGGTCACAGCCTCTTTTTTTGTGCCTTCCCCCCACCCCGATAGCGATAAACTTCAAAGGGAACAATGGTAACGTGGAATCCTCTCTAGCTCCCCACGCAAAACAAACCAAAACAAAAAAACAAACAAAACAAAACTGGCCAACTTGGACGCCGGCAGGGCTCACAGGGAACCGACTCCCTCCCGGGCCGAGAGGGCGGGGCGGACCGCAGGGAGGAGAGGCGGCCCCGGCTCCCCAGCGCCTCGCGGAGCCCAGAGCAGGGGGGATTCCGGGAAGCCACCGTCGACTTACGTAACCGGCTT
>NW_022900937.1:17433449-17455548 GCF_012274545.1 Fukomys damarensis
GTTGGGGCGGGGATTGCGCCCGAGAGGCCCAATCACAGGCCGATCCTTGCTGGAAGGGCTGGTTAGAAGGCTGCGAAGAGGGTCTTGGGGGTCCCAGCGCTAGGCCTGAAAGGGGCGGGGGAGGTGGGCGGGGCTGAGCCCGGCGGACTGGTGACGCGCGTTGTAGTTGGGGAAACGCGTCGTGGTTTCCCCTCTGATCGGGAGATCCCGAGCCCGAGGCAGGCGTGGGCGAGGTCTGCAGTGCGTTCCTCTTTCACCAGCCGGAGGCACGAGGATCCAGCTTGCGCCTGCTGACCTGTTTCTTCCTTCCTCTCCGGTTTCCCGGGAGACCTTTCTAGCTAGACCTCAGCGTGTGGGTCTGAGCTGCTTCTGGTCCCCAAGGACACTCAGGTTCTGCAGGAAAACCCCTGGGAGGTTAGCAGCCACCTCGTGGGTTTCGTTTCCAAGATAGAGGGTCAGGGAAAAGGGGGAATTCAGGGGGGCGCTCCGAAAATTAGGTAGATAAAACACCTATTGTTGGCCGAAAGGTGTCAGTTACTTGGATTAATTGGATATGGCCTACCTAAGGCCAACTGTGTCTCCACCATTAATGGCTTTTGGCAAGTTGCCTCTGAAAAATAAAGGTTGATTACCCCTACAGAATTACTCTGAGCATTAACTTCTACAGTACATATGAAACGCTTAGCATAGTGCCTAAAGTACTCAATAATGTTAGATATTATGCCATGGACAAATGAAGGAAGTAATAGGACCCTGAAAATCCTTCTGGCTTCAAGTCAACTTGTGCAAAATAGGCATTCATCCTTTTCAGTGGCCCCCCGGGTTTATAGTTTTATGTTCTATTTCCGCTTCTTCCATTGCAGTCAGTCATCAAACATTCATTGAAATTTAAGCAGCTGGGGATTCCCGGTACCCACCCCCCTCAAAAAAAAACTTAAGCAGAGGGGACACATAGATGAGGGAATCAGAAAGTGAGTTGCAGTCTAGTGGGAGAAGAGGAATAGTCAATAACATTTGGAAGGGAAATATGCCGTAATGGTTATGTAAAGTATTCTGGATAGTGTATACCAAAATGATTTTAAAAGCCAAGAGTGCTCATCAGAAGCAAGAGAAGGAGCCATTAATAAGAGGAAGACCTTGGAAAGTTGTGTAAGGCAGAGGGAAAGGCTGTGCAAAGAACCTGTGGCAGGAAGGAGCTTGGCGACTACAGCTGAGTGGAGTCTGTAGCGCTTAGGAAATGTTTTATATGAAGAGGCCTGCCCTGAGACTGAAGAAGGTGTGAGAGCTCATTTGTACCGGGTCTGCAAAGACCTGAAGGTAAGGTTGGGCTTGGCATGATGATGCACACCTGCAATCCCAGCACTTGGAAGTTGAGGCAGGAGGATTGCAAATTCAAGCTCGGGGAAAACTTAGCAAGACATTGACTCAACATTTAAAAAAAATAAAAATAAAAAGGCTGGGGATATAGCCCATTGCAAAGCCCCTGGGTTAAATCCCCAATAAGTATCACAAAAGAAAAAATGTTTTGGTTTTATTCTAGTTGTAAGCAGAAGTCATTGAAAGCAGTGCACAAGAAAATTGTAACTGACACTTTTTAGTATGACATCTGTATATTTCAGGCAATATAAGAGCCAAAGAATTGGATTCAGAATAAGAAAAAAAAATCTGAGGTTGAGCCTCTTCTACCTAAATTGGCTGTATTATATATTCCAGTCTTCCATTTCTTATTGTTAAAAATGTATCACATAGCATTGTATACAGAAAAGCCTTTTCAGTGAAAATTGTGTTTTAAAAAGTCTTATTAAGGTTCAATTGGTAACTCCTATTTTTCCATTGGACACACATTTAGCCTTTTGTTTTGTTTTAATCATTACTACACATGATGAATACATTTCTCCTTGAGGAGTAGTGGTTTGGTGTATTAAAATAATTGAGCAGCAGCAAAAAGCACTTACATATATAGTTTACATTACAAGGTCTAACTTAAATATAGACACACTTTCAAGAATAGTTTAAGGAATGGGATTCTAAAAAGTTTCAAATTTGAAGGGTTGTAGGTTTTTTTTCTAATCAAGGGAAATAGCTCTGAAAAGAATGATATTCAAACGCAGTAGAAAACCAGTAAGTATCTGACTGCGTTGCTCAGGAAGTATCTTTAAGTATTTCAGAGCCCCTAGTAGTCATGAATCCCCTCTCCATCCCCAACATACGTCCCTACAGTCACAACTACATTAACTTAAACCCTAAATGTGAATTGGGCAAGGCATTCTAACAACGTAGATGTGAGCCACGTAGAAAATTGTGGCTTATAAATCTTGGCCCAAAGCTATTTCTGAAATGATGTCATCTTTCACACCTGGAATTCTTTCTGGCTGTTTTTTAGAAGTTATTTTAGAATACTGTCATTTGGATGATGCATGAAAGGAAATTATGAAACCAGTAACCATTTACAACCCTGTAAGCTCAAACTGTTTTACAGTTCAATCCCCTCCACCTGTGAAATGCGGGTACATTCATTGTTGTTTCCCACATGTTTAAATGAAAACCTAAAGCTTTAAAGCAGTCCTTGATATGTAATGCTGCAGGGCTTCTTCATGGGTGAGAAAACCTTCCACCAGGAATTTACGAGCTTTTAGAGACTGGTTGGATGTGTCCAAAAGCAGAACATACTCTGCCAAAATGTATTCATTGTGAAATAACCTTAGAGTGACTTTAAATGAAAACCTAAAGCTTTAAAGCAGTCCTTGATATGTATGCTGCAGGGCTTCTTCATAGGTGAGAAAACCTTCCACCAGGAATTTACGAGCTTTTAGAGACTGGTCGGATGTGTCCAAAAGCAGAACATACTCTGCCAAAATGTATTCATTGTGAAATAACCTTAGAGTGACATTGCGATGTAGTTCATCCACAAGCTGAAATTTATTAGCAATGTAGTCAAATCATCAGTTTATTTCTTAAAAAGACCATTCTAGCGAAATTCTCCTTGAAAGACAATTTATCTGAACCACTCACAAGAATAATAGTAAGAAATGTCATGCTGGAAATGACAGATTCTAAGCCTGGTGCTTAAGAGGAATGGCCCAGGACAGGAAGGCTGTGACACTCTGAGACATGCTGCCGTTTCTGCCCTTCGGTGGCCATCTGAGGAATCATCTTTGACTCAGCACTTTTTCACTGCTTTGAAAATTACCACTTCTCAACATTCTCAAGTCAGTAATTTTACCTCTTTAAACAATTCTAATTTTTACTCATTAAGTTACAAAGTTATTTTTAAATACTGTGTCTGTTTAGTTGTCACTGTGCACAGACAAGTGTAAAAGGCCCCTTGACTTGCTTTAAGTTGTAAGACAATATTTTCATAATTTAACAAAGTCACTTTGGTCAGCATTTTTATACCAAACCCTGGGCTGAGCCTGAACCGATAATACACAGCCGGAGGGGCAGAAGTCACACAGCTTTACTAAAAGTCAGACTCAGAGGAGTCCTTCACTAGACAGATAAACGTGGGCACCAGGGAGATTTAATTCTCATTTTGAAGTTGGATGGTAAGCAAAGGTGATGACGTCTGAACCAATCCTGACAGAACCTAGACTTTCTTTAAAAGAGGAGGATATCATTAGGGGAAGGCATTGAGCTGGGGGCTAAGGGTGCTACAAGGCAGGAAACTCATCTCTTTCTTTTCTTCTGTGCATCTTTATAGTAGATGTAATGAATGAAAGAGATGCTTATGAACTGTTCCAACGCTTTGACTGTCTTTGGGAGTGGCCAAAAGTTCAAATAATCTAGAAGGATGGATACCTGTGCTGACTTGCAGGAAATATGAGTCAGCTTTTTTCATCTTCTCAGCACTCTAGGTGCAGCGTGCATGTTTGGAAAACATGAAGCTGAGCAAATCAGACACCATCTCTTCTTTTCATTGATTGGCCCAGACATGCATCCTGCAAGAGCAGACAACAGGGACGCCCTTTTTATTGTCTAGGCCTAAGGAACCTTGCCAGCAGAGGGAAACACCTGCAATGGGAAAAAATCAACAACAACAATAAAAGAACTTCTGTTTTCTATATAATCCCACAGAATAGGAGACAGACACATAGGAAGTTTATACTCCTGTGCTTCAGGATTGTGTAGTTAACTGCCTCCAGATTCCTCCACAAATACACTTGAAATTCAACATTTTCAAACATGAACTCGTTATCTTTACCCTAAACCTGTTAGTCCCATATTCTCTAATTTTTTTGAATAGTAACCACAGTGCATCTGATCACAAAAGTCAAAGCCTGTGAGACATCAACTCTTTCATTTCTTGACATCTATTCAATCATCAAAACCAACTGATACTACCTCCTTAACATCAACAATATTCTTTCGAACCTCTCCTTTACCATCTCCACTGACCTAGTTCAAATTTTTTTTAACCTGAAATTTTGCAGCCCTCATCTAATTGGATTTCCTGTCTCCTGTCACTCTCCATTTTAATCCATCCATCCCTGTGTTGCTGATCTTTCTAAAAAAGAACTAAGATCAGTTGTTACAGTTTGAACTTGTTAGATTCCTCCTCCCCTTTCTGTTCTCACTGGAAAGATTACCAATATCCAGTTTTGATGCTACCTACATGAGCCAGGCATCAGGGCCTCGGTGTTTTTCCCAAACTCCTCTCAAACTCATACTACAGGCTCTTTTTTGTGTGTATGGTATTGGAGATTTTAATTTTTTTATTAATATATGTTTGCAATACGTAATAATTACATTCATCTTGGGGAACGGGCATATATCGCATCTTGTCATTCTTACCCTGCCACATATACCCTTTTCCCTGGTACTGGGGATTGAACCCAGAGCCTTGTGCATGCTAGGCAAGTGCTCTAGCACTGAATTACATACCTAGCCCTTTAAAAAATAGATATTTTCAGATAGTGTCTCACTAAGTTGTCCAGGCTGGCTTCAAACTTGGAATTCTCCTGTCTCAGCTTCTCCAGTGGTTGGGATTACAAGGATGTTCCACTACTCCTGGCGTTGCAGGGGTCTTAACTGGGAGAAGGTATTTAAGCCTCTGCTGCCCATAAAAGTCCCTTAACCCCCTTTCACACATGCATACAAATAGATAGGTCTTTTATATCAAGGGCAAAATTAATTCAGAAAGGACAAACTAACAATTAGCCTTTACAAGATTTGGAGAATCATAGACTTATAATAATAAATATTTATATTTAAAACAGAAAAGATCTCCAAAGCCTCTTGTAAGATAGTTTTCTTATTAACTAGTCTCTACAAGCTCTTTTAAACGCTTTAATGTCAGCATAGTTTTTACTGTCTGCTAGAAATAGATATCCTTCCTCTACATTCTCCATTCATAACCCTGCACATTTTCATATGTGGTTGTAATTATTTTAATAGCATCTTTAATAAACAGCCTCACTGATTTAATAGATTTTCAATGTTGTAATGATAACTTACATAGTGTAAAATTATGCTAAAAAGGAAAGAGGAAGAATTAAGTTGAGATGAGGTTTCTGTTTGAATATATTGGAACTGGAATGGTGAAAAGACTTTTAAAGTTGGTACAGTAGGGCAGTGCGGCCAAACTTCTGCCTGCCTTTGTGATGCTGTCTGGGAGGTAGTAGACGGTGCAGTCCAAGAAAAGACCGCCACAGAATTTTTGATGTCAGGTTTCATAAAGTACTGGTCATTTAAAACTAATTACATGCTAAAAGGGAATGGAAATGGTATTTTTACAAAGACACAAGAAACATATTCTTCCATTTCATATTCTCACATAAAGTAAGGCTCTGTTTGCTATAAACCTAGGGCCAAGAGTTGCAGTACTAAAGATAATAAAAATGCTCATTGAGCAGGAAAATGCCAAGGGTGGAGTTCAAGTAACATGCATAGCAGCTGGACAAGAGCAGGGCTGAATGGACTGGGTTAGAGAACAGGCAGTGAGAAAATAGATTTAGAATTATCATCTCATCCATGTCCTAATGGCTTTATGAGACCATCATAAGTTGATTTCGTATTTCTTGGAGCCACAGCCCAGGATTTCTGAGCAGTGAAACCTTAGTGATCATCTAGGGATTGATTTCATTTTCAGAATAGTGACTGTTTGCCCACTTTTGACTTCTCCAAAGTCTTATACACCCTTTAGTTTGAAATGAGCTAGAGCTAGAGTCCAGACTTTCTGATTCCTAATTCTTGGCTTTCTGTCTTATACACATACCAAGCTGTTCTGAGAATTCACTGTTACCAACTTCCCCATGAAATAAGCTAGGCATATCGGAGAATCCTTATCAGACAGGAAAAAACTGAAACTCAGGAAGGAAAGTAAATTTCCCAAGTCATATGGCTGGACTTGACTTGAGGCCAGGCCTTATAATCCCTGGGCTAAAAGGCTTCTACCGAAGAGACCAGTGAAACCTCAAATGCCATTTGTCTAGGCATAGAATTCACTCCTTCAATCTATAGATATTTTATGTTGTATAGTAGCATACAGTGCACTCTGCTAGATTCATTTTGCTGAATTAGATTTCTCTTTTGCGAGAGAAATTGAACACTCTAATTATTAGGAAAACACACATCTTTTTGGTGGTTAATAAAACTAACAAGAAGTAAGCCTTCAATACAATATCAGAAATATTATGCTACAGTATTAGAAATATTTTTTAAACTTTCACCAAAGGATGGACTTCATTGATTCTCTATAAAAAAATCAATTAGAAAAGCAAACATTAAAAAGCCCTTCAACAGCAAGGCTTAGGCTCTGACAAAATGGAGCTCTCATGCTCTACTGGCAGAAAGAAACAGCAGATGACCCAACTCTTTTGGAAAGTATTAGTAAACTTTTAAAAGTTATTCATATATAATTGAAATATATATAGCATCTCCATTTCTGTGGACATATTTTAATGCAATTTGCTCCAGTCTATAGTGAATTACGAATCAAGTTTGTAGCTGCAACAGTTTATGAAGATTCAGTGTGTCTCATTGTGTTGCCCAGGCTGATCTCAAACTCCTAGGTGCAAGAAGTTCTCCCACCTCAGAGAGTAGTGGGGACTACAGGCATGTGTCACCGTGGGACTTCAAATATATTTTTTAAATGAAATAGAACAGGATATATCAGAGCAATGAATTGTTATGCATGTGCACTCACATGCACACACACACACACAAACACATGAATACTATATGTCATGGGGTGCCATCTCGCTTCTCCCTCTCCAGGACTGAAGCATTCATCCTTCCAGCTTCTAGTAGTGTTGGCAGCCAACGGCAACGTTTAGCTGAGTCCCTCTCCAGCCCTCTCTCCAGGAAGAGAGCTCTTTGTCCAAGGTCACTTCCTCTTTCTGGGTGCAGCTGTATCCAGGAACTGGTCAGTACAGTTATATAAAGGCCTGATCCCCTTGCCCCATGGAAATAATTTGAAGGATCACTGCAGCCAGTGCCAGGACTGGCTGAGGGCATCAGTTGTAGTCACTTCACTGCAGCCCAGCTTCTCCCTGTGCCTGTTCCTGCCTCTTTCATTTTCCTACAGGTGCAGATCCCAGGACATTTCTCAGTAAACATTCTGCACAAGAACCTCTGTCTCAGAGTTTGCTTCCCAAGCAGCCTGGCCTGTGATGACATGTACCTGCATGCCTGGATAAGATCCAAATGTAAAAATTTGCACCCTACATACTTGCCATAAAAGCTTGAAAACTTTTGCACCTAGAGCAGCTTGCTTAAATTCACAAGGAGACACAATTAGGATGTTCACTGTGTATTGTTCATGGTGATGACGGGACAAGAAATGAAATGTGCATCAACGGGAGAACCATGGGATAGTTGTGCAGTAGAATACTATACAATAATTAGTGAGATCACTTAACATCTCAGTCACTTTTCTCATCTCTGGGACAAAATAGCTAATAGCATACCCAATTTGAGAAGTTTATTTTGGTGCCAAGTTTCAATCTATCCTTGGCTGACTCCGGGCGGGAAGGCAAATGGGAGGGTCTGGTAGAGGAAAGCTGTGTGAATCATGGTGGCCAGGAAGGAGAGAGTGAAGTTGGGGATCAGAAAGGGAGATAAATCCTTCCAGGTCAACCCCCGCCCCCTAATCTGCCTCTTTCAACCAGGCCAGCTGTATCACCCAGATTCAGGCATTCAGTCACCTTCCAAAAGCCCAACTATGAGTCCAGGGGGCTGTTGGTGGACATTTAGCTATAAACCCTAACAGCTAACATCTACCAACATGGACAGATGTCTAGACTATGAATTTATACACCAACCTCAGGACAGTGGTTACCTGTGGAGAAGGAGCAAAGGAAATGGAGTGAAGTTGGGGCTTCAACTGTAGTGTTGTGTTGCTTTAAAAAAAACTAAGCAAGTATAAGAAAATTGTAGATTTGTTAAATTTGTGAGTACATGGTTTCTTTTTTTTTAAACATCTGTATGCTAAATTATTTCAAAATTAAATTGCATTCAGTGACTCATTACTGCAGAGTATCAACACACAAAAGCAAAGCATTTTTAACTTTATCCTTCTATCAGGAAGCAGTAAAATGACAGTTAACATGGCCACTTCCTCTTATGCAGACAAATTGGCCAGAATTTAATGGTTTATGGAATGTAGATATTGTAATTATAACTTTATGGCTGATTATTGTGCATTGTATTTTTCTTCCATTATTTTCATTACTACTAAATTGTATGTAATGAAGACAATACCAGAATTTTCTAGGAAATCATCAAGCCTTGCTGACATTCTTTTTTGGTGAGGGGTGCTGGGGATCGAACTCAGGAACTTGCTCTTGTGAGGCAGGCATGGCACTAGAGCTAAATCCGCGGCCCCCTGCTGACATTTTTTTTTACAAGTTAGGTAGTAATTAAGAAGCAGCAACAAATCCCTATATGCAAGGGAGCAAGAATGTCTTCATAATTTTCCACCAAATTTCATAAGTATATATATTTTTGATACCAGGGATCGAACTCAGGACCTCATGCTTGCCAGGCAGGTGCTGTGCTGCTGAGCTAAATCCCCAGCCCTTCATAAAGACTTTTTAAATTCTTTTAAAAGTCAGATTTTTTGCAGTAAAATTTACCTACAGTAAAATTCACTCTTTTGAAATATAGAGTTTGATGAATTTTAGCAAATGTTTACCCTGTGAACCCCCACCGTAATGAAGGTACTGAACATTTCTATCACCCCCAAAGTTTTCTCATGCCCCTTGGTAGTCAGTTCCTCCCTAACTTCCTGCTCTTGAACCATGCATTGAGTTTTATTCCCATAATTTTAACTTTTCCAGGATAATAAGCATGAACACATATAATCATAAAATATGTCACCTCTTGAGGTATGTTTTTTCAAATATCTTGAGCTTTTGAGATTTGCCTATGTTGCCTGGTGCACACATCCGTAGTCTAATCCTCTTCATTGCTGAATAATATTCCATTGCCTAAATACATTACAATTTTTTTAACCTATTTTCAAGTTGATGAACATTTAAGATATTTCCAGTTTCAGGAGATTATAAATAAAGCTTCCATAAACATTTGCATAAACTTTTTGTGTGGAAATACACTTTCGTTTTCTTTGGCTAAATGCCGAAGGAGGGAGCTTGCTATGTCCCATGATAACTTTATGAGATATTGTCATACTTTCTGTGAATTCCCACAGTATATAATATGAGTTTCAGTTGCTTCACCTGGTTTGAGCTTGCTTTGGTTAGTTAGGTTGTTAGATTGTGTGTGTGTGTGTGTGTGTGTGTGTGTGTGTGTACACTTTCGTTTTCTTTGGCTAAATGCCGAAGGAGGGAGCTTGCTATGTCCCATGATAACTTTATGAGATATTGTCATACTTTCTGTGAATTCCCACAGTATATAATATGAGTTTCAGTTGCTTCACCTGGTTTGAGCTTGCTTTGGTTAGTTAGGTTGTTAGATTGTGTGTGTGTGTGTGTGTGTGTGTGTGTGTGTGTGAAGATAGCATATCATTGTAGTTTTATGAAATATAGTAAAACATACAGTGAATGTTTACATTTTAATTTTTTTTTTTTTTTTGTACCGGGGATTGAACTCGGGTCCTTGCGCTTGCAAGGCAGGCCACTGAACCGTATTTTAAATTTTTGTTACAATAAAAGACACATTACCTTTAATCCCCTCAAAATTCTCCACCTCTCTTCAAACACATTTATTCCAGCACTCTTGGAACTTTCTGAAGCAGTTTTAGAAGTCCTCTTTCATGAGTGTTTTTAGTTTCCTATCTATGGGTGTCTCAGTATCCTGAATTGAGTCAAAACGTTTACTTTTCGTGTTCATTTTTACTTTGAAGAAGAGCCAGAAGTTGCACAATGCCAAATCCAGGGAAAAAGGTAAATGAAGATATACTAGAATGTTTTTATTTGAGAGAATTTCTGTAAGTGTTTGATCAATGAGGTGTGATCAAAAGATATGGTGTTAAATTTTAAAAATGTATTAGAGGAAAAGACACGTTGCCATTAATCCCTCTCATAATATTTAAAATACTTCCCCTCACTTCAAACACCCTTGTTATTCTTGGCAATGTGTCTTTTACTTTAGTAAGTTTTTCTTTTTAATTTAAACATTCTCTATATTTTTTAATCACTCCTTTTAAGTTTCCTAGATGACTGATGATGCTCAGTAAGCTTTCAAAAAATTTTTTGAATAAGAAAATGTGTCATAGACTGAATTAGTCTCGAATCATCTTTTCGTCCCTGAAAATGATAAAGAATTCTGTCTGACTTCCCAGCTCCAAAACTATTGTACTTTTTGAAACCAAAAAGAAAAAAATGAAGCCAAACAAATGAGAAGCAGTAGTGTATTTAGTTAGCCATGCAAGTGTAGCCATTGTGGCTAAATAGTAGCTTCACATTAGTGATAAGGGGTTAAAAGAGTAAAGGATGAGAAAAGGCAATAAATACCAAGATCTTTTCCATTATATGCCTGGACCTTCAGAACAGTGTCATTTGTATTACATGGAGCACTTAGGGTTCGAGTGAAATTGGCTAACTTGTAATAGTGGAGGTTAGTGTCACCCAAAAAGCATATGTAAAAAATAGATCTAAAGAATAAACTAAAAAAAGTAAGCAGAACTAAAGCGTGGCCAGTAGTGAAACTGTAAATTAGCATAGATGTGGTTGTGGCTTGGAAAGAGTTCTCTGCTAGAATATTTTCTTGTCTCTTTGTTTTGCTTATGTTTGGTTTTATTTTTTGACAAACACGGGCAAAGTTTAACATGTTTCCTAAGCAAGTTTAATATGATCTACAAAATCTAATGCAGAAACTTTATTAATACTTCAATTGATATACATATCTAAGGAAAAGCAGCATTTTAGAATGTGAGTCTTATACATAAAAATAATCAACATAAAACAAATCCTCATAGCCAAAAGACATAGTATATTTATAAGGAACCACAGTCATACAAAGTAGACACTAACTGATATTATGTAAGGGTTTCCAAAGCAACAGGAAAGTTGAAATATTTGAAGATTAGTCCATTAGGAATAATTAAAAATGAAAGTTTTGGGGAGTTTAGATAGTGCCTGTCTCAGTCCTAAGGAATTCAAGGAATTTGAATCAGTGGACCAGAAACTGATCTGAACAAAGATATCGGAGAGGCTGGGCATATCTGTGACGCTAACTAGGTGGGCCAGAAGATGTCTTACAAAAGACTTCGCTCTTGTCACTAATACCATTTTGACATGTTAGAAGATGTATCGCTTAAGTGAGTGCATGGTCTATGAAGCAAGATTTTATTCCAGATGTTACGCAGCTGTGGAGTAAGAGCTGTCACTTTCCGGGAACAGGAAAGACACCAGTAATGCATGTTTTATTAGTGAAGAGACTGTGCTTTTGGAGCATGATTATTAGCATACAGTTTCTGGAAAGCTTTTATGTAAGGCTTAAAGAAGCCAAAACCAACCAACCAACCAAACAAACAAACAAAAAGCCAAAGTATTGCTTTTCTTTTGGGCCTAAATTCCTTAAAATGAGAAGTTACAAAGCTCATTTTTTTAAGAACTGGGCAGATGCCTTGGAGACACTTTTGTAATGTTTTTGTTTTGTTTTGTTTTGTTTTTGTAATGTAATATTTAAAAAAATCAGTAACTTTGAAGGAAATAGGAAAGGGAATTTTTTTTCCTTGGTTGAGGACTTGAGGAGAAGACCTGGATGTGAAATAGCTCACAAAATGGCTGTTTTTCATTTCATTTTGTTTGCTTTGCTTTGGCTTTTTTCTTTAGGTTTATTAACTACTGAGAAGCTGTTAAGATATTAATGAATCCTAGTCTGGATTCAGGGATACTGGAGCAGACATGGGTGGTGATCTATTATTTTCTGTTAACTACCTACCCTCTCCTCCAAAGATATTTTTAACCTTACATTTTCCCCTTTTGAGTATTTTATAATTAGGACTATAATTATTTAAAGGACTTTTCCAATGTTTCATTACACTATCGTATATTTTTTAAATAGTTGAACCAGTTCTTAATTACATAGCTTATAACAACCTAGATATAGCCAAAGAATGATTGTTAAGTATAATCATCACTGTAAAAAATAATCATTCATATATATATATATATATATATAGAGAGAGAGAGAGAGAGAGAGAGAGTAGACATTTACACAGGAGATTCCAGACATTCCCTTTCCTCAATCAACCAGTATAGCCTTGATACAAGATAATTAAGTTTATAGAAAAATGAATAAATTTCATCTCAAAGCCTGAACCCTCAAAAGAAATTCCATAGGACCCCATACCTGATTAGTACTCCATAAGTGATGATCAACAGTTGCTATTTCATTAGTCTTCATAATTCTTAGATTTTAAAGATGGCAATCATTTATTTAGGAAATTACTTGTTCTTAATCTAGATTTGTCCAAAACTTTAGAGTCCCTGCAGGAACCACCTTAATCTTCAGTAACAACATGGATAGAAGCTCAGAACGCTTAGAATTTTTTGCTTTACAAATCAGATATCTATCTACTAGAGACCTTCATGTGGAAAGTTAGGCAGAGTACTCTTTCCCCTAATTGTTTTTTTTTTTTAACTTTGTTCTGTCCAGTTTACAACAGAAGCAGCTATGTTACAACCACAAGGCAAGGTTTTGCAACAGAATGGCCTTGAAAGAGAATGGCACTGCCCAGCTGAAAACTTAGGCAATCAAAATGGAATAAATGAAACCAGGTTTGCTAGACTTTGTGTGTCGTTTTTTATAAAGAAAGCTATGGACTTCGCAACAGAGCGTTACTCTATGAGTGACCATGGACCCTTACTATATCATGGAGATCTCACTTGCTGTGACATTCAGTGACAGTCCTGAAACTAAGACATGACCCTGTGACCTACAAGGCACTAAAATACAGGTTCAGAATATATGTTTGTGCTACTTATTTAACTACCACAATGTTTATCTCTCTTAGAAATAGCAAAAGTCACTGAGGCATGCATATGCTTTAAAAATTTACTGTAAATATCTACATATTTAAACTACATCAGCAAGTGAATTAAATAGCTGAAACAGTGCTCTGAATCCAAAGCTTGCTTCTCAAAAGTGTGTTAATCACTGTTGCTGTTTTTTGTTGTTTTTTTTTTTTTTTTCTCCAAGAGGCCTCATTACTCAGGTCAGAGATGAGTTATTAAGTGTCAAAGTTTATTTTTTTTTTCCTCAATTTTGATTCTGATATGAAACTGAAATGATAAATAGTAACATGTGGGACTCTGTGATATGCTGAAAATTCTCCTTAGGCTGCACATGGTTCATGATAACCCTGTGATACGCTGTCATTGGAACTGATACCTGACCAGCTCCGGACATTTTGTAAACACAGTGTACTCAGAGCCAGCCCAAGGAGAGTAACTTCCCCACACTGCTCTCTTTCTATTCCTACAAACATAAGCTCATTTTTAAAAATGTAGAAACTTGAAGAAGGATTTAAAAAAACTTTTCTTCAGTAGCTGTGGCCAAATTGCGAGGGCTCCTATAAATGTCACAAGCCAGTGGTTAACAGTTCAGTAATGTGGTTTGCTAACCACAAAAGCATATTCAGCCAATCATTGGTCTCATGATCTATTAAACAGGTTTAATCATGTGACTGGGAGATTTTAGGATAATTAGGTGAAACTGAAACCTCAGAACAAGCATGATCCCAGAGCAATATAGGATCCCAGTTTCCCTACATCTCTGTAAGAAATTTTTCCAATGTAAGTTTCTTGGGTTCTCAGCTGATTGGAATGACTTCCTTCAGGTGACCTTGGCCTTGGTTGAACTTTCTATAAATTAAGATTTCTATTAAGTAGTTTTTGGAAACTCATTAAATAAGCTGTCATCAAGACACTTAAATCTTTCCTATGTAGCCTTGAAATTAAGGAGTTATGTGAAATTTTCACTCAGTCTATTTTCTTCAAAGGTTAATTCATGCACAGTGATTATTCATATATGTGTAGGACAAAAGCATGGTTTGATCTGAAAAAGTGAAAAATCTCTTGCATTTGTGGCGGTATCTATATGGTGTGCGGCTCACGCAAGTGGAAATTTAGTAAGTACTGAGTTCAGTTATTTAGAGAATTGGGAAAAACTAGTCTGGACTTTGTTTTGTTTTGTTTTGTTTTGTTTTTTTTCAGCTTTATAAACTAGTCCGGATAATAATAATTTGTGGTCTAAATTATTTGGTTTGGGCTAGATTCTTTTGGTTTTGATTCCTCGTGTTTTTTAAATTCATTGCTCAAAAAAGAAAGTGTGGCAATGTGTTCCATGTCGCTGACAATTTGTATCAGAAAAAGAAAGCAAGGGAAAGTATCTACGGCAAGTTGTCAGCACGAGTCAGCAAGCAGCAAGTTGCTTTTGTGGAGCATTACAAAGTAAATGTAGGCTTTCAGTTAGCAGGAGAGAATAATCCATCATCATACACTATGATTTTCATTTTTCTCACAGTGAGGGAAAATTTTGCTTGGAGATTTATCTTCATGTTAAGGTCCATTAACAAGAAGGAGTTGGAATTCAGCTTTTGCTATAGCTAATATGACTCTTTTAGCTAAAAATTTCTTGAGTTAGCCTTGAACTTATGAATCAGATTATTCTTGGGATGCTGACTTGGTTCAGAAAACCAGCATCCTGTACAACTCTGAATTAGAAGTCTCAAAAGAAACAAAAGCTACTTTTCTTAATTACATTGCATTTTGTAAGATTACTCCTTCTAAAATTAGCTCTATGCTGGCAAAACAGTTGGATGACAAGTGAATAGTTTGGGGATCCGGGCTGTTTCAAAAACACAAGTTCAACTACCTTTTTGTGCCTTAATCGCCATATATTTTGTAACTGTATAAGATACACAAAACTATGGCATTATACTGATAAGCCCAGCAGTTTGGGAGGCCAAGGCAGGATTTTAAGTTTGAGGCCAGCCTGGGAAATTCAGTAAAACCTTGTTTTAAAACAAAACAAAAAAACTCAGAAAAACACACTGGGGATATAGCTATATATCCCTGAATTGATCCCTAACACTACACACAAAAACAAACAAAAACTATGTTACATTAAAATGCATTTATTTAAGTCTGATATGTATAAGTCTGTTGCTACATATTAGAAATCTAAAAATAGAAGCACTGTTTCTTTTTAAATAGGACAATTTTGTGCATAATCTTACAAGGGTTCTAGGAATAAGAACTGAATTTTCTCTTTCTTTCTTTCTATCTTTCTTTCTTTCACTGGAAATTGAACCCAGGGCCTTTGCACTGAACTGTATCCCCAGCCCATTGATTGATTGATTCGTACTGGGAATTGAACTCAGGGCTTTGTGCTTTCCAGGCAGGTGCTTCCCTGCTGAGCTATATCCCTGGCCCTCCCTCTTTATTTTTTAATTTGAGACAGGTTCTTGCTAAATTGCTAAATTGGTCAGAGCTTTCAATCCTCCTGCCTCAGCCTCCCTCAGTGCTGAATTCACTTTTTCTTAAGCAAAATTTGCCCTTGGCCAACACACTGTCAGAGGTCCTACTGTGTATTTACCTATTTAGATTCTCTTTCTTTTTGAATAGGGTCTCACTGTGTAGATTAGGCTGACCTTGAACTCTGTAGCCCCAGGCCATCCTTAAACCCACAGAGATCCTCCTGCCTGAGAGTCCCAAGTGCTGGGATTACAGATGTAATCTTACCAGGCTCCTGCCAGGCCCAGCTCTGACAATTTCTTACAAAATTATTTAACACAATAAAAATGAGTTTTGTCAAATGCAGAAAGTTTGATAATGCTGCTAAAATTAAGATATGGAGGGTGGGGGATTTGGCTCAGTGGTTCCACTGCCTGCCTCACAAGGGACTGAATTCGATCCCCAGTACCAAAAAAAGAAAAAAAAGATATGGAACACACTGCCCCCTTTTCCCCTGTGTTAATACCGTTTGTAATGTCCAGTCCCTCACTCCCACCATAGCCCTGGGCAACCATTCATCTGTTCTCCGTTCCTGTAGCTTTACCTTTCCTAGAATCTCACAGAGCTGGAATCACACAGCATGTAGTCTTTTGAATCTGGCTCCTTTCACTTCCCAAATTCACTTGAGATCGTGTATCTGTGTGCATTGTCAATAATTCATTCTAGTCTGTCACTGAGTAGCAGCTCACTATGGAAATAACAACCGTTTGTCCAGTCCTCAGCAGATGGACCCTGGGCTGTTTCTAGTTCGGGGTTATTATAAATAAACTACTGCAAATATTCACATTCAGGTTTGGGGTGAACGGTTTACATTTCATTCTGGTAAATACCCAGGAGTGAGATTGCTGGGTCTGTGGTTATTCTGTTAACTTCATGAGAAAAAAAAATTTTTTTAACCACCACATTACTTTCTGCAGTGTTTGCACCAGCATTGTTACCAGCAATATATGAAGTTTGACAGATTTTATTTGCTTCCCACTGTCATCTGCATTTGATATTGTCAGACTGTTTCAGTTATTCTAACAGGTACAGTATAGTAAGTACCTTACTGTGGTTTTAACTTACATTTCTCTAATGACCAATGATGTTAAGCAACTTTTATGTTTTTACTACCCGCCTAGCTTGTATTGGGGACTGAACCCAGGGCCTTTGCACGGAGCTACATTCCCAGTCCTTTTTTTCATTTTCAGACAAATTCTCACTAAATCACTAAATTGCCCAGACTGGGCTCAAACTTGAGATACTCCTGCCCCAGCCTCTCAGAATGCTGCAATTACACATGTACGCCCCCATGCCCAGCTCCTTGCTTTCTGAAAGCTGTGTTTTTTCTGTGAGTAAAATTGTAATTTTTTTTTTTCTTCCACTCTTTGGGGAAAAGTAAGTGGTCTGCTTCTGAGATTGTCTCTTTGGTGATGTGCTATTATTTTGTGTTTAAGAGGAGGGTTTTGTGTTGGGTTGTATTTTCCCAATGCTACCTGGAATAGATGGGCTTCTTAAGCTTAGGTTTCTAAACAGATTGGCCCTTGAAAATCCTTAACACTGTTTCTACAAATATTACCTCTGTACCATTTCTCTCCCGCTCCTTCTGGAATGCCAATTAGATGGGTGAATGTTAGATTGTGTTACTTGATGCTCCATGCCTACTTACTACTTTTCCCTGTTTCCCTTGTCCTCATCTCTCTTTGCTATAGATAATTTTTATCCTCATATCTTTCAGTATATTACACTTCTCTCCACTTGTGTCAAATCTGCTATATCACCTGTCCGTTATGTTATTAATTTTGTTTATTGTATTTTCCATATCTAGAAATTCTTTCTTTAAAAATGTATCAGATAGACCAAGCATGGTGGCATACACCTGTAATCCCAGCAATCAGGAGGCTGAGGCAGGAGGATCACCATGAGTTCTAGGCCATTCGGTGCTTCATAGTGAGTTCAAGACTGGTGTAAACTAAATAGGAAGAAAGGCCTTGTCTCAAAACAAAACAACAACAACAACAACAAAACTATCTGGCTATTTTCTTTTGTTTTCTATTTTGAATAAGTGTTTCCTACTTTTTGTTTAATAAAAAATAAAGCCATGTTTTCACTTTTTACATAAGATAATTCAAACACATAATAAGTCTTTGTGGATTCTTTCTGTTGACTACATTGGTTGCTGGTTTTCACTCGCTGTGACCTCTCCATGATTGTGGCACTGGTTACTGTGAGCTGCTCACTTTCCTCAGAGAATGATCTGTGGTTCTGCAGATAGGATTTGCATTTGTTTCTCCCATGTATCTGAGCCTTTCCTACTCAACTTGAAGTAATAGCTTCAGACTTTGATGGACTTGTTTTGCCTGGAGTTCTCCACAAGTAGCAGCATTGGGGAGTCCTTGGATCTGCTTGATCCTACAAGGATTTCCTTGCAGTCCTCTGAGGATAAACAACACTGTAGGTTTTCATGCCCACTCAAAGGGCCCGGACTTTCTTGAGAGAGAGGTCCCCTGTAGGATTCTCCAAGTCCTAGAAGCTAAAGCTGAAGTTACCAGGCTGCACAAACGCTGTTAGTGCAAAGTGACCTCAGACTCATAGCACTGAACAGTGCCAGGAGCATCATTAGGTAAATAGAATGTGAGTGGTGCCATCTGGTTTGGTACACTTGTGTGATGCTGTCCATTTACCTGTCTAGGTTCCTTCGTTTCTCATTGAGTCCTCCTCTCCCCAGCCCCTCCATGTTTTGAGACTGCCTCACAGTGTAGTCCAGGCAGGCTGCATCTTGAAACCATAACGTTAAGTGAAATAAATGAGATGCACAATGGTTTCTTTTGGGCTCATGGTGTAGCCCAGGCCAGCCTTGATCTTGGGATCCTCCTGCCTCAGCCTTGAGAGTGCTAGGATCACAAGTGTGCAACATCATGCCTTGCTTGCTTGTTTTTCTTCTTTCTTTCTTTCCTTCCTTCATTTCTGGATTGTCTATGCCTCAATGCTTCTAAGATTTTCAAGATTTTTAAAAATTCCATGTTTTTAATTGTTTCTAGTGGTAGGTTCAGTTTCCATTTCTAACCTGCCACATGCCTAGAAACATACCTTTAAAATCTCAACTTGATATACCTTATACTTTATAAAAATACCTGATATCCTAATTTGTTCAAATAATCATGATTTTTTTCTGGCCCCAAAGCTTTAAGTAGAAATACTTTCATGAAATTAAAAAGAACTTATGGTTGCTGGCACTAAACTTCCCCTCATTAGTGTCACCAGTGCACGTGTTGGACTTACACTGAAATGCCATAGGGCAAAGACCTGGCAGTAACCACATCTTTTTACAAATTTCTGAGAAAATGAGCACATTAAACCAGAATCATGAGTGTTAGTTGGGTAGAAAGTGTGTCGCCATAGTCACACTGAAACATAACAAGTACAAAGGGGAAATGGCTTTTAGTGGTTGATAAGCTAAAAGGAAATGAGTCTCGTACTGCAATATTAGGGATGTTTTTAAACTTTCGCTCAAGGATGGAAAATTTCAGATCCTTCTGCATCACTATTGCTCAAACATAAGAGTAGCCATGGAAAAGCCGCACCTGTAGTTAACATTCAGGGCATCTAAGTTGTGTAGAAAAACATGTCGGCAAGACCTTTAAATGTGGTTTTAAGACTCTTTGATATTTGCAACATTAGGTCTGAAGTGCAGTTCAATAAAGTTCTAACAGTTAAAGGGAGAGAAAACCTGTGTTGGCCTAAGATTATACAGGGCCTAATTTCATTTGGGAAAAAAATTTATAACATCAAATCAGCACTAGAGACCAGAGGGTCCAGTTGTCCCTGGAACGCTGTAAATGTTTGAAGAATGTTTGTTGGATCAAGTAATTAATGGCCAATGTACAATGGTCATTGTAAGGAAAGCACAGCTGTGGTTAAAATATTGACTCAATTGTGTTGTGGGAAGAATATTTAGCAGGAAGATGCCCGTTCCAGGGCTCTTACCTCAGTGGCTCTGGGAAATTCGTAACTACTCTGGGCCTTGGTTTCTCCATCACTTTCCCTATCCTTGGGTCTAACTGCTCTGTTGCTTTTCTGTACACGCTACATGATTTCCCAATTCAGTGTCCTTGTTCTTACAATTGTCTAGCTAAAATACCCTCCCCCACACTGCATGGCTAAATCTACCTCGCTATTCCATTCCGCTTTCATAATCCTCAGTACAGCTACTCCCCGCCCTTTTCCTCTAAGCTCGCAGAGCATCCTTTTCCGCTGAGCTCAGTGGTATCATTTAATACTATCTTGCTTGGACTATGTCCTTTTATGTAGATACCTGCACACATTGCTTCTCTGAGAGACTGGAATCTCATGAAGACAGAGCCCATATATGCTCGTTTTATTTTTTAAGCTCTCTGTTACACCTAGCAAAATACATGAATGTTTACATGTGCCCAGTAGACATCTGTGGAATCTGAAAATCAGGTATCATCATGTTTTTCTTCTTTACAGTAAGAGAACTTGGTTAGATGACAGCTCAAAGACATTTCCAGCTTTTAGAGCCGTGATTATGGAGTGTTGATGGGGAATGTTGGATATAAATAAGCAAGAAAAATTACACAAGCTATTTATCCATTAACAGAAGAAAAGAGAATGATACTTGAGTGGATCAGAGCCTGTTTAAAAGCTGAACTGAAGAAGGAAATTGATAATGCAAGAGTAGAAAGAGGTAAGAGCAATGTAGGTCTAGGCTACTATTTTAAAGAGGTTTTTTTTTTTTTCTTAACCGCCCTTTTTTAAGAACTCATATTTCTGGCATATTGTGTACCTGATTTTGAGAGATTCCTTGACAACTTCAGCCAGAAGGTCAACTGCATTTTTAGAATGCACTTAATCATCTCACAGGTATAATGTTCAGTGAAAGAAAGCAGACATAAAACAATACCTAACATCTGATTCTATTAATATGAAGTTCAAAAGTGGGAAAGCTCACTTGTGGTGAAAGAAATCAAAATGGTAGTTGTCCCTGAAGGGTGCTGACCCACAGGGAACACACAAGATCTTCAGAAGTGTTGGGAATGTTTTAGATTTAGAGGTGATTATTACACATGTGAAAGCCTTTTGAGTTGTACACCGAAGATTTGTACCCTTTACTGTATATGTCAGCATTTTCTTAAAGTTTGCAATTAACAAATCTCATGAACCCATCACTGATGAGCAGGTAGAAGACCAGATGGATGTTATACAGTGTGTATCCCATAAAAATAAAGCACTTTTTGGTACCAGGGATCAAACTCGGGACTTTGGGCTTGTGAGGCAGGCGATGGAACCACTGAGCTAAATCCCTGGCCCAATAAAGCACACTTTTTAAAATTCCAAAATTCCATCTGGGAACCTGTGACCAGATGGCTCTCATAAATAGTGTATCAAAATATGGTTAGAACTAGAACAATTCATGATGTGAGAGGAAAGGAAAACAACCGGTGATCATATAGTTTAACTCTTTTTGACTTTCACTGCTCTTTTTTTGGATAAGGCAGGAGCACCAGTAAATGGTCATTCAGTGAGACCAGAAGAAGGCAGGGCATGAAGAGACTCTGGCTGGAGACTCTCAGACTTTCTGGGCATTGGGGGTTTCCTCTGTGAAATGAAAAAAAAAAATTTTTATCTAGTCTAAGATGTGGGATGGGATCAAGTGAGCTAAGACTCCTTCCAGCTCTTAAAATTTTTGGCTTTTGTAAATTGGAACTATAAAAGAACAACTGTGGTTTAAGCATTCATGTTACTGGAAGCAGGATGGGAAAATAAGTCACGTTTAAAATCTGTAATAATAGGCAACAAACAATGTAGGTGGCTACGCCACATAGTAAAATATTCAGACAGAAAACATCTCTTCAGACGCACAGAGATGCCTGAAACAATTTGCTGTGGTCCCTGCGGAGTTCCCTAACCCTCAGCAAGGGCTTTACTTTGAACCCTTGAATCATATCAAAAAGAAAAAGAAGAACAAGAGGATGGGGCAGGAGGATTGCCATGAGTTCAGGGCTACATAATGAGCTAAAGTCCAGACTGAACCACATGGTGAGACCCTGTCTCAAAAAGCGGGGTGGGGGGGGGGGGATAAAGAGACAAGGGAATAGCTTTAGATTTTGATCAAAGAAAGTATTGTGTTGTAGCTTTTTCTCTTATTGGTTTACAGTAAGTCAATTAAAAAAAAA
>NW_022900937.1:17455558-17463850 GCF_012274545.1 Fukomys damarensis
GTATGTTTTTCTTATTGGTTTACAGTAAGTCAATTAAAAAAAAAAGATGTTTTATAAAATGCATGGGTGGAAAAGGAATTTTTAAAAAAGGTTGGCTTACATAAAATGTCACAGGTAGAAGAAACTGCACATGATCATCTTTGTTATCAGTGTCATCTCTGTTTTTCTAAAAAGGCAAGTGAGGCGAAATGACATATCTAAGGTCACAGGACTGGGAAGAGAGCAGAAATAAAAAAAATAATTATCATTTGTTGGAAAATGGATGCACCTTGAAACCATAGCATTAAGTGAAATAAATCATACAAGCTTAAATACCTATGGTTCCTTTTCCATGAGAAACCCAAAATATAAATGCTGTAAAGGGCAAAATAAAAGAGATAAAAGGAAATTGGGTGATAGATCTTCTACAAATGGAAAGTGGGCCAAGAGATGGAGGGAGAGGGAAGACAGGGAGGGGAATAGGACATAGGAAAGAATTAATATGTGTCTTGTTCATGAACCAAATACCCACAGTGAAAGTAGTCATTATGTATTACAAACATGTACTTACCAAAACAGTTCTCAGGCTTCTGGTTGGTTGTTTGTCTACTGCACCTGCTGCCTCTTGTGGTTCCTTTTGGATTGACTTAACACTGGAAGAGGCAGGGAGATCAATTACTGTCCTTTGCTTTAAAAGCAATTACAAAAAGTGGGAAGCCAATAAAGCTGGAGTCAGAAGACCTCGGCCTTTCTGCTTACACATGGCTGGGTGATCCTGGAAAAGCACTTAATATCTCTGAGCTTCAATTTCCTCGTCTGAATTACCACCCCTCAGTATCACTGAAGCAGAAATCGATGAAAGTAACCTATGAGAAAGTGTTAAGTGAATAACCAAAATATGGTTATTAAAATGGAGAAATTGGGATGTAGCTCAGGGGTAGAGCAATTGCCAAGTGTTCATAAGACCCTGGACTCAATTCCCAGCACCAAATAAAATGACTTAAAATTAAATGGAAATTCATATCTGTGGTACTTAGTGAATTAAGGAATTAGTGATACAAAATAATAACAACAGATTAAAAATATTCCAGTGTTACCAGTAGGACTGCTGTTAGCACACATAAAAATCAATGATCCTGCAACAGAAATGTCCTTTGTTTATTTATCACAGCAGTGTAGCATAATCAGTTTTAATAAGACTCCAAGGAACACTCTCTAATGTGTAGATGCTGGCTGTAAAAAGAACCTTTGGGCAAGGACAAATGTCTCCATCCCCCAACATACTTTGCATTATTAATCTAAAATTTATGAACCCCATGGGCACAGATGGTGTTCTGTTGTTTTAAAATTTCATTTCCCTTTTTAAAAGTGAGGCATGTCATCTTTTATTGGAAGTATAAATTGATAAAGCTTTCTAGAAGGCTGATGGGCATTACCAAGTAAAATTTTAAGTGCATATACCTTTAAAACCAGAAATTCCATTTTTCAGTAACTCCCTTAGAAAATTGATGCTTGCATATAGAGATATGTGTGAAGTTTTTTAAAAACTGCAGTATTATCTGAAATAGTATAAACTAAAAACAAAAACAAAAAATCTCAATAACCATAAATAGAAGTGGTCTGAAAAACTAGAACATGCAAGCCAAGGAATATTGTAATTAGAAAAATAGTAGTTTTTATTGAAGAGAAAATTTTGTGCTTTTATCTGTTCTCTTTCGTAAGAGTCTTTTTTGTCTATAACTCATACTCTGGGTAACACGTTAGCCTTTCTTTTAAGATTATGATACACAGTTTATTAATGTTGCTATCTTCTAATTCTTTTGTTATGAAATTTTGTTTTATTTTTTCTTAGAAGAGGGGCTTTTAATATTTTCTTTATTAATATATACTTGTATTATATTAAAATGAGAAAATACAGGTAGTTTTAACATGAGAAAAAAGCAAGTTGCAGAACAATAAGGAGAATATAACATTACTTAAAAATTAAAGTAGAATGATATATTTCTATGTGCATAGCTATGCATGTAAATAATATGCAAATATCTTGTGAATTACATAATCTGAAGACAGGCAACCTAGGGGAAGGAAACCAACTGAGTAAGTGGCCAACGGAGACTTTTGCATTCTCTAAATTGTTTGAATATTTAAAACAAAAAAGGATTTGTGTGTGCGTGTGTGTTGCTTGACTAACTCATATCTCTTTAGACCTCAATGATGCTGAATGGTGTGGTGGTGGTGATACAGGCCTATACATCCCAGCACTCCGGGAGACTGAGGCAGGAAGATTGCAAATTGGATCCCAACCTGGGCAACTGAGAGACTTAGCAGAGACTTTGCCTCAAAAAAGGAGGGGTAGGTAGTGGATGTAGCTCAGTGTGAAGGTGGTGGGTTCAATCCCCAATTCCTGGAAAAAGAAAAGAAAAAAACCTGTACCCTAAACTCTAAAATCTAGAAGAGAAAATTTCAATGAGAAAAATCTTTTAAACTACAGACATTTTTTGGACTTTCTAGAAATGCAAGAAAAGGTTATCCAACTAAAGCTGAATTGATACCATATGTATCATTCCAGTAAAGAATGAAAAATGTATTCTAGTACCAAAAATCATCTAAAATCCTTCATATTTGATGTAAAGTAGAAACCCATTAGTTTTTCTTTCTTTTTTTGTCCAAACAGCAAGTAGACACAGATTAAGATTCATCTTTATATTACTGGCTTTAATTTTTACCAGTTGTTGTATCCTTTTTTTGATATTTTACACTGGCCAGGGTCCATTTTAGTGAAATGACCTCTCCTTTTTTGGTATTAGCCTCCGCCGCCCTTATCACAAAAAATATCGTAGGCTTAATGTGGGAAAAAATAAAAATATTGAAATTTAAACAGAATAAAACATAACCCTATCATCAAAAATAAATAGTGAGGGCTGGGGATTTGCCTCACAAGTGCAAGGGCTCGAGTTTGATCCCCAGTACAAAAAAAAAAAACAAAAAAAAACAGTGCACATTTTTAGGTATTTTTCACAGAACTGAGTTAATACTGTGTGTACATACAGTTTTGTATCTTTTTTCAATTAGCAATTTATTGTAAGCATTTTTGCATATCAGATTCTTCAAAAATGTTTATTATTATGGCCTAATTATATTTCAAAATCTGACTTGTCTATTCTACTATCAGAAGTTTAGCTTATTTTCTTTCTTTTTTCACTGTTATACTTAAACCTATGAAGAGCATCTTTACATGGAACTCTGTCCCGCTTTTGATTATGTCCCGAGGATATATCCTTGAAAATGGGATTGCAGGATTGTGGTGGTTGTTTCCCCCTCTCATCCCTGCCCCTTTGCCTTTCTTCATTTGCACGGTACCTTTATGGTTCATGTTTATGGAGTCCCTTGGTCTTGGGCTTTCTTGGGATTCCGTCACTGGGTGGTACCTGTGGGCACACAGAGGGCTGGGAGAGGAGTCAGGGCATTTCCCCGAAACTGCCTTCCTGCTCTGGGGCAGCGGCTGAGGCCCCTGTCTGCTCCCAGATGAGGCTCCTTTCTTGGAGCTGCTCCCTCCATTGTGCCAGCTCTGACTGGACTCTATAAGGTGATTTCCTCTTTTTATCCCTTTAACCTCAGGAGTGGTGAGGTTTCCTACTGTTGTTCTCCTCTAGGTGCCTCAACAGGCCATACTTAACCCAGCTCTCCTATTGAAATAGTACATTTATGAAAGTCTTCATTTCATCATCTTGGGTAAAATCCCCTTCCTTCCGGCATCCTGATGTACACAGTGTTAAAGAGTACAAACGTGTGCATGTGCACACGGGTGTATGCTTTGCAGGGCCAAACTGAGGCCCAAACTAGGGCCTACACTCACAGCCCAAACATGTGAAATATTAAAATACATTTGACTATACATTCTCGATCTATGCTGCCAAAGTGCACTGCAGAAAGGTGCTACCAGTGCGCACTCATTGGTGGGGTATGAAAGCCTGGCGAGACTGGCTCGGAAACTTGCAATCAATTTTTCAAGGCATTTGGTTTCCTCTCTGTCATCTTGAGCTTTCCTGTCTAATGTCATTCTTAGGCAAAGAGTTTTGTCACAGGCCACCTAAAGAAAAGCCATGCATGACCCTGGGGAAAATACTGAGATAAGCAGGTGAGTATTGTTTCTAAACTTAAAATTCACAGTGCAAGAAAAGATCCCGGAACTAGATGTGGCGGTGCAAGGTCTATAATCTCAGCACTCTGGGGGCTGAGGCAGGAGGATCCAAGATTCAGTCCCAACTGGGCAACTTAAAAGAGATCCTGTCTCAAAATAACAGGTTTGAGGGATAGGCATGCAAACTGTGCAAAGGCCCTGGATTCATTTCCCAGCAGAGAGAGAGAGAGAGAGAGACAGAGACAGAGACAGAGACAGAGACAGAGACAGAGGGAGAAAGAGAGAGGCTCCAATCACATTGTAAAATTACTCCTTTTTTTCTTAGTATGTTTGTGGCACATAATAATTATATGCATCTTCATCTTGGCTCACTGGTACATACACATATTTCATCTTGATCATTTTTACTTCCCTTCAACTTCAGCCTTTCCTTCTCCCTCCTTCCTTCCCCAGATCCCCATCTCATCTCCACAAAATCTACCTCCCTGTTTCCTACCATCTCTCTTTTACATTGCTCTTTATATTGTGGGTCTCTCGTATATTAAAAAAAACAGAATATTTAACTTGTATCCACTTTATTTGATATGGTATTATGGTCTCAAGATTCGTCCTTTTTCTACAAATGACTCAAAATTTTCCTTCTTTATGGTTGAATAGTACTCCATTGTGTATACACACCATATTTTCCTTATCGTTCTTCTGTTGATGGGAGCACAGGCTGCTTCAGTGATTTAGCTATTGTGAGTATAGGCATGCATGCATCGCAGTAATATGATGCCTTTAACCCTTTCCAGAAGATGCCCAGAAGAGGTATAGCTTGGTCAAATGAAATTTCTATTTTTAGTTTTTTGAGGAATCTCTATGCTGACTTCCACTGTGGTTGTACTAGTTTACATTTCCAACAACAGTGTCAAAAGTTTCCTTTTATCCCACAGCTTTTCCAGCATTTGTTTTTTGAGTTGTTATAGTAAAGTAGAATCTCAGCGTTGTTTTGATTTGCATTTCTGGTAATGGTCAAAGATGATGAACATTTTATCACATACTTTTTGCCATTTGTATGTCTTCTGAAAAGTATTCAGTTCAACTGCCCATTCTTCGATTGGGTCTTTTGTTTGAGGTCTAATTTTTTTTTTTAGTTCTTTATATATTCTAGACATTAGCTCCTCTATTCCAGGTATAGGTGCCAAAAAGTTTTTCCCATTTTGTAGGTAGTATTTTCACTCTGTTGCTTGTTTCCTTTCCTGTGCAGAAACTTTTTAATTTGATATAATCTCACTCATTGATTCTTAGATTATATCTTTATTTTAATTTTTTTGTTTATTTATTTATTTAATTTCTGGTACTGAGGATCAAACTCAGAACCTTGCACTTGTGATGCAGGTAGTGGCATCACTGAGCTAAATCCCCAGCCCCTTAGATTATATCTTGCATAGTTGGGGTTCTAATCAGGAAGTCTTTGCCTATGCCTATATCTTCAAGAGTTTTACCAGTGTTTCCTTTCAGCAGATTCAGTGTTTCCATTTCTATATCTAGGTCTTTGATCCATTTTCCTTTGTTTTTACTATGGGGTGGGAGATATGGGTCTAGATTCATTTTTCTGCACATGGATAACCAGTTTTCCTAGCACCAGTTGTTAAAGACATTATCTCTTCTTCAGCATATTATTGGCCCCTTGATCAAAAATTGGGTGGCTGAATTACTCAGGGTTGTTTCTGCAACCTCTATTCTATTGCATTGGTCAACATGATAAAAATGACTCCTTTGTGCATGGGGGAGAGCACCTTGTATGCAGGCTCACAGACTGTGGTGGGATTTGTGGACATCAGCTCATATGCAGACACAGACAGACACCAGCCCAGGATACCAGGGACAGAGGGGATCTGCAGAGCTGTTGCCCTTAAGGTGTTAGCCCTCACACTGTGGAAGGATTCCCACAGCCTCTTCCTAGTCCTGGCTTTCTTTTTTGCAGGCACATGAGTTACACAAAGAAGAAATAATCCATAAAGACATCTTCTTTCCCTACTTCTTCTCAAATGAGAATCAACAACTGGCATTTTGCACAACAGATGCCAGAAGAGGTTGAGATATTAGTTGAGTCAGATGTTTGTGCTGCAGGTGCCTGGTGACATCAGTGGGAAAATTGTGCTTTTTCATATTCTTGCAAAATAATAAGACACCTAGTGGACACAACGTAAAAATGCCTTTACAGGAGATGAGTTTGCCAATGTCCAGGTATGATATTCAATAACTGCCTCAATATGCTTACTTCTACAAAAATAACACCCCCATACACCAGGGATTGAACTCAGGACCCTGCACTTGCGAGGTAGGCATGGCACTGCTGAGCTACATCCCCACCCCAAACGTGGTCTTTTTTGAGGAATCAGACCAACCATTGACTCTAATTGGACAACTAAGATATATTATTGGACAACTAAGATATATTATTATTATATATTTTAGAGCACTCAATAGTTTTCAATGTCCTTTTGACATAAGATTTCTTTCTATAATTCTAAGTATACTAATCTCTTCCACTGGACTGTGGGCAATTCCCAGGAAGAGGCCACAGTGGTTTCTTCTGAGCATTAACACTGTGTCTAATACATAAAAAATAGGCCAAATAAAAGGTTGATGAACTGAACTGATCTGAACAACTACGCCATGACAGGGATTTGTTTCTGATATTTTTTCAAGGTGAGGAAACAAAAGATACCTCCAACAAAAGTGGAGAGATTTGCTTTCTAGTTAAAGAAGAGCCAACTGTGACCCACATCCTGTACTCTTGCCCAGAAATCTCTTTGCTCACATAAATGCCCCATGGTCTTCCCTTCAGTTTAAATTTCATTGCTAGGGGCCATTTGGAGAATTATCTAAAAAATAATTTCAAGTAACTTCCCTTTGGGAAGATTATATGTGTCTAAGTCAATCCATGACCTAAGGGAGTCTCAGAAGGAGGCTTTCCTTGTATCCCTCATGTTACCGGATATTCTTCTCCATTGCCATCCCGTGACATGCATATGCACTTCTATCCTCATAGCTTGCATCGTTAACTAAGTGCCTGGCATGTAGGTGGAATAGTATGCTTATGTTACCAAGGTTTAGTCCAGGGACTCAGAAATCCCGTGTTGTCTCTGGCCAGGCTTTGTCTTTGGAAAAGACAGTATGAAAAGTCTTCACTTCATCACACAGCATGTAAAAGGGTAACAGATCCAGATGGTCAAAGGGCCAGTGTCCTCCCTCAAAGTGGAGTTTGTAGATTCTTGGGAGGCCGCTGATGAATTCTTGGACCTAAGGAGTTATCTACAGATATTTGTGATTTTAGATTTTCAGCTATGATCATCTCCAGCTAAATATCTTCTGGACCATCTAGCTAACCACCTCCTAAGTGGAATTTTTAGTTATTTATCTTTTGGTAGGACTGGAGCTCGAAGCTAGGGCTCTGTGCATCACACTAGGCACGTGCCCTCCCACTAAGCCACATCTGCAGCCACTCATACGTGGATCCAGACACAGGAATTCACTACTTCACACAAAGCATCTCTGGTACTCAGAAATCAAAGCAAAATAATTTTGTGTAACTTTTTCCACTTAGATATAGTTCACGTGCTGTGAAATTCATTCTTTTCAAAGTACATAATTCAATGGTTTGGGTATTGTTCACAAGGTTGTGCCACCACCAACTTTATAATTGCAGAACATTTTCATGATCCCTCCCCAAAATGCCCACATCCATTAGCTCATTTTCCCCTTTCCCCAACCCAATCTGCTTCTGTCTCTTTAGATCAAACAATTCTGGACGTTTCATATAAATACCCATGATACATGCCCTTTGGTGCCCGGCTTCCTCCACTTGGCACATTTTCAAGGTTCATCCACGTTATAGCAGTATCAGCATTTCACTCTTTTTATGGCTGAATATTTCCCTTTGTATTCCCTTGTTGACCCATTCATCAGTTGATGGACACTCGGTTTGTTTCCACTTTCTGGCCATTATAAATAACACTGCTTTGACAAGCTTTTGATTCAAAGTTATAAAAACTGGAGTCTGCTAGTCTCCAGACATGTTTTTGAGATCTGGGACATCTCAAATTTGAGAAATACTGACCCAGGCTGACTCTATGGCTTTAAAAAAAAAAAAAAAAGATTTTTTTTTTTTTCATTTTTTCACT
>NW_022900937.1:17463933-17498447 GCF_012274545.1 Fukomys damarensis
TTTTTTTTTTTTTCATTTTTTCACTCACAGAGTTCTGGGAAGCTTGGGATCTGGACCCCTTTTGTAGGACAAGCTTGTTGTCATCTTTCCCAGCTACAAGCAGTGGTCATGTTGGCTTAGCACCTTCCCAAATCATCTCTTCCATTTTCCAAGCAAGAGAACCCCATTAGCAAACAGGTGGTTAACACTCAACTACTAGCACCAATGTTTGATGATTTAGCCTGGATGCTGGGCAGCTTTTAATTCTCCTAACTCCTGGTCTGAATGCTGGTAATACTTCTTCCTCAGGCTAAAAGCTAGCAGAAAGAATTATCTGGCCAAGCATCCCTTTCAGCCCATTTTCCTGGAGTGGCTTCCCAGGGGAGCAATCTGAACAAACAAAGCTGTTGACCCAGTTTAAAAGCCTAGAAAATCGTCCCATGAGTCACCGGGACAACAGAGCAAAATGCCAGGCCCCTAAGAAACTATAAGTGCAGGTTCCAGTGTCACTCTGTCCCCACAGGGTGGAGCCAAGAGTCCCAGGGTGGCCTGTCACTTTCCACCCAGCTGCTCCTCCAAGTGGTTTCCAAGCTCTGTGGCCCTGTGTTTGGTGCCACAAGGGCACATTCCTGCTTTCTTCCCTGCCGGCTCTGCGCTCAGTACTCCAGAGAGTGACAGCTCAGTTATAGGAAACCAAAACAAATCTGATACTCAAGGGAAGATGTATAGTGTTGTTTGGAACAAGGCCATGGACTTCGCTCTCTCCCTGGGAAGGAAGTGCTGAGCAGATACAAAAATTCCAGACTGAAAACTAGGAGTCCAGAGGCAATATTTGAAAATAATACTCACATGAGTGAAGCAGGGCCTTGCAAAAGAACGTCCCCAAATTACTTCAGGAGTGTTTTATAATGTTCTGAAAGTGTACTTCCTAAATTACACAAAGAGCTGGAGAAACTTAGCCAGTAAAGCAATGCAGGTAAAACTGTTAGATCGGGTGGAGAGTTTGTCACCTAGTTGACAGAAAGAATCCCGAAAGCACCTGAATTGGCGGTGCACGCCTGTCACCCCAGCACTCTGGGAGGCTGAGACAGGAGGATGGCAAGTTGCAGTCCAGCCTGGGCAACTTAACAAGACCCTGTATCAAAATAAAACAAATTTTAAAGGGCTGGGATTGTACCTCAGTGTTTAAACCCTAGTAACACACGTGCACACACACACACACACACACACACACACACACACACCAAAAGCTCCCCAGATCCTTAAATAACCCTTCCATGGGCATAAGCAGAGCAAAGTGTCCGTTTTCTGTTACAGCAGAAAATGGGAGATTTGGTAGTCTTAATGACCTATGCCCCTCTGAATAGGCCCATGGCCTCTCAAACCTGCACGCTGGGGACCAGGCACACAGGAGCATTGGTGGGGGATAAACCATACTGAACCCACAGCAGTGAGCAGCAAAGTGGGGAGTTCTAAGTATTCAGGACAGCACAGCCCAAAGAAGTAAGCGTGGGGAGGAGGAGAAAGCTCCTCCGTGCCTTTTTTGATTTTTTAAGTAACACCTGATTCCAACACTTATTCCGGGAGTTCCAATTTCAGGAAGGTGTAGTTTTAACATGTCATTTGATCCAGGATCATATAAAGTCATATTTGGTGAGTGCTTTATGTGATCACTCAATCTCTCCCACTGTAGGGATGGCAAATGCAGTCTCTCTCCATCCTGCTTTCAGAGGATAAACTTTTGTGCCCAGAAGAACAAGAGGAAAACGATTCATTCCCAGAGTTTTTGTGTCGTTAGCTTCATCCTTCTAGTCCCCTCATTTTACTTCTTTCTTTCTCCTTTCTACCTTCCTTCCATCTACTCCTGACAGATCTGGTGAATACACAACACGCTTTCGGAAGGAGGGTGTCTGCCTCCCCCGCTGGAGTCGTCTCTGCAGATTGCTTGGAGCCGCTGTCTTCTGGGTGTGGGCAAAGGGCCAGCATCTGTCTTTGTCATCAGAATCCGTACCTCTGCCCTGTGTGCCGGGGCCCTGAGGACCCAGCAGGCCAGCCCCAGGCATGCATGTAGGTGGAAGAGTGAAGGGACTCGACAGAGCCCTCAGAAGCAGAAAATAAAGATAATAAAAGAAGGGCAGCATGAGTGAAAGTTGATCTTTCTTCTGTCTAATTGCATCTTCCCGATGTACACAGTAATGTGCTTGTAGAACTGCCCATTAGAGCTTTCTGCAATAATGACAATGTTCTCTATCTACACTGCCTAAGATAACAGCCGCTCATGGCTCCAAAGGAGGACATTTTTCTGTTTAATTTAATTTTTATTTTTTATTTTTGGTGCTAGAGATGGAAACTAGATGTGCTGTACCATTGAGTTATATACCCAGCCCCAGACCCTTTTAAATTTTGGGATAGGGCCTTGCTAAGTTGCCCAGGCTGGCCTCAAACTTTCCATCCTCCTGCCCCAACCGCCACAGTAACTAAGATTACAGGTATGTACCACCATGACTTGATCTATTTAATTTTAATTAATTAAAATGTATTCATTTAAAAAACGTTTGCAGTACATAATGATTACATTTTTCATGGGTAGTTGGTACACATACATAACACATCTTAATTCTTTCTAGTGACTGTATTAGGGATATCAGTGTTTTAAAATATAGCAGAGAAACATCGAACAGACATTGATGTTGGAATCCTGGGTTCAAATCCCAGCTATTCTATGCTGTCTTCTTGTAACATTAATAAAAGACACTTAATTGTCTATATTTTTGTTCATACAGCTGTAAGAGGGACCTTTGTCTACCATATGGAGGTGTTAGTCTAGGTAAGGTGGACAGGACCTTAGGTGGTTGGTATAATTTAGCAGCGTGCTCTACCAAGGGAATTGGCTATATATATTTGGGGCCCAGAGGCTGTGTACCCTTTTCACAAACCAAAGAATCCTGGATTACCACCTTTCTGCCAAATTGTTTTGTCTGCATTAAAATCTCCCATCACAGTGCCTTTTACTTTGTCAGTGTTCTTATTAGACTCTTTCCCTTTTGCTCAGAGAAGCAGGCAAGGCAAAGACTATCGATTGGGTTTTGCAAAGGAGGCAACAGAGACCTAGGAGAAAAGAATCCGACTGTCCAAAGCAAGGAGTCCCCAGAGGAGTGATGAGGGCCAGGCCTTCCTCTGCGCCAGGCTGCTGGAGAGACTTTGAGCCTGCATGTGGAAGCAAAGAGCCCTTCCTCCACCTGTTCCCTTCATCTCGGCAGTCATCTCACGCTGTGGTACCGGACCTGCTTCATTAAGTTCACAGAAACCTGTAACTCTCTGGAAGTGCAGTGCAACATTTCCCACCACAGAGTCCTGTCATGGCTCCACATGGCTGCGGAGAGATGCTCTTGCCCTCCTGTCCCGTCCTTCCCGTGGCTGACTCTGTAAAGGCCTACTGCTCGAGACACCTGGGTATTTCAGCGGCTCCTGGTATTATCCTAGACTTCTGCACATCCATTTTCCTCTATTTTGAAGCCTATCATTATTTAATTGCCTTCCTTGAATGCCTGTAAACAAGACCTCTGTCATCTGAGGAAAGCTCACGGAAAACAGAACAGCCATAGAATTAAAATGCAAGTAGGAAAATAATTTCTTCTTATGCATCACAGCGCCCCCTGTTGACTAAGGCATGTGATTTTAAAACTCCCAGAAAGCCCAATTCAGCTTCATGAAGGTATAATTGATGTACAATAAATGGCACTATTAACCTGTACAGTTTGATAGTTTTTAATATGCATAGAACTACCACAATCAAGATAACACACATTTACTTCGCAGCCTTTCCATTTCAGGGCCAAACAGTGAGTTCATCCAGTTTAATACCACACAGTAGAAGCTAATTTTCTCAAAAGCATGGCCACAGCCCCCTCAGGGCCCTCGTCTTTGCCTTCTCTGTTGTCAAAGGCAAAGCAGCGAGGTGGATTTGTCTCCCTCCCTCCAGCTACAACATTCCTCCTTCCACTTTGAGCTAACCTCTGTCTCGTGCTCTGCTTCTCCTTGCTTCTGTTCCAGGACCCCCCACCCCGGGTCGCAGAGGCTCCCCATTGTGCTGAATCACCCACATCTTAGCGACTGGCTGCTCTTCAATCTTAGACACAAACACGAATCATTAAATACCTCTCCCTGCCTCGCTGTTCCTTCTGTCAGTCACTGCTGGATTTTACCCCATCGTCTCACGCCTTCTCTTCCTAGCCAAACTTTTAGAAATAGTTGTCCGCATTCGCCCTCTCCACTTCCTGTCTTCCTCCTCACTCTTCAAGCCACACCTGCTGCCACTACACGCATGTACTGTTCTTTTTTCTGGTACTGGGGATTGAACCAACAACTTTGCACTGAGCTAAATAGTCAGTGCCCCCCCAACCTTTGGTTTTGCTGTTGAGACAGGATTTCTCTAAATTGCTAAGTTTCCCAGGCTGGGCTACAACTTGTGATCTTCCTGCTTCAGCCTTCCAGAATTCTGAGACTCCAGGCACAACAGTGCCAGCTACATAAGCTCTTCTTGACTAGATCACTCCCTCCTTGCTTTATTGTGAGGTCTGGCGGACCTGCTTCAGTCCAGGGTCATAGAATGACACTGTTGACTACCCCGTCCTTTAAAAAAATAGCTTCATTGTTTTTACAAGAGTGATTGATATTCTTTTGTTTGATTTATTTATTTGCCATACCAGGTAGGGACCCTTAGGGCACTGTGTCACTTAGTTACTTCCTTTTTTTAATTTTGTGACCCTAAATTGCCCAAGTGGAACTCAAATTTTCAATCCTCCTGCCTCAGCCTCGCTCAGTGCTGAGATTACAGCCATCCTCCACCAAGTCTGGCTAATTGATGCTCCTAAAAAAAAAAAAAAAAGGAAACAGTAAAAGCATTAGGAGACTCCTCCTCTGTCACTCTGTTTCACTGCAAATAGAACCTAACACTGCAAGGACTCTCAGCTGCCGGACAGCTGCCAAGTGCAGCAGCCTATAACATACAGAGCAGACTCAGGAAGTCCCAGGAATTAGTCACTGTCGCTTTCTGATCTTGGAGAAGTCCCTGTGTTTGTAGTCTGTGTTTGCTGGACACACACTCTGTGCTGGCCACTTCACACGTCTCATCTCAGGTAACCCTGACAGCAGCCCTGGGATAGACTCCATGCTCCCACTGCTTAGATGAGGAGACAGAAATCAAGAGGAGATAATAACTCTCAGAGACCACAGTGCTCGGAGTGAGGACAGGGACTTGCATCTGGTCTGTGTGAGCGGAAGTGGGTGCTCTTTCCTCCACATTTTCCTTCAGACAAATGATTTCCAAAGATTTTTCAATATTGGGAGTCATGGGAAAGAAACGGAAGGAAGAGAAAAGAAGAAAATGAAAGAAGAAAAAGGAAAAGGGAAAAAATGAAAAGCAGGAACCAAAAAAGAAAGTGTTGGTTGCTTAAGATACAGACATGGAGTTGTACAAAGAAATATGTGAATGTCAGGCGTGGTAGTGCCTGCACTTGGGAGGCTGAGGCAGGAGGATTGCGATGAGTTCAAGGTCAGCCTGGACTACATAATAAGTTCACAGCCAGCCTGAACTATATAGCAAGACCTTTTTCTCAAAAACAAACAAAACAAGAAATATATGCGTATGTGTGTCTCTCTCTCTCTCTCTCTATATATATATATATATATAGACACATATATATTCCATATACATGTACTTTAAACATTTGAACACAGTTCCTGGAGTTTTGCACACAAGACAGATACACATAAGCTAATTTTAATACAGATATTCCTCATTTAACAACCTACCCATTTAGCAGCTGTTCAGACTCATGACTGAGGCACACTGTTTAGACTTAGTACTGAGGTGTGGTGTCTGGACTTACGAACCTTCTTTTTTGTGTATAGTTCTGTACATCTTGCTAATATAGCATCAATATCTTTTTTGGTACAGTATATCTTGTTTACATAGTACTGTCATTTTTGCTAATTGTACTGTACAGTATGTAGTTTTATGTTGTTATACATTACAGTACCACATGTAAGAGTTATGCATATAAAGGTAAAAGTCATCAAGTTAGGGCTGGGGATTTAGCTCAGTGGTTCTGCTGCCTGCCTCGCAAGTGCAAGGACCTGAGTTTGATCCTTGGCACAAAAAAAAAAAAAAAAAAAAAAAAGTCACCAAGTTAAAGTTTCCCCTGACCATTTTCTTGTTTTGAATATTGCAATGTACGTACTACAATATATACACTTCCTCACCTATTGACTAATTGATTTAACAGTTTGGTCTCAGGAATGTAACTTGGTTGTTAAACAAGGAATGCCTGTAAACTTGAATATTATTAATTTCAAAGAAAAATATAGTTAAAATCACTGGTACTACATTTGATCTTAGCCAAAAGGCCAAGAAGCAATTTATTTTTTTTCCTCATTGAATTTATTGGTACATTTTAGGTACACAGTACAGTACAGTTACATTCATTATTGGGATCTTGTACCTTTGCATGACAGGTCTCATTTTTTTTCCCCTTGTCCCTGCCCTCCATTCACCCCCCTCCCCCCCTTTACAAATACTTCATTTCCATTTTTTCATTTTCTTATATTTTTTCTTTTTAAGAAGCAATTTAAAATCATTGGTAAAAATCTTTTTATTCCTACCTCAAATTGGAAAGTACAGACGTTCTTGAAATCTCATTCTCCTGAACTTTGGTAAAGAAAAATCTTCAGTTATTTTTGGAAAATAGAGAACATCATATCCCATAGAAGACAGTGGTCTCAGTAACTTATTCCTGTTTTAAGGGGGGGTCTTAAAATCACTTAAAAACACATTTTTAAGTCAATTACTGTTGAGATTAGCAGTGATGCTACCTTGACCAGTATTTGCTCTATGTATTAATGGAATTAGGAGCCAAATCTGATCTGGGAGTAGAAAGGAATTATTTTCTGAAATGTTAGGATTGTATCTAGATCATGTGAGTAATATACTGTGTGCAGGATTCAAAATGATGTTTCAAATGTAGGTTGTTTTTGTTTTGTTTTGTTTTTTGAGACAGGGTCTCACCGTGTAGTTCAGGCTGGCCTTGAATTCACTATGTAGTAAAATTAAAATACCAACAAGAACTAGAAGAAAGAGAAGAAAAGTTTAAAAAGAAAAAACTATTTGAAAGAGTTTCTCAGGTTGTGTTTATTGGACTTTAAGAGCTATTGTCAGCCTTTTTGTCTTGATTTGTTTTAACATCTTCAGCTCCCAGATTTATCGTGCAGTTTTCTTAGGTGTCATGTAATTACTGAGAGGTATTATTGTTTCTGTGACAGTTTCATCAAATCACCCAGGGAAATGAATTTGAGCGTGAATGTTTGTGATGAGGGAATGTTTGTGATAAAGAACATGCTGATAATCCAGTTCTCAGAATATTAGTTTCACAACTTGTTTTCAATGGCTGGTCTTTAGGCAGCAATTGGGTTATATATTGATTCAAGTGAAGCTTCATGAGATGATTTGGAGGTCTCTAAAGAATTAAAAAAATGAAACCAACAAACAAAAAATTAAACTGCCAATTCCTTTGTGCTGCCTATTGAAATTCACCCATTAGGCTTGTGCTCAACAACTGAGCTACACCCCAGCCCTTGTTAATTTCTTTAATTCCTCTAGAACTAAAGGTCCTTGGAAATAGGGGTAGAGATGAGAGATGGTTAGTGATTTTGATACAGGAGATGAAAAATGAAATCTATCTCCCAAGCTGTTAAAGGTCTGATATGCTGAGTTTGTGTTCTCTAAAAATTGAATAAACTCTAGGAACAACAGAAGTTAAGAGTAGGAAGGTATTTGTTGATAGGAAAGCTCCTGAGAGACAGGAGGAGTCTTGAATGAGTAGCTGGGAACCTCATTTTATAGGGGAGTTTTTTAGAGCAAAACCCAAGTGGATGTAATGTGGGTTACAGCCATGATCAACCAGTAAGGTTACAAGTATAGTTGCTTAGGTAATAGTGCTCCAATTGGGAAACAAGTCACACAACAAGGGTGCATGGAAAGAACAAAGGACTTCTTCTAGGAAACGATGGGTCCAGAGGTCCTGGTCACCCACTGGGGCGGCTGATGTCTATCTAGACTTCATTAGGTCCAGTGTTTGTTCTTTGAGAAAATATGCTGGTCTCATCATCTTATCTTTATCTTGAGGTCTGGTCTCCAGCATGTGAGTCTCCAGCCACAGCTGTGATGTGTTTCACCTTTGTCCTGACTCTTCGGGGCCAAGTGTTATCTGACTGCCTGTACTATTTCGATCCGACTTAGCTGTCTATAATAATTTGACTGAAGTTTTGTTAAAGTAAAGAATTACTGAAAATGTTTTTTGCTCATTAAGTATTTGTAACCTTCTGCACCATGGATAATTTACACAACCACTTGTATTTGTCAAAATATTTGCCTCTTTTAAAAAAATTAATTCCTTGGCTAGAGATTTAACTCAGTGGTGCTGCTGCCTGCCTCAAAAGCACAAGGTAAAAAAAAAAAAAGCATAAGGTCCTGAGTTTAATCCCGGGTACAAAAATAAAAATAAAAACATAGTCATAATAATTCCTAGTGTATTACCAACTGGTTATACCTACTTTCAGCTACCTGATAATTTACCAATATGATTACTAGTTCCTTTGCTCAGAGTTGCTTTTGACCTCAACTTTTCCCTTTAGCATTCAGTTTCTTTCGTCCTGAGTGAATCTTTTAACAGCTCATTTAGCAAGAGCTTGTAAAAGTGAATTCAGCCTTTGCTTGTCAGGCAATGTCTTGCATGAGGGTGTGAAAGAAACTGATTTTCTAGGCTATCATACTTCACACTTTGGAGATGTTGGTGCAGTCTTCTGGAGTTTATTAAAACTCTGGTACCATGTTTTCCCCAAAATAAGATTTAACTGGAAAACAGTCAGCCTTGAAAACTACAGATCAAACATGCCACCGAAAATGCTATAAAAAATGCTAACTGGGTCTGGCATTTTTAAATTAATTAATTTTATTGTTTCATTTTAGATATACATGATGATAACATTCATCACAGGGAATTTGTACCTGTACATGATATATCTTGATTCTTCTTTTTTTTTTCCTCTTTCTATCTCCTCCCTTCAACCCCTCTTCCTCTCCTTAATATTTATAAAACCTTTATTTTCATTTTTTCCTTCTGTTCTGTTTTTTCTCTTTACCTTTCCTTTCTTTCTCTCTCCCCACTCCCTACTTCTCCTTTCCATTTCCCAAAAGCTATATACATTTTGGTCCTTATTTACACTTTTGGTTTCTCATACCAGAGAAACAATACAATAGTTGAACATGTGTATCCAATTATTTTACTTAAGGGTATGGTCTCAAGGTGCATCCATTTAAGTCTCAACTTTATCCTTCTTCATGACAGAGCAGTACTCCATTGCATAAAAAACTCACATTTTCTTTATCCAGTCACTGGTTGATGGGCATTTGAGCTGTTTCCAAGATTTAACTATTTCCTACTGTGCTGCTGTAAACATGGGTGTGCATATGTCACTATAGTATGATGCTTTTAACTCTTTTGGGAAGATGCAAAGTGGGGGAATATCTGGGTGAAATGGAACCTCTAGTTTTAGTCTTTTGAGGAAATTCCATACTGATTTCCACAGTAGTTGCACCAGTTTATACTCCCACCAATAGTGCAAAAGGGTTCCTTTTTCTCTCCACAGCCCGGCCAGCATTTGTTATTGGTTAATTTCTTGATAATAGCCATTCTTTCTGGATGGAATCATAGCACTGTTTTAGTAATTGTGTCTCTCGAATTTTTTCATCAATTTATTTGCCATTTCTTCTTCATCTGAGAACTGTCTATTCATTTCAGGTGCCCATTCTTGGAGGGAGTCTTTAAATTCAGGGGGCCTAATAATTTTGGTGTCCTTTATATATTCTAGATATTAGTCCTTTGAGAAAGAGCTGGCAAAATTTTTTTCCCACTCTGTGGGTCATCTCTTCACTCTACTGGTGCTTTCTTTTGCTATGCAAAAGCTTCCCCCGCCCCCCCGGTACTGGGGATCAAACAGGACCTTATGCTTGTGAGGCAAGTGTGGTGCCACTGAGCTAAATCCCTAGCGCTGCTAGAGCTTTTTAATAAGACGAGATCCAAATAGATGATTCTTTGTGCTATTTCCTGTGTGATTGGGGTTTTGTTCATAGTCTGCCTACACTTATATCCTCAAGAGTTCTACCTATTCCACCTTCCAGTGGATTTAGGGTTTCTGTTTTAGTATGTAGATCTTTTATCCATTTTGATTTTAGTTTAGTGCATGGTGGGAGATATGGATCTAGTTTTAGTCTTTGACATGTGGAAAGCCAGTTTTTCCAACACCATTTATTGAAGAGGCTATCTTTCTTCTAGTGAAGGTGTTTGACCCCTTTGTCAAAGATAAGGTGACAGAGTGTGTTGGGTGTTACTTTCACATCTTCTGTCTGTTCCATTGGTAGATCCTTGGGTCTGCCCACCCATTACCATGTGGTTTTTATCACTGTAGCTTTGTAGTATAATTTCAAGTCAGGGATTGTGATGCCCCCCTGCCTTGCTTTATTGACAAGGATTGTTTTTGCTATTCTAGGTCTCTTCTGTTTTCAATTGAATTTTAGGATTATTTTCTCTAATTCTGTGAGTTACGCTATTGGTATTTTGATCAGGGATTTCATTAAATCTGTACAACAATTTTGGGACCATGACCATTTTCACTATATTGATTCTTCCTACCCAAGAACAAGGGATGTCTTTCCATTTTCTGATACCCTCTTCAATCTCCTTTTTCAGGGTACTATAGTTTTCAATGTAAAGGTCTTTTACTTCCTTCATTAGATTCATTTCCTTTCTTTTTAATTAAGTTTATTGATACATTTTAGGTATACAATATGAAGACGTTCATCATTGGGAATCTGTACCTTTACATGGTATATCTTGGTTCTTATTTTTTTCCCCCGTTCCCCTGCCCTCCTGTGAACCCCTCTATATCTCCCTCTTTTTTTGGATGCTGTTGTGAAACGTAGGGTTTCCCTAATTTCTCTCTCAGTGAGTTTGTTATTTGTGTACAGGAAGGCTATTGATTGTTGAGTGTTTCTTTTGTATCCAGCTATGCCACTGAATTTGGTTATTAAATCTAGGAGTCTTTTGGTGGAAATTTTGGGATCTTTTATGTAAAGTATGTCATCTGCAAATAACTTCTTCCTTTCCTATTTTCATTTCTTTCTCTTGTCTAATTGCTGTGGCTAATGTTTTCAAAACTCTATTGAATAAAAGCAGTGATAGTGGATATCTTTGCCTTGTTCCTGATTTTACAGTGAAAGCTTACAGTTTTTGACCATTTAATATGATGTTGGCTGTTGGTTTGTCATAGATGGCTTTTATCAGATTGAGGTAAAGAGCATGTATTCTCATTTTCTGTGGGGTTTTTTATCGTGAATAGGTGTTGGACTTTGTCAAATGCCTTTTCTGTGTCTGTTGAGATGATCATGTGTTTTTTTGTCCTTAGCGCTGTTAATATGGTTATTGCATTTATTGATTTGCATATATTGAACTATCCCTGCATCCCTGGGATGAATCCTACTTGGTCATGGTGTATAATCTTCTTGATAATATGCTTCATTCTATTTGGGGCTGGAATTTTTGATCTCCAGTTTTCAAGGCTAATTATTTTCCAGCTAAGCCTTATTTTCAGATAAAGAGGTAGTAGTTACACCCTGTACCTTTATTATCTCTCTGGTAGTTTTAAGATTCTTCTCTTTGATATTCTACAACTTTACTGAGTTTAGATGAGAGTGTTGCTCTTTTTTCTATTGAGTGGATAAATTTAAAATTAAATCTCTAACATTTCACTCATTATTTACCCAAATATCGCTTCTCTCCATTTTGTTTATTTGTAATTCCTACTGGAGATATGTGGCAGTATCTTCTCATTTTATCCTTCATGTTCCTGATTGATTCATTGATTGATTTTTAGAGAAGGGTCTTACTGTGTTGCTTGGGCTGATCTTCAACTCTTGGGTTCAAGTGATCTTGCTTTGGCCTCCAGAGTATGTGGGATTATAGGTGTACACACTGTTTCTGGCAATCTGACTTAGAAAAAAAAACATTTTTAATCTTTTATATATTTGCACAGTATTTTGCATGGATCTCCTCCACCCTTGTTTATTTAAGATACTGCCTCACTAAATTGTTTGGCCAGCCTCAAACTCAAAATCTTCCTTCCTCAGCCTCCCCAGTTCTGGGATTACAGGCATGCACCATCATACCTGGCTCATTTTGCATGATTTCTTTATATCTAGCTTCACATCCATTAACTTCTCTTTAACTATTAATGTAAAGTCTTATTTGTTCACGAAATGTTTTCTGCAGTGAATGTATTTTTTGTTCCTAAGGTTTCTAATTGGTGTTTTTACTATATTGGTACCTAAAAGTATGTAATGTATTAATTTTTGCCCTAACATTATCTGTTTATTGAATATTTTAAAGAAACATTTAAAAATCTCTTTAGGGGCCGGGGATTTAGCTCAGTGGTTCCAGCACCTGCCTCCCAAGCACAAGGGCCTGAGTTCGATCCCCAGTACCCCCTCAAAAAAATCTCTTTAGATTGCTCTATTATCTTGAATTCTAGGGACACATGTTTTCCTGTTTGTTTTAGCTTTGTGCTTACCATTTCTCAGTGATTTGTTTCCTCATGAAGTTTGTAACCTTTTTGCTTTGTGCTTCTCTGCAGCCATTCTATTTCCATGTGCTGTGCATTTTTAAGAAGTTTTTAATAGGTCAGATTCATGATTTGCTTCTGCTGAAGCCCTGCAACTCTACTAATTATGGAAGAATTTTCATGTTGAAACTCAAGTTCAAGATTTCTGCATCAGATGCAAAGTGTGTGTGTGTGTGTGTGTGTGTGTGTGTGTGTGTTGCACTTGGTGTCTGCTGAAGGATATGTGAATAAATTAGTCCTTTATTTTATTTAACAGGATGTAGGCACAGAACTAGTAGAATGGAGCTCATGGTTTTCAAATCTGTCTCATTTTTCACAAAGCTGTTTTCAGTTCCTTATTTCAATTTTATTTCAAAGTGATAAAAATTGAGCACTTGCTTCCATTTCTTTATGCTGTAAAAAGTAGAGTTTGTTGTTTTAAATTGCATCAGTGGCTCAATACCTGGGTGATTTTCTTCCGCCTTCTCTGTGAGCTGGTGTTACTTCCTCCTCCAGAATGGAAGGCGATGAGGCTTAAAGAATAGACTACTTGTCTATCGCACACAGCCCTGATTGGAACGCATGATGAATTATTCTTGTGAAATTATACTGCTTCCCTGCTCCCTGGCAATTGGAAACTATTGATTCCTGTTCTGTCTCGGAGATACTGCTTCTTTCTGCTCAGGGTGAGTTGTAGGGTTTAGTTGGGTTTGCATTCTCTGCCAACAATTTTAAATTCTGGGATGCATGGCAGCCTACCTTAGCTCTGGCAGATGGGTTTTTATATGGAGCTACATTTTTCCACCTCTTTCTCGCCAGTGCTGCCATGTTAGATGAAACTTCCCAGAGAAATGGTCTCTCTGTTATCTAAAAATACATTCCAGATGTGCCGTGCCACAATAACACACATGTGACCCTTGAGCCTTATGTTCTTTTGGAATTGAAATGTGTTGTAGGTACAAAATACCCATTTAGTGTGAAAAAATTGTAATACGTTATTATATTGATTACATGTTAAAATTATAATATTGTAGAATTATAAATTATATTATTAATTTGAAAAAAATTCTTTTTTAACATTTATTTATTTATTTATTTTGAGACAGAGTCTTGCTGTGTGGGCCATGCCGGCCTTGAACTTGTTATATAGCCCAGGCTAGCCTTGATTCCCAGCAATCCTCCTGCCTCAGCCTCCTCAGGGCTAGGATTATAGGTGTGTGCCATCACACCTGGCCTTCTTTTTTTTTTTTTTTTTTTCATTGCTTCAAGAAAATTTTAAATTACCTTTGCGGCCCAAATTATATTTCCACAGGAAAGTGCTGCTATAGATCCTATTAACAGCAACACCCATAAAGACTCTAAAAAGAACTTTTTGTGTGATTTTCTTCTACTATATCTCCATTCATTGTTTTTTAATGATGTGACTTTTTTGGATGCTGTCCTGTTAACAGTGCAAGCAAATGCAAGGAGAGTTGTATCTTACCTGGGCGAGGTTCAAAGGTGAGGATAAAAGGTTAGAAACTGCATATGATAGGAGTTACCCTTGAAAATCCCCTAGGGAGTCCTCAAGATGTTGCCATCTTTTCTTACTTTGCTCTCCCCTCGTAGGAAGGCTAATCTTGGTTTCTTCATTGAGATCACATAAAGTAGTTGGCCTGTGTTTTTCTCCGCATTCTAGCAAAATGCGCATTTTAAATCTGAATCACTTGAGCCTGGAGGTCCTCCCAGTCTAGGAGAAGCAGAAGCTAGGGGGCCCTGCATTTCCATTTTTTTGTTCAGCAAGTGCCACAGAGGAGGTGACCTGCCTGCTATGCTTCTCTCTTCTTCTCTCACCTTCCATTCACCTTTCTGTTTCTGTCTTTTTGTGATTGCTGACTTCTGGTAGTTTAATTTGCACACCTGAGCATGTAACAATCTCTCTCTTCTCCAGCTCCAATTATGTGGCTCTATGATTCTAAAGGCATAAATAAGTCACAAATGAAGTTGCACAGCAGTGTGAATGTACTTAATGCCACTAAACTGTACATTTAAACCCGATTAAAATGGTCAATTTTATGTTAGATGTATTTTTACTACAGTTTTTTAATGCCACGATGAAGCATTAAAAATTTTGGACTTTGGAGTCAGACACAGTTGCTGGGTAGAAATTTCTCAGATTGGGTTCTCCAAGGTGTAGTCTCAATCTGAGCTTACCATGTGGGATGTTTCTTTTTAAAAAGCCACTTAGAGTCAATACCTGTGGAAGGCAGAAGCAGGAGGAGATGGGGAAAGGTTAAGCCATTCACAAAACAGCTCTCCAACAGCCTCCTTCTTCCTCACAGGGATCTCTGGAGCTACAATGGCTCAACAGTTGTCCCAGTGTTGAGGTGAAGTGGTCGGGCCTGTATACCCCAACTTCAGTAAGGAATCTCTTTTCATGAGCTGTAAATCTTAAGCAAAATAATAGGATGGGAAAAAAGGAGGGGGTGTTGACATTCACTCTTTCCAGACTATAGGATGAAGTCATCCCCACTTCCAGCTTGCTTCCTTTAGCTCCACATTTGTTCTGTAAGCTGTTTCCTATGCTTGGAACTCCTCACTTTTTAAGCTGAACTCAGCCAGCTTCTGTTGCTTACAACCAGAACAGCCCTAGCTGATGCTCTAAGCTTAGCTCTGCCACATTTAAGTGTTTGGTCTTGAGTAAGGCTCTCTGAGACATAGTGCAAATTTAGATTAAAATAAAAATCTACCTTGCAGGGTAGAGCCAGAGTAATAGTTTTGCACATGCCCGGAATTGTACATAATGGTCGAAAGGGGTTACAAAACCAATAAAGATGGTCCTTGGCCCCCGTTTACCCTGGGAAACTGTTCTATTAGAGCAACAGCTGCCTATTATGGTAAATGTGGCTCTAAAGAGGATTTCCTGCTTGCCAAATGTGTATTTGGAGATGAGCTTCAATCTCACACCCTCTACATTGATCTTCCCTGATGGGCAACATCATTCATGATCCTGCAACCTAAAATAATGGATAAGGGACAATAAACTCTTTCCCTGGAAATCTCTGATCAGACAGAAAGTTTAAAATATATCCAAGGAGATTTACAGTGATATCCTTTAAAATTTCTAACAGCAGAGAGAATGTTTAATAAGTGTCTTGGGATTTAGGTCTCTTAAATAAAATTTATTTTATGTCTAGAGACACTGTGATTCAATCAATGCTATATTACTATGCATATAACATGTGAGATCTTAATTGGGCTCTACTGTGCTTTACCACAAAAAGGAAAATGGAAAAAATTTAAAATTGATAATAAATCCCTCTAGATGCAGTAGCTCTTACATGCTCCTCCACTGCCCCCCATCAACCGTTGCTGTCAACATCAGAATACTTACAAATTTTTAATTGAATTATTTATGCCTCTGTCTTCCTTTGATTGCAAGTGAAAAAAGCTGAATGGGGAATTTCATGGTGACTACTGAAATATTTACAGGTAGAAGGATATGATGTCTGGGATTTAATTCAAAATATGAGGGTGTGGGGCAAGTAGCTAGTGATGTGGGTCAATGTTTTGAGAGGCTGGATAATGATACTTGGGGTTCATTATTTTATTCTGTTTACTTTGTGTATTTTTTGCCACAATAAAATATTTTTTAAAACACTGGATAATGCCAGGCACAATGGTGTTTGCCTGCAATCCCAGCTGTGCTGGGAGGCTGAGGCAGGGAGACTGCACATTTGAGGCCAAACAGGTTTAGTTAGTGAGACTCTGTCTCAAAATGAATGTGCAAAAAGGCTGGGAATGAAGTTCAGCGGTAGCATGCACAGTGCTTTGGGTTCTGTTCTCAGTACTGCAAAAACAAACCAAAACAAATACATATGATTACAACTACTTGAAAGAGATATGTGTGAAGCAAAAACTGAGAACACAGAAAAATAAAGTTATGTTAACTCAGAATAATTGTAGTGAATGAATTATTTTAAAAATTCATTCTATTTAATATATTCTATCTTTCAATAAATAAAAATTCAGAGAGGGGGGGAAAGTGCCCTCTTTCCTTCCCACCCTTCTCTCTCTCAAATTAAGGACCCACAATTTGCTTTAACTTGAGAGATCGTTTGCTAAATTTCTAAGAACTTTACATCCTGGTTAATGTCAATTGGGCAGCTTGAAATTGACTGTGCTAGGAATACACATGCCTTGGAAATCAACAAGTAATGCAAAACAGTACTCTCAAGATCTGGCTGCTTAGCATTTAACAGCACACCATTGGTAGGAACCATGTCCTTTACTTTTCTGCCCCAAATTATCTAAAGTCCCCAAATCAATACCCAGGTACTTATTAATTTGCTTTATTTTGTTAGGTTGTGCTTTATTAAGATTATAAGAAGCCTGCCTGGCAAGCGCAAAGTCCTGAGTTTGATCCTCAGTACCCTGCTTCGAAAGCACAGGGTTGTGAGTTTGATCCCCACTACCAAAAAAACAAAACGAAAAAGAACCCACATCTTCTGCATCCATTTGTTGCTCGGTGGGTATTTGGGTGTGCATATGTCACTGTAGCATGGCGTTTTTAATTCTTTTGGGAAGACGCCAGAAAGGGGAATAGCTGAGTCAAATGGAACCTCTAGTTTTAGTTGTTTGAGGAATTATCATACTGATTTCCAGAGGGATTTCACCAGTCTACACTCCTACCAACAGTGGAGAAGGGTTCCTTTCCCCCACAGCCTGCCATTAATTGTTATTCATTGATTTCTTGATAATAGCCATTCTTTCTGGAGTGAGATGGAATCTTATCATTGTAACAAAAACAAAATTTTTGTAGGAGACCAGATAATGAGGATTGATGTCTAATTGACCTTCTCCTCAAGCACAAAGGAAAAAACCAGCAAGCTGTGCCTCTTTTGGCAATGTGCAGGCATGCTAGCACTTTGCAAGTTCCAGAGAAGCGTCAACACAGCTGAGATCTGGGTGTTTACCTGGATATGTGCTATAGATAACAAAAGGCAGATGAATCTTCTATTAATCTAATTTCCTGTTCCTATGTCCAAGTGAGTAAAATTGAAGTGAGCCAAATGCTCAGGTACTCTTTGTTCCACTACAGGCAAAGAGCCCCCAGTCCCCTCATTCCAAATTATCTTTGTTTCTTTTGTCTTTCATCTTCATTTGCTACCTAGCCAGGGATTAACTTTTAGGCTGCTCCCTACAAATTTTGCCAAATGCTTCTGTTCATGAACCAAATTGCAAACAAAAGCATGTGTGAAGTGAGGTACCACTTTATTAAGCACATTTCAGCTTCTGATATTTTCAAACTATGAAGAGTTTATCAGAATATAACCCCATCTTAAATAAAGCAGCTTCTGTATATATGCATCTTAATCCATCTGTGCTACTGTAACAACGTACCACAGGCTGGGTGATTTATAAATAATAGAAATAGATTTCTCACAGTTCTGAAGGTTGGGAAATCCAAGATCAAGTGGCTTGCAGGTCTGCTGTCTGGTAAAGGCTGCTCTCCACTTCTGAGAGGCTGTTTGTTATTGCATCCTCTGGAAGGGACAAATTCTGTATTCTCCCATGATGGAAGGTGCAGGAAGAAAAGGGGAGACTCTCTCCAAAGAGAGGGGAGACTCTCTCATGACTTAATCACTTCCCAAAGGGTCTTGCCCCTTTACACCACCATAATGGGGATTTGGGGGCCGGGGATTTAGCTCAGCGGTTCGGTGGGCTGCCTCGCAAGCACAAGGACCCGAGTTCAATCCCCGGTACCCCCCCAAAAAAAAAGTTTAAAAAAATGGGGATTTGGTTCCAACACAACTTGGAGGGAATGCACATTCAATCATAGCAATATATTGATTTCTATAAATACACACACACACACACACACACACACACACACACACACACGTATTTGCCAGTTAGGAAAAGATTTGGTTCACATTAATAACAACAGCTATGAAATACTTCTGAATTAAATTTAATCTGAAATGTGTATGATTTTTACAGAGAAAGCTATAAAATTTTACTAAAAGGCATAAAGCAAAAACGTTCATAGTATATTCATGAAAAGGAAAAACTAGTTATCAAAATAAATCTTCAGAAATTAATCCATGATGGCCATGCAAATCCAAGCAAAATTCCATTAAATATTTTGGTATTTGTATTTGGTATTTTGGTATTTTGGTATTTCTATTAAATTTTTCCAAAGTTCATCTGGGAAACACAGATGTGAGACGATAATTTTAAAAATTCCATTAAAACTGTTAAAATACAAATAAACTGGGGAAAATGTCTGTAAGGTGTATGATTGAAAAGGACTCAAAGTCCTTAATTCTGTAAAGAGCTTTTATGAATCATTAGACAAATATCCTGGTAGAAAAACAGATAAAGGGTTTGAAAAGGCAGTTTACAAAAAAAATAAATGAAATTGGCCAATTAAATTTTTATTTGTTTGTTTGTTTGTTGTTTTACAGAGCTGAGATTGAACCCAGGGCCTTCATTCTGAGCTACATCTTCAGCCCTTTTGTAGGTTTTTAAATTTCAAGACAGGGTCTCACTAAGTCACCAAGTTGCCCAGGCTGGGTTCGACTTGTTATCCTCCTCCCTTTGCCTCCCAGAGTGCTGGTCTTTTTTCTTTTTTCTTTTTCTTTTCTTTTTTGACAGGACCTCACTATGTAGCCCAGGCTAGCCTTGAACTCAAGATCCTCCTGCCTCAGTCTTCTGAGTGCTGGGATTACAGGTGTGTGCTAAGACACCCGGCACCAAAAAACATTTTTTAAATTGTCAATTTCACTTGCAAAGTATAGTAAAAAAATTATATGATAATAAAAGATACAATTTAGTGCATTACAAAATTGAAATAATAAACAATACTCTATATGTTTAAGAATGTAGAAAATCCAGGACTCTCATAAGCCATTATTAGGAATAAAACTTGGTACAACTCCTGGGAAGGCATTTGTCTTAGAAATGTATTCAAAAGAAATATTTAGAAGGATATTCACTATAGCATGTTTGTAGTAGCAAGACATTGAGGAGGTCTAAATATTTATCAATGGTAATTGGTTAAATAAGTTTTGCTCCATCTGTATAATGGAGCTCTAATAGAGTTTAAACTAGGTCTCTATTTACTATTGAGTTATTCAGAGAAAAAAATTAGGTTGCTTAACAATACACATAAGATTTCACTATGTAAAAATAAAATAGGTATTTTAGATATTGTATATTTTATAATTGTGTATTTAAAAGTCTGTATATTAAAAGATCTGAAGGAATATACACCAAAATGTTAATCTAAGGAAGGAAGGGGGAAGGTGTCAAATTACCAGAAAATTAGAGACAAATAGGCCTAAATGATAAGCGAAATATTTTGGCTGAACAACCAAACACTTAGAGGTAGAGTAGGCTTTGGGGAGAGGTTGATGTAGAGGTTCGACAATGACATCAGCTGACAACTTTCCCTCTATCTTACCCCCACAGTCTCTTGAGGACATTACATTAAGTGACGTAAACTGGACTCAAAAGTAAAAATATTATATGGTGCGTTTAAGTGAGGCTCTAAGAGTAGGCAAACTTACAGAGACAGGGAGTAGAAGGGCAGTTGCCAGGCTCTGGAAGGAGGGGAGAATGAGGTTGTGTAATGGGTGTAGCACGGTGCAAAATGAAAACTGTTGCAGAGATTAGTGGTGGAATGATGCAAATATACACTTAAAGTGGTTAAGATGGGGTTAGTGGTTTGGATCAGTAGTACAGTGTGTGCTTAGCATGGGTGTCCAGCCCTGAAAAAAAAAAAAAGTTAAAATGAACATTTTTGTGTGTATTTTACGACAATTAAAAAAGAATATTAGGGCCGGGGATTTAGCTCAGTGGTTCTGCCGCCTGCTTCGCAAGCGCAAAGTCCCAAGTTCAATCTCCGGTACAAAAGAAAAGAGAGAGAGTATTAAATGTGAAAATTGTTTAAATGTACAGGCCTCACCCCCCCCGCCAGGCTGGCTCCCCCTGGTGATAGAGGCCTGGAATTCATTCGGTCTATGGCTGTAGGGATGGGCTTCTCAGGGTCCCCTCCACCGGTCCCACAGCAGTCCCCAGCTATTCTGATTGGAGGGAGCATCGTGGTATGGTCACGTGCTTATCCTGAACAGTGCACTGTGTTGGCAGTACATTCTAGGGACCTCTCTGGAAATGTGGGGACAAACTTTGGTTGTCACAATGACTGGGCATTTGGAGAACGTGGGCCAGGGCTATTAGATTTCTAAATACACGCAAGACAGGCAAATACATTTTACAACTCTCCTACACCTTATGAAACTTTTAATGTGCATCAATGCAGATTTTTAAAAAAAAAATCAATGTATAATAATATGATCCTAAACTCTAACTCCATTTTATATTTAAATACAAATTACTTTTCAATTTCTATCTACATAATTAATGGTTAAATTGAGAGAAAATAGTAGTTTGTTACATTTGGAACTTTATCAAGAGTTGTTCACTATTTCAAAAAATCCTGTCTTCAACCACCAACACTTGTGGTATTTGAGTCACTGATTCAGCCTTGCATACTGCAATTCACACTGCATAATGCCGATCACACTGCATATTTTAACAGGACCAAAATCAGGATGTGTCCTACAATCAATGACATCTTAGATTCCATGAAATACGGTACTGAATATTAGTCCTCATTTGAAGCTGTTGGGTTTATTTCTTGCCTGGATCGTAAATAACCACCTTCCAAACTGGTCTCTCTGTTTTAGCCCTTTTCTCCTACAATCTGTTCTCAACACAGCAGCCAGATTTTTAAAAAATGTAGATCAGATCAGATCCCTTCCGTGCTCAAAACCTTCTACCTGTTTCATCATTCTTTAGAGTACAAACCTTACAATGGCCTGCGAGGCCCTTGGGGATCTGGTTCTTTGCCCTCCTCCACTCCATCTCCTACTTCTGCTTTTATTTATGTTACCACCTCCAGTCCTCCCCCGACCCACTTACAGGCCACAGCTTGGCCTCTGGGCCTTTGCACTGATTATTCCCCTTGCCTGGATACTTTCTCCCTGGACAGGTAATGGTGAACCTTTTATTTATTTTTAATATTTATTAAATTTATTGGTACATTTTAGGTATACAATACAGTTACATTCATCATTGGGGTCTTGTACCTACACTTGACTTGTTAGATTCTTATTTTTTCCCCACCCTGCCGCCCTCCCTTCACCCCCTCCACCCTTCCCTGTTTACATAGACATTGTTTCCATGTTCTTCCTTTTTACATATTTGTTTTCTTTTCCCTTTTTGCCTTTCACCTCCCCCTCCCACTTCCTCTACTCTTTTAGACCTTTTTTCCTAGTACACAATATCAGTTACACATTTTGATCCTTATTTGCACTTTTACTTTTTACACCAGAGAAACCATTTGGTATTTACACATGTGTGACTTATTAATTTCACTTAAGAGTATGGCCTCAATGTGCAGCCACTTAGCTGTAAATCTCTCTAGTTTCTCATTCTTTATGGCTGAGTAGTATTCTGTTTTGCTTTAAAAAAAAAAAACAAAAAACCAACAACATGTTCTTTATCCAGTCTTTAGCTGATGGGCAAATGCGCTGTTTCCAAATTTTAGGTATTACAAACTGTGCTGCTATAAACATGGGTGAACATTTATCACTGTGGTATGATTGTTTTAGTTCTTTTGGGAAGATACCCAGCAGGGGAATAGCTGGGTCAAATGGAACTTCTAATCCTAGTTGTTCGGAGTATCTCCATATTGATTTCCACAGTGGTTGCACCAGTCTGCAGTCCTAACCAACAATGAAGGAGGGTTCCTATCTACCCACAACCCTCCAGCATTTGTTATTGGTTGATTTCTTGATAGCAGCCATTCTTACTGGGGTGAGATGGAATTTCAGTGTTTTCATCTGCATCTCTCAAAAGACCAGTGATGTTGAACATTTTTTCGTGTGATTTGCTGCTTTTACTTCTTTGTCTGAGAAATGTGTGTTCATTTCAGGTGCCCATTTTTGAATTGGGTCTTTATATTTGGGGGAGTCTAATTTTTTTGAGTTCTTTATATATTCTAGATAGTAGACCTTTGTCTGAGGTACTGCTGGTAGAAATTGTTTCCCACATTGTGGGTTGTCCCTTTCCTCTGCTTGTGATTTCTTTGGCAGTGCAGAAGCTTTTTAAAAAGAAGAGATACCAATTGTTGATTCTTTGTGCTAGTTCCCCTGTTACTGAGGATTTTTCAGATGGTGAACCTTCTATAGACCAAGCGCCCAAACTGCAACCTCAAATTCACTTATTTATTGTCAATTGCCAATACTGCAATTTCCTGACCACTAACACAAGAGGGCAATGTCCCACTGACCACTAGCTTTTGGCCTGCTCTGAAAAAATCATCAGAGAGCATTTCCTACACTGTGGGGGCTTCTGCTAAAATCACAGCTATACATATAGTCCAAGCTATCTATCTATCTATCTATCTATCTATCTATCTATCTATCTGTCTATCTATATCCTTGCTCTTGTTCTCATAAATTCTTCACAAACAACTAAATGTGATGCTGCAGATTCAAATACGTCAGGGGGACAGCATAACATTAAAAGAATACCAGCCTCTTAATTAGGACAGCTCTTTGATAAATCTTAGATATTAATTTTCAACATTTGATAAGAAAACTCAAAGCTAAAGTCTTGTGTTAATAAAAATGAATATATTAAAATTCATAGCCAGTGCACTGGTGGGCCAGGCAAAAGCTTGGAGGAGTTGAAGCTAATAAGTCGCAGCTCATGATGTCATCGCCTGGTGCCACCACTCCTTTCTGAGAATGTGCTTGCGTGGCCCCTATGTGCGCTGTTACCTGATGTTTGGCTGTTGGGGCATGCTGGGGTGGCTTGGCTCCTGTGCCTATGGAGAGAGCTCTGTGTGCCCGCTGTGACACACATGCCATAGGTTTGCCACTATTGCCCTAGATAATCTGCATGATTCATTTCCTCAATCTCCTTCAAATCTTCTAGCAAGGCCTGCCTTCAGCTCAACCTTCAGCTTACTACCCATCTCTCTGAATTCTCGTTTCCCCTTATCATGCTCTTTTTTCCTCTATGACACTCACCATTCTCTAATGTAAGACCTAGTTTACTTATGTGTTATGTTAATTACTTATTGCCTGTCTCTCACCACTCTGGTATAATGTTTGCTCCAGAAGGAAGGGATTTCTGTTTGTGTCCCCAATAAATTTTGCCTAACAATAGTGGGTGCTCCATGCATTTTTTTTTTTTTTTTTTTTTTTTTTTTTTTGGTACTAGGAATTAAACTCAGGGCCTTGAGTTTGCCAAGGCACTGTGCCACTCAGCCACATTCCCTACCCTTCCAGGAATATTGTTGAATACTAATTCTGCTGTCAGGTACATGAAAGTATCTAATTACTTCATCATTTCTTTTACTATAGCTACACTCAATAATTTATATGTTGAAATACAATTTTATAATGAGCTGTTTATTTCACTTTTATTTATATTTTCAGCATTGTGTAGATTTTTGAAAAATTGTGTGTATTCATCTATGTAATACTCAGAAGCTGCTTTAAAATGGTAGCTTACTTTTTTTAGCTCTAGAATTTTCTTCTGTAACTTTATGTACTCAACAGCTAAAACAAGATATATGATACTATACACAGACATACCTGCATGCATGCATTATATACACATATTATAAAACAAAATACTAAAATGAATACCAATGAACTCAACTCCCAAATTTAAAAGAATTATGTGTACAGGAAGGCATATATAAGATATATTGATTTTATAAGTCAGGATGACAAATTCTGTGTTACAAAACATTTGTTACAGTATCAGAGTACAAAGAGCTGGGCATAGTGGCACAAATGCCAGTGATCCCAGCATCTTGTGAGATGAGGGCTTCACAAGTTCGAAGCCAGCTCAGACAGTTTAGCAAGATCCTGTTTCGTAATAAAAATAAAAAGGGCCAGGGATTTAGCTCAGCGCTCAGTGGTACTGTGCCCGCCTCACAAGCTCAAGGTGCTGAGTTTGAGCCTTGGTACCAAAAAGACAAAGGGCTGGGATGTAACTTAGTGGTACATTAAATTCCCTGTACCACAAAAATAACCAAATACCATGTCAGAGTGTGAACGCTAGAGTCGACCACTGCTGGTTCAGATTACTCCACTCCTGCAGCAGTGGGAGGGATAATCCCACCCAAAGTGCTTGGCTGCTTCTGGCTTGGGAGGGGTGGGTGGATGTTTCAGGGTTCTGCCGTACGACGAGGAAAAAACCCGCTGCGCTTTCCACGTTTATTGCCCTTCCATGTTGTTCGTATTACTTGCATATTTTCCAGTGTGTGTTCATTCCTTTTGTAACAAACAAAATCCATAAAGATGTTTTTATGCAAGAATTTCTCACTATTAAATACAGAACACAAATAAAGCAAAAGGGTAAGAGTCATCTGGGTCCTACTCTGCAGGGACAGCCACTGCCGGCATTTTATTTCTACCATCTTTTGTTTTCAGGTATGTTCAGGCACACAGATATTCCTGTGATGGCTCTGAATAGTAGGAGTCATGTGGTTGAAGATGTCTTTTGTCAGGACTATTCTGCCAGCCATCTGCATTTGGGAATGAATGGAGAGAAAGCTAAGGGTAAGGCTAGGTTGTAACCCAACAGTGGGGAGAGAGGAATTAGGCTGAAACAGCAGCTGTGAGAATGGAAAGGGACAGACCAAGGTTACTATAAAGGAATCGTGCTGGTGCTTTAGTGATTAGTGTGTGTGGCAGCACCAATAGTGATTGGGGTGGGGGAATGGGGTCCCACTATGTTGCCCAAGCTGGACTGGAACCCAGGGATTCCAGTGATCCTTCTGTCTCTGCCTCCTGAATAGCTGGGCCTGCACATTCTAACTTTGTATTAAAAAATACCAGAGATGCCTGTGATCCCAGGATTTGGGAGGCTGAAGCAGTAGGATAGCCACGATTTTTGAGGCCAGCCTGGCCTACATAGTGAGCTCAAAGCCAGCCTGAACTACATAGGGGGATCCTGTATCAAAACAATAACTAAAAAACATCAGATTTCCCTGCTCACCCTCACAAATTTAGTGTTGTGGCCTATTTATTTTTAAATTAGTAAAAGGCCTAGCATTACTCAAATAAACTATTGAAAAAGAAAAACTAGCCTTTGTTCTGTTAGTTTTTGCTTCCCCTTTGAGTGAGCATGGCTCTTGTCCACACAGGAAGGTGCAGGGACTTGCGGGGATCCCTGCATGACAAAGGCCAACTCACTGGGACTTGGAAGTGGACACACAGTCGTATACTGAGACGCAGGTAGAAGTGGAGGGACAGAGAGGGCAGGCAACCGTTGCACAGCCTCAGAAATGATTCCTTCATGGTGGAATTTCAGAGGCCAACAGCAATGTAATTTAGGGGCTGGGTGTGGGCGAGGGTGAACCAGCTGACTTTGGACTAGAAAGCCAGCCAGTTCACAGGAATCCTGGGAAGTATTGGGATCTTGGAAAATAGCCCCAGAGATCCCAGTGGGCTGGGAAGACAGGATCTCACTGTTCTGCACTGTTCTCTGCCTCTTTATTCTGGTCTGCTGTTTCCAGCTTTCATCCAGCGTAATTTTTATTTTATTATTTTATTATTTATTTATTTGGTACCAGGGGTCGAACTTGGGCCCTTGCGCTTGCAAGGAAGGCAGTGGAACCACTGAGCTAAATCCTTGGCCCCAGCTTAATTTTTAAAAAAATTAAAATCCAATTTATTTTTACTTGTTTTTTTTCTTGTAAAATATATATAACTACAAATTTAACCATTTTAAGTGTATAATTCAGTGGCATTAAGTACATCTACAGGGTTCAACCAGTCCCACTGTCCATTTCCAGAATTTTTTTCATTATTCTGAACAGTCTGTATCCATTAAACAGTAACTATCCATTCCCCACTCTGCAGCCCCTGGCAACAAGCATTCTGCTGTCTCTATGACTACCTATTCTAGGTACCTCATATGAGTGGAGTCATAAACTATTTAGTCTTTGCGCCTGACATTTCACTTAGCGTTGATGTATTTCTTTGAATCCTTGCTTTCAAGAATTGCGGGGTCATATGACAATTATATGTTTAACTTTTTAGTAATTGTTTAACTTTTTAATATATTATATATGCTGCCAAAGAGAGCACCGTACATTTAACTTTTTAAGGAGCCACTAAACTGTTTAATACAGGGGTTGTAACATTTTACATTCTCATCAGCAATGCAGGTGGCTTCCAATGTCTTCATATCATCTTCACCCTCTCCAACACTTACACTTCGTTTTTAAAATATAATAGGCAGCCAGGTGTGGTAGCACGTTGCTGTAATCCCAGCAATTGAAAGGCGGAGGCAGGAAGATTGCAGCCAGTTTGAGGCCAGCCTGAGCTACATAGAGAGAGCTTGTCTCAAAAGAACCAAAAAATAAGTAAATAAATGAATAATAATAGACATTCTAATAGATGCAAAGTGGTATCTCATGTGGCTTTGATTTGCATTTGCTTAATTACTAATAATATAGGGCATCTTTTCATGTGCTTATCAGCCATTTGCAGATCTTTGGGGAAATGATTATTGAAGTCTTTTGCTCATTTTTGAATCTGACAGTTTATTTTATTATTATTATTTTTGTTTTGTTTTTTGAGACAGGGTCTCACTATGTAGTTGAGACTGACTTGGAATTCACTATGTAGCCCAGGCTGGTCTCGAACTCACAGTGATCCTCCTGCCTCAGCCTCCTGAGTGCTGGAATTACAGGCATGTGCCACCACCCCTGGCTGAATCTGATTGTTTATGGTTGGTTAGTTGTAAAAACTTCTCTATATATTATGACAATTAATCCCTTAACAGATATATGACTTAGAAATATTTCCTCCATTCTGTGGGTTTTCACTCTCTTGGTTGTATACTTTTAAATTTTTTTTGTACTGGGGATTGAATTTAGGACCTCACACTTGCCAGGCAGATGCTGTGCCAAATCCCCAGACCTCTTTTTAATTTTTGAAAGATGACTGTGCCATATGATTTATGATATGACAAACAAACCTAAAAGACTAAGCCTATGTGAAGAATAAGCGACTACAATAAATATTGATGTTATTCTCATTCAGATTTCGTGATGTAGAAAAAAAAATCTATGAGCTATATATATTTGGGTAAAATCAATAAGTTATTTATAATGTATATGTATTTTAAGCTGTATGTAACAACTATATGTTTTAATCAATAAGTATATCTATACAAAGATATATAGTATCATTTCTCTAAGACTAGCTGGTTCTCCAGTGAGTACAATTAGCCAAAGTTGAGAATTTTTCTGATCTTGTATACAATTTGCCATGTCATGATATACTTAGTAGAAAAGATAAAAAGGACAGAAAACAAACTGTACCACTTTATAAGGTCTGTTTACTTCTCGCAAAAAATTTTAATGGAGAATAACCTTAATATCACTACAAAAAAATCGTATGAAACTAGTATATGGAGTTTAACAGATAAAATAAGCAAACAACAGTATAAAATTCCTTGAGGTCTCGAAATAATACCCTGAAATCTGTTTATTTAACAAACAGAAACCACATGTGGAAGTATTTTGCATGAAGCCAATAGAGCTTTGGGCTCCGCTTCAAGAGACGGTGAGCCTCTGAAGGTATCTCTGCCTTCTTCCTGAGTCCTCAGGAATGTGCTCAGCACTTTCAAAATGAGCTAGGGTGGAGGCGACATTCATGACATTCTGTCCCATGGCCTGGCTGGAACTACACCTCAGCATTAACTCACATTTCTTAATCTTGGCAGTGTTGATATTTTGGGCCGGATAATTCCTGTAGTCACATGGGCTGCGCTGTGCTTTGTAGGATAGTTAGCAACACCCTTGGCCTCCAGTGGCACCCCTGCCCCAGCACATTAAGAGTGTTTCTAGGGCCAGGGATTTAGCTCAGTGGCACTGCACCTGCCTTGCAAGCTCAAGGTCCTGAGTTTGATCCCCAGTACCAGTACTGTGGAGTGGGAGGGTAGATGCTTCCAGACATGACTGACTGACCCCTGCTGAGAATGAACACATCAGCTAAGTATTTACTGCGTGCCAAAAAGGACGCTAAGAGCTATACACGTATATTATTTCATTCCTTCTTTATCTTTGTCTCCATTTTGCAGATAGACAACTGAGGTTCATGAATAAAGTTGAGAGAGCAAATGAATGGCTGAGCTGAGGTTGAAACACAGACCTGTCTGTCCGACTTTGTTTTTAACAACCATGTAGCACTGTTTTCAAGACACAGATGTGGTGTGTATCCCAGGTCTTGCTTAGAAATTTCTAAATCTATATTTCTAGGCTTTTTATTGACTACTCCATTTTGGTTTTCCTATCAACTGTTTAAATTAGACACTCCTGAAGCCAAAGTTATCACTTTTGCTTTTTCTTTTTATCCTCATTTCGCTTTTTTCTATTGGTCCTTCTTCCAAATAGAGATTAAAACTAGATCTCCTTTTTTCTGTATCTCCATAGGCAGAATCTCATATTTTTTGTACATTGTGTACAATTTTCCATATTTCATTACTTTTTTAAAAAGTGTTTTTTTTTTTTCTGGTACTGGAGATCAAACCTTGTGCCTGAGAGGCAGGCACAGCACCACTGAGCTAAATCCCTAGCCCCTCAAAAGTGTTTTTTAATGATTAGTAAGGAAACTCTAACCAAAACTCTAGTAATCTTAGAACTTGGCAGGCTGAGGCAGGAGGATCCCTGTGAGTTTGAGGCCAGCCTGAGCTACAAAGTGAGTTCAAGGCCAGCCTAAACTATATATAGCAAGACTTTGTCTCAAAAAACAAAAACAGGACTGGGGATTTGACTCAATGGTTCTGCCACCTGCCTTGCAAGCACAAAGGCCTAAATTTGATCCCTGGTACCAAAAACAACAACAAAAGAACAAACCAAAAAAATTGCCAAAGGAAGAAAAGTGAGGAGGGATTACATATTTAATTTTTATTTACCAAATATGAGATGTGATAAAAAATACAGAGACTGTTTGCATTAAAAATAAAAACATTTTATTACCTAAAAGATACAGGCCAGAGATTTAGCTCGGCGGTTCGGTGGCCTACCTTGCAATTGCAAGGGACCCGAGTTCAATCCCTGGTACCAAAAAAAAAAAAAAAAAGATATTGCTGTTAATTATTCTCCCCCTCTAAATACTTCCCCTTTGTTTGAGCACACATCCCATTGTTCTTGCCACTTTCTGAAGCAGCTCTGGAAGTCCTCTTTCAAGTTTGTTTTTTTTTTTGTGGCTGCCTCAGTGTTGGGAACTGATATCTGAGCAGCATGCCTTTGAGGTCACCAGAAGCACGGAACAAAGATCCAAGCAGACATTCATTTATGTACACGAATTCACTAATAAGAAATTAGGCATTTAAAATCAGTGGGGGAAATGGAGTATTCAAATAAAAGATGCCAAAATGGCTATCCATTTAGAAATAATTAATTTAGATCCCTACTTCGCATCATCTTCAATATAAACAAAATTCAGGTGAGGAAGACAGTTTTAAAAATACGTGAAGAATAAAATTTTTGGAGTAATGTTGGTATAGAGAAGACTTCATATTCAAAATGCAACATCCAAAGCCATAAAAGAAATGACTAAGAGAAAACTGGTGAAATAAAAACTTTTGTCCAGCTAGGTAATCCCAGCTACTCAGGAGGCTGCAATAAGATGGCAAGTTCAAAACCAGCCTGGACAATTAGCGACTGTGTTTCAAAATAAATAAAAAGGGGTAGGAATGTAGCACAGAGATAGAGTGTCCCTGGGTTCAATTCCCAGTACTGGAAAAAAATGTAAAATTACTATATGGATAGGCAGGTGTGACAACATATACTCCCAGGAATTTTGGAAATCTGAGGCAGGAGAATCACTTGAGCCCAGGAATTCAAGGCCAGCCTAGGCAACATACAGAGAGAGAGAGAGAGAGAGAGACAGAGAGAGAGAGAGAGAGAGAGAGAGAGAGGGAGGGAGGGAAGAAAAGAGAAAAGAAAGCCAGAAATTCTTGCAATAGATTTGGAGAAATCTTATTAGAAAAAGCCTTCCTAAATGCCTTAAACTACAGCTTGTGATTGGCCAGGACTGACTGCCTCATATGGTCCCTCTCTTGGCAGGGAAGCTGGAAAAATGAGTGGTTGGTTTTTTTCAGCCTCTGAGGGGAGATAACCAAGGAAGAAAAGGGTTGAAAGTAGGTTTTAACTTAGTAAACCTTCAGCATCAGCTGCATCTACAGATAAGAGGATGGAAATGTTTGTGCAAACTATGATACACCATTGCTGATGAAATCTATTCAGCAACTTCATTAAACCTGTATGTACTGATGTGGAAAGAATTCCAAGATGAGGAACACAACATATAACATATATATAACAACATATATATATATATATATATTTATATAAAACTATACATATATGTAACACAATATATATATATGTATAGTTATATATATATATTTAAAGATATATGGAGCTGGGACTGGAGCTCAGTAGTACTCTGATTGCCTAGCATGTGTAAAGCCCTGGGTTCAATTGCTCAGCACTAAAAAATTAATCAGCTAATCAATCTCTAGGGTTGGGAGAAGAATTAAAGTAGTGGTGGAAGACTTTAGATTTTACTCTATACTTCTGTATTATTTAAATCATTTATATTAGGAATGTAGTCCCATGTCTTTTAAATGATCTAAAAAGAAATACCAAGAAATTACCCCCTCCCAAGGAAAGGAAAACCCCTTTTCTCTTCTTTTATCCACAATAGCCTCTTATTTTTCTTCTCTAGTTCCATGCCTGCACCCCAATTCTATTAGTTTGTGCCCAGCTGATTATAGTTAGACCTCTGATATTGACACCTCCTGTCTTTTCTTTGTCTCAGCCCTGAACTCCACTGCCAGCTTACTTTTCCTAAGACCAGGTTTACTTCAATCATTTCTCTTATGGTTTAGATTTAAAATGTCCCTAAAAAATCTCACATGTTTGGAAGGTGATTGGATCATAGGGCTGTATCCATAATGCAGTACTGGATCCATCCATGTCTGAATGTGCTGTTAAGGAGGTGGAGCCTGCTTGGAAGAGGTGGGTCACTGATGGAGTGGCCTACAAGGTTGTTTTCTTATCTTTGGCCCCTCCCTTCCCTTCCTGATTCCTGACCACCATTAACTCCAAGCAGCTTTCCTGTGCCAGGCCCTTACATCATATAATTCCTACCTAGGAGCCAGCTCACCATGGACTGAACCCACTGCAAACTGTGAGCCAAAATAAACCTCTCCTCAAGCTGCAGGTGTTGGATATTGTGTCCTAGCTTAGGGAAAGCTGACTAATACAACCTCTTTGTCCATACATCTATATTTTTATGTCCCAGAGTGTTCAGACGGTGCTGACAGTGTTTCATGGAAAAGGAATTCTGTGGTCTGGTGAATCTGGGAAATGATATGTTGAGCACAGTTCAAAATATTTCTTCAGTAGTGCAGGCCTGTAACCCTAGCACTTTTGGAGGCTAAAGTAGGAGGATCACTATTTGATCTCAGCTCAGGCAACTTAGCAATTTTGGGTGATCCTGTCTCAAAAAACAAAAACAAAAACAAAAACAAAAAAGGGGCTGAGATGCTGCTCAGTGTGAAGGCCATGAGTTCAGTCCCCAATACCACAGGTACACACACACACACACACACACACATATATAATTTTCAGGGAGTTTAAAATATCAGTGTGCTAATGGGAGCTAATGGGGAGAGACATTATTTGTTCATTCAATCCTTCTTTTGAGGAACACTGTTGTCCTCAGAACACACATTGAAAAACAATGACTTAAGGAAAAAAGTTCTCAATTCTTTTGGCATTAATGCCTTGCTCAATATGCTCTTACAATTTTAACTTCCCACAGTGAGTCTCCTTCCTTGCTTCTTCCTTCGGGGGTCAGTGCAAGTTCCTCTTCCTCCAGAGAGTTCTTCCTAATTCTTTTGGACTCACTGAGCTCTGTCATTTACACCAGAACCCTCCTTAGTCAGTGATAGTCTCTCTTTCCATGGGCTGAATGTGTCTATCCAACCTGAGCAGTTTTGGGACTGAGTAATAATTATAGTAGCACACAGGTGTCCTCCAAATATTTGGCTGCTTAAGGAATATCATGAATCTCCCCTAATTTGAATGCTCAACACCTGCACAAGGCAGTTATCTAGGACCTCAGCTGAACATCTTATTACTTTCAGAGAAAGCACTGAAAAGAGCATATTAGTTTTCTATGGCTGCCATAACAAATTACCACAAACTTGGCGATGTAAGTAATGGAAATTTACTATTTATAGTTCTGTAGGTCAGAAGACTGACATGGTGGGTCTCAATGGATTCAAACCAAGGTGTTGGAAGGACTGTGTTCCCTCCAGGGACCTTAGGGAAGAATCTCTTTCCCCGCCTTCTAGAAGCTTCCAGATTGGTAGGGCTCTCCACCTTCCCAGCAAGTAAGGGCTGGCTGACTGTTCTCACAACATAGCATTATGACCTGTTCCGCCTCCCTTTTCCACTTTTAAAGGACCGTTATGACAACGCTGGATCCATTCAGCTAATCAAGGACAACACCCCCAATTTAAGGTCATTTCTTTAGCAATCTTTGTTCCATCTGTAAGCTTAATTCCCCTTTGCTGTGTAACCCACCCTTCAGTTTTCAGGAACTGCAAAGTAGACATCCGTGGGGGTGGGCCATTATTTTGTCTACTCCTGGCACTTTTGCCCAAAAGACTAAATGGAAAGTTTGCAGCTAGATGGCACGGGGTATGACAGGAGTGAAAGGCCTTTTGGATTTACAAGATTCCTTTCACATACACGGCGGCTCTGCGGCCAATTCCTTAGCAAATCACTTAAGTCTTATAGTACTGACATTTCCGCTAAAATAGAAATTGCCATCCTTTGCGTGTTAAATGAAATAATTATGTAAACGGGCTCAGCTCAGAGGCCAACAAACAGGAGTCAAGAAGCTCTTGATGAATCTTGATGAGGAGGGTGGGCGAAGTTCTCTACATGGCATCTGGAGATAGTTTTGAGAGATTTCCGTGAAGGAGTGGGTGAGGAGCGCCTGCCCTTGACTGAAGCTGGGGGTAGATAATTCTAGCAATAGAAATTACGTTTTATTGAAAGCTTCTGAGTTAAAGTTTGAGGCATGGGGTGGAGCTAATTACTGGATTCCTTAGGTGGAAGATGATCCCAAACTAAAACAGAGGGGAAAAACTCACGAGATCTTCAAAGATTATACTTTACTTCATTGAAGGACCGATAAGTAATTGTTCCATTTCTTGGCGACTGGGTTAAGGACGTGGCAAACAAAAACTAAAGGATACAGGTTCCACCGAGATTTGAACTCGGATCGCTGGATTCAGAGTCCAGAGTGCTAACCATTACACCATGGAACCACCATATGTGGGCACGTTCTCTTGGCCTCCCTAGTCCTTAGGAAACCCCGCCCCCAAACCCAAGGCAGAAACGCGAGACTCGAGCGCTCCGGGAGTCCCTCTTCCCGGCATGATGGCACGAGGAATGTGCGAGGGGAAACTAAGACGGCAGTGAGCAGGGATTCCACGACTCGATTTCCCTTGCTAGCCTCCTAGAGATTTTGAGAACGTGAAGACAGACAGAGCGCAAGCGAGGGACGCCGGAGCGCTCACCCTTCACGGCTCGGGGGCGGGTGAGGCGGGGCCGGGAACCGCCTACCCGGAAGTACTTCCCTGAGGGGCTGGGGCCCGCCGGAAGTGGCGCAGAGGCAGGGACTGGCTCTTCAGCGGGTCCGGCTGCTGAGGCT
>NW_022900937.1:17498580-17506160 GCF_012274545.1 Fukomys damarensis
TACCTCTTCAAAGGTGAGGCTCGCTTATAGTCCGAGTCCTCGTCCGGGGGCCCGGGACGTTCCCGGGGGACCCGCGTCCGGGCCACAGCTGCCCTGAAGTAGGCCTGCCCCGGCTTTTCCTTTCCGTGCCGTCCATCCCGCCGTCCCTCGACGAGCTCTCCTCTTCCCCCACCACGGGGGTCTCTCCTCGGGCCCGAAGGCCTTAGCTGCAGAGCTCCTCACTGGGTGTCCTCCAAAATCGTGGAGCCCCTTTGCTGGGGTTCCGCGGCCCCGCCGCCCCTCCCACCACCGCTCCCTCCGGCCTTAGCGCCCTCTTTCTTTGCCTGGGCACCCTCCCTGGTTCCCATCTCGCCGGTTCCACGGGCTCGTCGCTCCGCTCCGCTCCGCCTTCCCTGGGCCGCGGACTCCCACGCCGGGCTCCCCTTTCCCTCCGAGTGCTCCTGTCCCCCGCCCCCCACGCCAGGTTCTCGGGTCCGGGCGGTCGGACCTCGGGCCGCGGAGGTGGCGGCCCCCACCCCCACCCGCCTCCCAGTTCTCGGGTTAGTAACCTTCCGGTGTCCCCTCCCTCCCGGCCAATTGGCGACTGTATCTCCGCCTCCCGTCCCGTGCCTTCGGGGGCTACAGGGGTGTCCGGAGGGAGGGCAAGAAGGATTGTGCATCACCCACGCGTTCACTTGTCGCAGTGACCCGGCAGGCTGCTATGACTTAACACCTACCTAGTCTTTTTAAATTAAAAAAAAAAAAAATGTTTCCCTTCTTGTTGTCCCTACCCAGCCACAACCAGCCTGGGATAACTCTTCACTCGGCTTTTGAGAAAGGGTTGCGGATGGGTGGTGGCTGTTATCCTTGCCAGACCTGAAGGCCCAGTTCCTGTGCAGGAAAGGTTGTGCGCTGCACAAATACTAGCTTGCTTATCACTGTGGACTGGTTGCTTCCTGCTGCAACGTTGGGAGAATCCAACAGGAAAGGGAAGAGCCCCAGTTGGCCACAAACCTTTCCCAAAAGGTTGGAAACAGTGGGGCAGGGGTTGTATGCTTTTTGGGGGGCATAATTAAATATTTATTATAAGGTAAGGAAACATTAAGTGCCCATGGGCAAAACATTGAAGACCAGGGTTGGGGGGTGTGGATAGAAATAATTGCTTATTAGTTGAGTCCGGAAAGAATCCAAATAGTTGGGTTTTTTTTTTAATTCAACGAAGATAAAGGATACAGCATTCAGTGGGAAGACAGTAAATGGTTTTTTTGTTCAGTGAATGTGGTCTCAATTTGTTAAGTTTTTTCTCTGCTCCCGAATTAGAAGGGCAGCCATCCAGTAGTGTGCTGAACAAAGATCATTACCAGGGAGGAAGAAGCCATTACTATTAAAGCTTTACTGTGAAGGGTGGAGTTTAAAAGAGTGCCAAGCATTGGTGACTGTTTCTGACTTTGCCATTGGGTGCTAAAAATGATGAAACAAATCAGGAAATACTTTGCTTTACCAATACTTTGCAAATCTTGGTATACTGGAGGAGGGTATATACTTAACACCTAATCCTGAGCCAGAATATCTTGTTACATAGGATAAGTACCTTCAGTATCCATCCTGACCCTCATTGGAAGTCATTCATAAATATACTAAATTTTACACATACAAAAAGGAGACCTGAATTATTTGTATACTTGTACTGTTTATGGAAGCATCTGAGATGATGTGGAACTACTAGAGTCCTTGGAGACTGGAATTTGATCATGAAAGAGAAGTTTGTTTTTAAGATACTGTGTAATAGCCTTGGGCTGCTAGCCTTCTTTGAAGTAGTTTAGAAGAAGATGCTATCAAGGTATTTCTACTGTTTGGTTTGGAACTTGAATGTTGGTTATAGAAAGTTGTTTTTTCTCTTGAGAATGTTAATTATCCTGAATTGGTTTAAAGACTTTTCATTGTGGAATTAGACCATCCTAAACAATGAGAACACAGATTTGGAATCACATAGACCTGGGTTCAGATCCCTATCTGGGTGTTATGTTTCTTTGTGATCTTGAGATAGTTAACTTTTCTGAACCTCCGTTGCCTCATCTATAAAAAGGAAATTCTGCAATATCTGCCTCTCAGCACTGCTATGAGAAAGAGTGAGACTAAAATTTTATCTTGTGTGAGGATTCAATACATGTGGAAGAAGTTGTTGTTGTTCCTGTCAGTGTTTTAAACCTTAAATTTTCTGTCCTCGCTTCAGCAGCACATATACTAAACCTTAAATTTTTATAAATCACTATAAATGTTATAAATCACTATAAATATGTATGTTATAAATCATATTAGGAAACAAAACTAGGAAACTTAAAGTACTTAATTTAAATGGCTTATGGTTTCACTTTGCTCTTAAAATTCTGCTGAGAAGAATTTCCACTTTCTAAAATCTTACAGGATGTGAGTCACTTTTTTTTTACTTCAGTGCTGATTATTTAGCCAATTTCTTATTTATAGTTATTTTAAAACAAAGTAAAAAATTTTTTAAAGTGATTTCATTCTACAGAGATTTATTCACTCATATGAACTGCAACTCTGTATTTTGAAGAAGTCTTTAGATATCAAAGTTAATAGTTAAGGGATGCAAGCGCAAGGTCCCGAATTCAATTCCTGTAAACCCCACCCCCCCAAAGTTAAGGGAATTGGATTTAGCAACCAGCTAAGTGAAGAGATATTTTTATTTTTTATTTTATCCCATCCCCTCCTCAAGTCCTCTCCCTCCCTATGTACAAAAGCTTTTGTTTCCATTTTTTTCCCCTTCTATTTTCACTCCTCTTCTTATCCCTTCCTAAATGAAGAAATATTTTTAATGGTATGGGATGGGAATGTAGTATGAGGAGAGGAGGATAATTATGTTAAATTAAGCATTTGTTCTTGAAGAACATTAATATTTAGTTAAATTCTAATAGTGACTTTTGGTGGTGGGGGAATTTCTTTTTTTTTTAAAAATGACTTTTTATTTTAAAAACTTACATTTTATAAGTACACGTAATACGGTTAAAAGTCCCTGTGGGACGCTAGTAAACTAAGCATCAGTCATTGTTTCTGTTTACAAATTCTGTGGGAGATACCAGTGTAGTCAAAGTAACATTTTCTGAATGTATCTGTATAGTAGTCTATTTTGCTTAAGACTTTTTCTTTTCAATCTCATTGAAGGTCAGTAATAATAAACTATCAGTTGATTGTCAGAAGAAAAGATCATAGGAACATTGTTGTTTTGCTTTTTCGTAGTTTTTTTTTTTTACAACTTTTGGTTGAGCAACTTGTATTCCGCTGAATATGGAAAAACTTGTCTAGACTTTAGCCTTAAAGACTCTTGGTTGGCACACTCCTGTAATCCCAGCATTTAGGAGGTTGAAAGAGGAGGATTGAGAGCACAGGCCAATGGGACCACATAGGGAGACCCTGTCTCAGAAAACAAGCAAACAAGAAAACAAGTCTTTGTCAGGTTGGACTATGAATGTAGTTGAGAGAATAGGAATATCTCCAAGTTTGTGAAGATTGTATGGAAATGATCAGTTATTCTTTCAGATGGTAACTTTTAGAACTAGTGTGCTGTTTGTGATGTAATGAATTAAATTTTATTTCATTCGTTGCCAGAAAAAACATGACACTGAAATAATGCTTGAAGAGGTGGAAGTTTTTATTAAATAATGGATAATTACTACATGTATTCTGCTTTTATAGTACTTAGTTTGTGAGATATTTATTTTATATAAAGAAATTTACTATTAGACTTTAGAAATGATGTTAAAACTCAACAGGTGATACTAATCAAGTGTCAATTTATCAGATTATTTTGGAAATTCTAACAATGTTTAATGTCTAGATGCTGTTATTTAATTTTTAGTATATTACATTACTTAGTTAGCTATCATTGTAATATGTTTAAATGGAAGTGCTTTTAACCTAAGATACTAGTTGTGGACGGCCTTAAAATCTTATAGGACATGGTTACTGTATATAGTTTTTCAAATTTCAATAATTAATGGGCTGAAGATATGTATAGGTCTTTTTTTTTTTTTGAGCTTGTACTTATTAGTATGCATGTGGCCCTTAGTTAGATCCTTAGCACCTGTGTGAGGGATTAAATATAGTCATTTTAATTAAAAAAACTTTTGATTAGAAATTATTTAATTAGATACTATGTTATTCTATGAAGAAAGGTCCATGAAGTTTTTTGAAATCAGAGTAAATTCTCTTGTTGGCTAGATGACTTATTCCATCTATTTTTGTATTTGTTTTGCTTAATTGTAATCTTATCTTTTTTGATTTCTCTTTCGGTAGCTGAGAAGCAGCAGGTTCCCTTCATTTGTCACTTCATAGCACCTCTTTGGCAATACTATTCTTATAGTACCAGTGCCTTCTACACTTTTGCAGGTTTTTTAGTCTTAATTCTGGTGATATCATCCATGTCTAGTTGAGATTACTGTTTTATACTATAAAAAGCATTTGTGAATTTTAGATTATTTTCAGATGAGTGCTTTTTTTATAATATTAAAATTAATGGGTTACTTTGAGAAAACAAATTCCCTGGCTATCTGTCTTTGTGACGGCAAAAGATTTGAGGTTGGTGTGATAAGGAACTTCTTAATCATTGGTTAGAAGTAGAGGTTGCAAGGGAGAAATTCCAAACCTGAAAGTACTGGAGTTTTTATGTTAGCAGAGGATTTGAGATTTTTGGTTTTTGCTGTAATTTTCCAAGATAGTCTAAATATCTTGCTCAGATGTACTCATTGACCTTGATTTATGTGACCCACCCCCAAATAATGAATGATAGGTGATGCCTGTAATATAGGAACGTTGTAATCTTTTGGTTTTTCCCTTTGCCGTTTATACCTTGTGAGGATTTTACTATCAGAAGATAACCTGATAGTATGAGATCAGAAGTGATTCAAGGATTTCTTTAGCAGAATATCCAGCCTCTTCTAGTAAGAAGCAAGCAATGGTGAATATATGAAGAAAGGTCTATGAAGTTTTGATTTATTTTTAAATTTTTATTACCTATTTTGTTTATTAATTTGTAAACTTTTATTGAAGCTGGGACTTGATGTTATGGTGGACCTTGGAAATGTCAGCTAATTATTGTTTTTGTCACCTTGACATCTTCCCTTGGTATCCAAATAAAAGCATTAAATATGATATCTGTGTTTGCCACAGTACTTTGATACCCTCCGATTGACTAGTTGGAAATAGCCACTGTTTGCTGCATGGAGTCACTGCTGCCTAGGTTTTGGGGTTTGTTTTTTGGGTTTTTTTGTTTTGTTTTGTTTTGCTGAATCAGCAGGTAGAGGAAGCCAGAAAGATAAGCATTTGATAATGTACTCCCTCCAAGATTGTCCAGAGGCCAGCTTATATCTGATCCTGCGACAAGGAAAGAATGCATAATGGACTCTCTTTTCCTCTGGCCAGAGTGCAGCGAGTGCTCACAGATTTTTGGCTGTCTCCCTACCTGCACCACTAGATCCCAGTCATCTGAGTAAGACATGATCTTATTTCTTGCATTTAGTAGGCTTGCACGCGTGGTTTACTAGTGCTGGTGTCTAAATTTGTCAGCCAGTTTAGGTAGGTAAGAAGCTTTTGTTAATAGTCAACAGTGGGAATAAATGTTTCCTAAAATGTCCATAAAAATTCTCACAAATGAAAAGAGTGTTGTTCAGTTTGTATAAACTTGTGAATTCATTTTGATCTTTACATTTACGTAGAAAGGTGCTTTAAAACAACTTGTCCTAATTGCCTGTTTCCCCATTTCAAAAAAATTCTTAGGTGTATCCAAATAACTTTCGATATAAAACTTTGTGGCCAGGTGTGATGACTCAAACCTGTAATCTGAACATTGTGGGAGACTGAAGCAGGAGGATCACAAATTCCAGCCCTACCCAGGCAACATTATGACTTAGCAAGACCTTTTCTCAAAATGTTTTTAAAAAGGGGGTGGGATACAGAGGGAGATCTGGGGATGTAGCTCAGTGTGAAGGTTCTGGGTTCGATCACCAGTGGTGGTGGGGAGTTAGTAAATAATTTGCCGCCTATAGAAATCACAGGAATAAGTTCATCTAGTTGAAGTCTGTTTTTAAAAGTTTCATGAAGTTATGAGTGAAAGTGTGTACCTTCCTTGCTTTGGCTTTGACTTAGAGATGTCAGGATTATTAGTCAGCTTCCTAAGGGCCCTGTTTTTCCTTAGTAAGGCAGGGCTTTTTTTGAAGGGGGGCTGTCTCTAGCTTTATGCTAGTATAAGTGCAACTAAAGGTCATTGTTCTGTGAGCAGAGCAGCAAAGCTAACAACCCTGACGCCTCATATTTTAAATGTTTCATCTTGCCCAGTTGTCCTCACATCACCTCCAGTCTTTGATGAAACTAAGCAGAACATATTCATTCCCTCCCCACCCACTAACTTCCTTTTTGTGTGATGCATTTTAATATCACAGATTATTCATTTAGTTTAGGATTTATCTTTCAAGTGATTACCTTTTAAGGTACAGAGGTTGCTTACAGCATTGATAGTAATTAATGCCTGTCATCAGTGTCTAGTGTACCTATGATTAAAATTATGTTTTTAAAGGCTGGAGTATAGCTCTCAATGATACAGCATTTGCATAGCTCCCATGAAGTCCTGGGTTCAATACCTAGCCTTGAAAACAAATTAGTGCTTAAGACAGGATACTGTATTTCTGCTAGGCTGAGGATGTGTGGAAGTCATTATACAGGCAGAAACAGATTAAAAAGCATAAATTGGTTTTAATGATTGGAAAGAGGTCAAGAGCATACGCTAATCACCTTTCCTCCACTTCCAATATCAGATGTTCTATCCTTTTTATTTTATGAACTTCTGTTCTATTGAAACCATGATGATAATTTTGAAAGTATTTATTTTCAGTTGTCCTTATTGGAGATTCTGGTGTTGGAAAGAGTAATCTCCTGTCTCGATTTACCCGAAATGAGTTTAATCTGGAGAGCAAGAGCACCATTGGAGTAGAGTTTGCAACAAGAAGCATCCAAGTTGATGGGAAAACAATAAAGGCACAGATATGGGACACAGCAGGACAAGAGCGATACCGAGCTATAACATCAGCGTAAGTCTCAAGAGTTTTAAGTTCTGTGAAATAAGTTGCCATTGAGTAAATTTGGGTATTGGAAAAGTGCAGTAGTTTTCCCCTCATTTTCAAGACTCATAGTGGGTGCCTGAAACCATGGATATTTCTGAACACTGTTTCTTTGCATTTAATGGGAGCACTTTATGGCTGTTTTTGGCATATCTAAATTGTTAGCATCGCTGCTTTTGCCTTTGCTTGGGGGGGGGCATTAGTAAATAAGGTTACTTGAATGAAAGAACTGTGATACTGTGATAGTAGATCTGATAACCAAGAGAGCTACAGGTGACCACAGGACAGGTAGTTGACCTGCATGGACTGGGACTGTGAGAGAGTTCATCAAGCTGCTTAGGAGACAGGGTCAATTTAAAATTTAGGAATTTTTAATTTCTGGAATTTTCCACAGTCTCAAATGAGGGGACTACTTCACTGGGTTTGTGTGGGTTTGTTTTTGTTTTTTTTTTTTTTTTTTTTTTTTTTTTA
>NW_022900937.1:17506719-17529318 GCF_012274545.1 Fukomys damarensis
TTTTTTTTTTTTTTTTTTTAGAATCTCAGTATTAGGAATTCTTAGAAATTTATAAAGTGCTTTAAAAAATTCATACTCTGGCGGGGATTTAGCTCAGTGGTTCTGCCACCTGCCTCACAAGTGCAAGGACCTGAGTTCAATCCCTGGTACCAAAAACAAAACAAAAAACAAAAAATTCATAGTCCACATCTTGAGATCTGGTGTTCACTTCTATGTTGTGGTTGTTTACTGAGTTAAATCTGTGCTGCTTTTTGCAGGTACTATCGTGGAGCTGTAGGTGCCTTACTGGTTTATGACATTGCTAAACATCTCACGTATGAAAATGTAGAGCGATGGCTGAAAGAACTGAGAGATCATGCTGATAGTAACATTGTTATCATGCTTGTCGGCAATAAGAGTGATTTACGTCATCTCAGGGCAGTTCCTACCGATGAAGCCAGAGCTTTTGCAGGTTAGTAACATGAATTCCACGATTTTATAGTGATTCTGTCTTTGTTTTAATACTCTTCCATTGAGGGGGATAGTTTGTAAAAGTTTTAGAAAGGTACATATAATACTCAGGAAGAATTGTTTTGAAAGATTGTATATAGTTGTTTTGCTTAACTTCATGTTCTTAAAACACTAGTATTTTCCTATCCCGAACCTGAATTCATGTTGCAGAGATAACATTTACGGATCTGGCTTCTGAGATAGACCAATATAAGGGAGCTGGGGATTTAGCTCAGCAATTTGGTGGCCTGCCTTGCAAGCGCAAAGACCTGAGTTCAATCCCCGGTACCAAAAAAAACCAAAACACTAGTATTTTGAGTTTTTGCTGTCAGTAATTGAATACAAGCAGTGTCCTCTTTTTTTATTCCTTTTAAGGGGTAGATGAAATGTATTCCCCCCCCCACCCCCCACACCAGAGATCGAACTTAGGACCTTGTGCTTTTCGAGGTAGGCACAGTGCCACTGAGCTAAATCCCTGGCCCTGAAATATCATTTTATTCTGTGCTTCCCCTCCCTTCTTCACTTGCATCTCTACTTTACCATGCTCTTTGTGGGTCTGGAAAGCAACATCCCAGATAGTGCCAGGGACCAACAGGGATGCAGCTCCTTAGAAACTTTAACTTTTTTGGCTTTGTAGAAACTCTCCCTCTTGCATGCCACCATTCTGGAAGGGGTGTTATGTTTTGTTATAACAACTACTGAAAAGCAGCATTGTGTATTCTTGCCCAATAAAGTCATGACCTGATACTACTAGTGGTTATTTTATGAATGCTTTTTCAATAACGTGCTTGGTATCTCAGGCAAGAAACACTTTTTTTGGCTATACTGAGGGTTGAACCCAGGGTCTCCTGCATACTAGGCAAGCACTGTACCACTGAGCTATACCCCCAGCCCTTTTTAAAATTTATTTTGAGGCAATGTCTTGTTACGTTGGCCAAGGCTGGCCTTGAATTTAGAATGCTCCTGCCTCAGTCTCCCAAGTAGCAGGCACTATATAGGCTGTGCCTCCATTGCCTTTCCAGGAGACAGCATTATTTCAAATAGTTGCAGAATTATAAGTGAATATCATGGTATATAGTTTTTAGGGAGCAAAATGAAGAACAGAAATAGGTGAGTACTTAAAAAGTTTACTACACATTTAGGAAAAAAGTTTACTACATTTTGAGTAGGATCATTTATTGCTAGTGAGAGTATTTAGAAATGAGTATTTTAATTGAGCCTATGAAAATTTCTGTTACTTTTAATTTCCTAAATAGTAAATAGAATAATACCATTTCTGACCCAGAAATTTTGGGGGTCTTGGGTTTTTAAAAATAATTTTGTCATTTGTCCCTTTTAAGGATTTGGTACCCCATCCCTTGTATTAACACTTGCCAGGGGCTGGTGATGCAGCTCACTGGTAAAACTGCTTCAACTATGCAAGAGCCTGGATTAGATCCCTAGCACCATCAGGGGAAAAAAAAGATTTTTGACTTCTTGCTAGAATGGACCTTGGGTGGGGATGGGGGTTAGTGTTAATAAGGCCCTGGGTTCAGTCCCCACCACCACAAAACAACAAAACCTGAGAAGACTGAAGTTTTTGTGTCTTCCTACAGAAAAGAATGGTTTGTCATTCATCGAGACATCTGCTTTAGACTCAACAAATGTAGAAGCTGCTTTCCAGACAATTCTAACAGGTAATACTTACATTTTGGGTTATACCAGTAGGAATTGGAAGTTTTAGGTAGATAATTTAAACAAATGAATCAGGAAACAAAATTATATATTACACCATATGAGAACTACCACAGCAAGAGCAGTGTAGAGGGCAAAATTAGTTTTAACCCTTGTTCACTGAGCTTCAGTTATCTTCATTCATCTGGTTTATAGTGGGAAAAAACTGTTGGAAGTAATTTTTTAACTTCTGTGTGTTCAGACCATGTATTCTATACTTCATAGTCACACCGCTAAGTTATGTTTAAATATACTTTCTTTATTTAAAATGTTTTGATAAGATACATATTGAGATCCCAGCTATACAAAGATGTAAGTGCCCTTTTGGAATTAGAATAGGAAGAAGCTAGGGGGAAATATATTTTTAAAAATCGTGAAAAAAGTAAAATTCTCTATATATCATAGAATAAACAAGGTGTCACCTGTAGATAAAATCAGCCAGTGATTGCACCTAGTTTAAACGAGTAGTGGGAACGGGACAAAGTTCATGCTCTTTGGGAATGTAGATAACCAGGTCAACTTCCTGGATAAGAAGACACTTTTTTGTGCTGACTCATATTTACTGTTTATTTTTTATTTTTCTGTCAAAATGAAAGGAACAAAGCCTAAGAATTAAGAATATGGACTTGGAAGCCTGAGTTGGGTTCTACTTCTGAATCCTCCACTTAGCTTTATAATAGGCAAGTTATTTAGTCATTTTAATCCTTAAGGGTTTTTCTTTTTATTTCTTTCTTTTTTTTTTTCAGTACTCCGGATTGAACCCAGGGCCTTTGCACTGAGCTGCTTCCCCAGACACACTTCCCTTCCTTTTTTGAGACAAGGATCTTGTTAATTTGTTTAGCTTCACTTGAGATTGTGATACTCCTACCTTAGCCCCTCAGAGTCCTGGGATTACAAGCACGTAATCATGTGCAGATAGGCCTTAATGTGTTCATATGTAAAGTTCAAATATGTTTTGGGACTTAATTCCTTTTTGATAGAGGGCTTGTATTTTTTTTCCTGAGAGCTTGTATTTTTTAAATCTTGTGATATGATTTGACTGTTGTACTCTAGTTAAAAGTTTTGTCACTCTTAACCCATACCAAAGTGGTATGTCACTGATACATATGCTGTGGATTCCAAAAATCAGTATGAGTTAGTGTTCATACTGATTTAGCTGGGTGTGATGATGCACGCCTCTAATCCCAACACTCTGGAGGCTGAGGTGGGAGAATCAGAGGTTTGCTGCAAATTCAAGGCTGCCCAGCTTGAACTACATAGGGTGATCCTCTCTCAAAAAACAAAAGAAAAAAAAAACCTTAGCTATCCCTAGTAATAGTGATAAATTAGTACCTAATTAGTAATTAAGACATGAAAAAATAATTGTTAAAAAAAATTACTGGTGGGCCAGGGATTTAGCTCAGTGGTTCCGCGCCGCCTGCCTGCCTTGTAAGCACAAGGACCCGAGTTTGATCCCCAGTACCAAAAAAAAAAAAATTACTGGCGAATTACATATCATTATTTGCATTTTCTGTTATCAGAAGAACAGTAACCATAAGAACTAGTTCTGGGTCAGATAAACAATTTTTGAAGAAAGTACTTTAAAATATTTCTGCCAAGTTTCATTACAGATTGTTTCAAGTTAGTAAAATTTTATTAAATATGAAGTATGTGTGCAAGTCCTCTTTTTATAACTGCTTGCATGAATTCTGTTGAGTCAGTGTGTAGAGTACTAGATTGAGACCAATGAGTGCTGGAGTTTTATACACAGACCTGTGTAACTCAAGTCACTGAACCTTCCTGGTCCTAGGGTTCGTAGTGGGGCTGGGCTTGAACTCAGTATGTAGATGAGGCTGGCCTCAAATTCACAGTGATCATCCTGCCTCAGCCTCCCAATGCTAGGAATACAGGTGTGCATCACCACACCTGGCATCATAGTGTTTTGAAAGGTGAGTTAAACACTTTAACAGTCTGTTGGGATATTTCATATGTCGCATCAACGCTGCTATAATTCTAGGCCATTCTCCCTGTTTATATTTGCTATTTCCTCAGTTTCTTCCATAAATCTCTGTTGAGCTGTGGAATCACATACCACTGTATACAGCAATGAACATTCTCTGTTGATTTGCAAGTGTTAGGATGTTTGTTCTAAACTTTTTTATCTCTTGTATGCAAGCCTGGGAGGATTAATGCATAAAAAAGGAAAAAGTAATCTCATTAGATTTGGTTCTGCCTTAAATTTTAACAGTATTAAGGGAGCAGTTAGTAGGTATTCAAATGTTGCTGGAAGAAAAATACAGCTTTTTTAATTTTTAAAATGCAAAATTATGTAGTGTTGACAATTTGTTATTCTTGAGTTAATCGTGGTGTTTGTCTTAGAATAGACCTATAGCATTCTTGACATCTGTGAATTCCACAGTAATTCCATAAGATGATTTCTCCATGATTAAATTCAGATTATAGATTTTTGGCAGGCATGCCATAGAAGTGTTCTTCTATTAGGATGCTCATGTTAATTGACTTATTACTGGTATTGTTAACTTTGATTGTCTGATTAGGATGATATTTGCCAGATTTCTCTGTATAATTAATAAGTCCAAGATACATTTTTAGTTGGAAGAGTAAATTCTTAATTCTTTGGCTGAAAGAATTTTATTTCACTGAGCATGTTGCCTCTTTAGAAGGGGCTAAAGAGCCAGGGTTGTGGCGAGGCCTGTAATCCCAGCATTGTGGAAGGCTGAGGCAGGAAGATTGCGAATTTGAACCCAAGCTGGACAATTTAGCCACTTAGCAAGACCCTGCTGCAGATGTAACTCTCAGCATACAGGCCCTGGGTTCAATCCTCAGTACTACAAAAAGGGGCAGAGGTGGGTGGGTGGCTGAAGTTTTCAAGTATTGACTATCAGTTTAGTGAGAATCTTTTAATCAAGTGTAGAAGTAGCTTTTTTATTGACACGGAGGAACCTTATTTTAAATAGATATGACTATGTAAAGTTAGAATGTTTTTTGACTTTTGAGAAAGTTACATGGTGAGCAGTGGGCTTGAAGAGATCTAGCAAAAGCTTCTACCTATGCTGTAGTAGAATACTTAGCTCAGTGGAGCTGTGCCTACCTCAAAAACAAAGTCCTGAATTTGATCCCCAGCATGCCCCCCCAAAAAAAAACCAGGATTCCTTTTCTTTCTAATCCTACCCAACTTTTAGACATCTTGAAGGGTGGCTGCACAGGATTAGTGTATCCCATTCAGTTGGTTCCAAGGAGAACATGCCCTTGAAAGAGGGAAATACAGTACTTGCCTCTGGTTTAACAAGTTACTTGTCCTGTGGTCCTTCCCCCACTAAAGTACTAATCAGATATTGTACCAGCTACAAGGGACCTGCTTCCTATTTTCTTATCAAAGTTCTTTTCTTTTTTAAAATGACACACCCAGCCCAAAGAGAAATAAATTACTCAGGAGCCTCTTAGAGCTAGTTATATTTGGAAAAAAAGGTTTTTTTTCCTAATTTTGTGACCATTGCTTTCCTTTCTCCTTATTGCCTTGTTGTCATTTTTATTAGCAGTCATCTTTTTGGTGGCTAGTATAAATGCAGCAGTAATCCATTTCTGAAAGTATGCAGTACTTGCAGTTACACAACATGCTCTAATGTCTTTGCAAAGAAATCTCTTTTAATTATTTACTTCTCTATGTTCTTTGAGAAGTCTGTCTTTGCTTCCTCCAGTATGACTTACGTTTTTTATGTAAGAGTCAGCAGGTTTCTTTTGTCTTTTTTTTTTTCTTTTTTCTTTTCCTTAACTGAATCTTCAAGACAATCTGTAAAGAAGTTAAAACTTAGAGGGGTCAGATTTAATCATTTGCCCTTGAATAAGAATATCTATTCAGTTTGGCATTAGAGAGAAAACATGGCATGAAAGGTATAGTTTAACCACAAAGTGATGATTATCTTTATTCCTTAACCACTAACCTGAGTGAAGGGTAAATTCTTTTCTCTAACTTTGTCACAATCCCATCCCTTCCCTTTCAGTCAAAAGAGTCTGAATAAAAACTCTTTATCTTTTGTGTGTGTTTTTAAGAACCTTATTCGACAGCTTATCTTTGTTGTAATGTAGGTTTTTTTCCTTTGTGTCTTCTTCACAGCCTTCTCAGGTATAAATTTTACCTGTTCCCCCACCCTCTCCAAAAGCAAGTATATTCTGGTCAGTGTTTGTGTTAAGTTGACTACATTGTCATGAAAGAATGTGCACATAAAATTTTAAGTTGCCTCCTTTAAATAATTGCAATTTAACTTTAGTTCAGGAGATCACTGATAAACACATAGATTCATCCTTCTCTACAAGAGTCTTTTGGGATTTTACCATGTTTATGAAGTTGTGCTCTTCCTCACACAGCCTAAAAAAATAGGGGATGTATCTGTTAGTGCACATTTATTTATTTGTGCAATGTCAGTGTATGTAGGCTTTTTGTGTGTGTGTGGTAAGGGTAGACTGAAAATACTTATTAAAGATTAAAAGTAGGGTTGGGCCAGGGATTTAGCTCAGTGTTGCCGCCGCAAGGTCCAGAGTTTGATCTCGTACCCAAAAAAAAAGCAGGTGTGGAACTACTTAGATGATTTAATTCAGATGTATGTGTACAAACTGTTCTATTCTTTAAGACAAGATTTGTTTAATTGACCTACAAATCTTTCTGAAATGGGAAAGCTTTTGGCTTTTTTTATGGAAAGGAAATGTTTCATTTTGTTATGAGACAGGGTCCCACTATTAAGTTTATGTATTCTTTGTTGGGTGTATCTTCTGTCAGTGGATCTTTACCAACTCTTCATGAGTTTACTCTTACTAAGTATTCTGTTTCTCTTTTTCAGAGATATACCGCATTGTCTCTCAGAAGCAAATGTCAGACAGACGTGAAAATGACATGTCTCCAAGCAACAATGTGGTTCCTATTCATGTTCCACCAACCACTGAAAACAAGCCAAAGGTGCAGTGCTGTCAGAACATCTAAGGCGTTTCTCTTCTCCCCTAGAAGGCTGTGTATAGTACGTTTCCCAGGTCTGAAATTTAAATATATTTGTAATTCCTGTGGTCAGTTTTGTGTTTTATTACTTCTTCATACTTATGAATTCTTCCATGTCTTAAGTCTTGATTTTAGCTTTATAAAATCATCAACTTTGTCCCGAATGACTGCAGTTTTTCTTTTTCCATGCTATGGCTTCACTGGCCTTAGTTTAATAAACTGAATGTTCAAATTCCTCAATTATTGTTTACTTTTCATCCTGGAAGCCTGTCTCTGTAGGTCATAGTTGAACTTGATCACTTGAAGCTCAGACCCATTGGTCTTGATCAAATCACATAAAGAAGACCTTAGAAATAAGCTATTATTTTGCCACAGAGAGGCTTAGAAGTAGTACACTCTTCTCTCAGTGCAATGTATATTTTGACAAATGTAAGAGTTGCCCTATAAACAGCAGAATTTTGTGAAAATTTTCCATTATTCTGGAAGTCAATTCTTAAAATGCCTTAATAGGTTTGTGTAGTTTAGTATATTTTGGTTTAATTTTTGCAAGCATCAAAGTTGATTAGAAAGGAGGGCACTTTCTCTGGACAAGAATTATCCTCATAAACACAAAAGACTTATGGTTTGGGTTGGCTTATGGTTACAGAGCCATAAGTTAAATAGTGCTGCCTGGAAGGCTAGGAACTCGAGAGACTGGTGGAATTCCTTCTGAAGTACCTCTGTTACAATGATCAGGCAGCCCAAGTCATTTCTTTGTTTGGTACCGGGGATCAAACTTGGGCCCTTGCTCTTGTGAGGCAGGCGCCAGAACCACTGAGCTAAATCCCCGGGTCCCAAGTCATTTTAACTGATCTCATTTCCCAGCAGTAGATTATATGGCATTTTATTGCTCAGGCAATAACTGGTGTAATGCTGGTAATGTCAAATTTTGAGATGGTAATTTTGTTTAAAACCTTCCAGTAAATGAAATGCAACCTAGTTTTATCACCATATCCACCAGTAGGCATGGGTGATTATTTTAGCAATGCTTTTATTTGAGTTTTGCAGTGTATAATGGAATATAGTCCAGTTAAGTCTTTGGTTTTAGTATGTCTAAAGGATACAGTGAGAGGCTAATTTATGCTCAAGTGGTACCACTTAAAGGCATGTATTCTTTTAGTATGTAAAGTGAAATAGTACCTTGAGTTTAAATAGAATGCATTTAAGCTTTATAGAGACCTGAGGTAATTTTTTTTTCCACTACATTATTGAAATCATTGGAGCAACTAGTTTCTCATTCAGAATTGTGCACACTAATATTTAGTTTTACTTCCTTGTGTGGGTAATATTAAGCACTTCTCTGCAGTTTTCTGAAAGTTGTCAACTGTGGTGATTAACTTGAAGATGATGGGATATCTGAAAAAAATATATATGTGTGGGCTTGCATAGGTTATGTTTCATAGTTAATCTTCTGTGTTTGGCAGTGCTTATGATGTGTGGGATACACGGAAGGCATTGCTGTAGTCAGTCATTTCCTATGTAGCCATTTTATTGTTTTAGTGTATTGGTTATAAAGATACTACTATCTGTTTGTAAATTGCTACTTTGTATTTTATGCATGCTCTGTAACTTGATTTGTTTTGTTTTGTTTTGTTTTTTAGTTGTTGATTTGGAATATATTCTCATTCTAATAAACAGTTATAGGGGGTCTGTTCTTTATGTTGTCAGATTACATTTTTCTTTGGAGTGCTTTGGATGCAGCCCTGGAATATTTGATTCTTATTAATGAGCACATAGGTGCTTGCATTATCAAGTCAACATTGAATTGGAGCATAAGTTTGTGAATTCAGGTGTGATGTTAGACCTGCAGTTCAATTATGTTTCTCTTGGGAGAAGTAATAACAAATATTGGGGAAATAGTCTCTCTTCTTCCATATGTAACAGTATTACCTGACACAGGCAGTCACCATCTCTGTTTTATTTGAAACTGAAAGTAAGGTTTTTAGTATTTTGCTGCTTGATCCTGCTTTTCAGTTATCACAACATTGAACATTCTCTTCACCTGTTATATTGCCTTGAAAAAGTCATTTAGCCATTGTACCTAGATTTAAACTTACATGTCATTGCTCTCAAGGGCTCTCTGATTTATCTCTAATAATAGTCACTATGTAAGGGTAAGTAATCGTTAGACATTTCATTGAGTGTGCTTAATTGTGAGAAGAGGTGGCAGCCAGTGTCTTGCCCGAGATCTTTCATTTCGGAAGGGTTCTACAGAAAAGTTAGATTTTTTTTAAGAGTGGGCACAGCAGAGCTAATTTTATTTCTTTTGTTGTTGGGAAAATGAATGTCTTAATTTTTGTCTTTGCTGACTTACAAAACAAACACTTTCAGTGGTTTAAACTATTGTGACAATCTCTTTCATCTACCTTAAAAGAAAAAAGCTGTACTATTTTTAGACATTTTTGGCCAGCACCCCCACACACCCACACATAAGAACCCAAAGGCTTGAGGGGATAATTAAGAATTTAATCCAACCTGTTAATGGATCTTTAAATTTTTAAATTATTTTAACAGGAAAATAGAAACTGATTATCTCATGGCTTACACGTATCATAAGCCTGAAAAAAATTCAAAACAAAATGTGAATTATTTTTAGAATCGTATATGACCACCATTTGTTGTACTTTTAAAATCAATGATCACAGACTGAAAAGACCCTCTTCTACCATGTCACTTACTGGGTTAATAGCACAAGGAGCTGTGATACTCATGCTAGAGAGGAGAGCGCTGTTTTCTTTGCTGGTTGGGCAGTACCCGTGCTTTCTAGGATTAGGCAGGTCCACTTAACCTGTTCACCTGTACAGTGTGCCAGAGAAACTGGAGTTGTCATTCTGATGTTTTAAACAATGGCTGTGTTCTTCCAAAACTGCAGGAGGCTGTATGCTAAACGATACAACATGCTAATATTATTACATGTTGTATGTAAGGAGATAATTAGATAAGAGTATCCATTTTCTTGGAAATTGAGGTGAAGAACAGAATATTTGAAATATATTTGCATAATATATACATTCGATACATATATTAGAAAACATGCTAACCTATTTGGCTTAAACATTGAAAGTTGTAGATTTATTTATTTTGGTTTTTTGAGACTGTCTCACTGTGTAGTTCAGGCTAGTCTTGAAGTCATTGTACCACAGGCTGGCCTCAAAATTGCAATGATCCTCCTGCCTCAGCCTTTCAAGTGCTGGGATTATAGGTGTGTGCCACCATGCCTGACAGTGGTAGTTTTCGTATAGAACTAGACTGGGTGACAGACAGGTTCCAGTCACAGCTCTGAACTCATTCTGATTTAAATTTAATGGATAAGTAAAAATCAAGCATATACCATGAAAAATGTTTTTTGACCTATCAAAAATATTTCTTTGTTAACGTCATTAACAGGAAAGTTTTCAGAACATTTGCAAAATAACAGTTTTTCTGGTGTGCCGCGCATAAATGCTAAGGGGGAGGAGCATTTGATGGGCTGCTGTGTCGGCTGTAACTTGAGAACTGCTTGTTTTCTGCTGTTTAAAAAATTCTGACTTTGAACTTTAAAAACATTTTTGTGTTTAAGTTTTTAAAAGATGATCTCCTTAATAGAAATATACAAGAAGGTATGTCAACCCGCAAACTACAGAACCAGTGATTAAATCCAAGAGTATAGATTGTGTTTATGCACATGATGTGCCATTTTTTGGGCAGTTGATATAAGCTAATTAATAGTTTAAGCACTATTTGAATTAGTTCTTGAACATTTATTAAACACAGTTGATAATTTTTGACACAGATAAAAGCAAAATATCCTGTGTATTGGCTGTTAACCAATCTTAGTAGCACCAGCCATGGTAGTGAAAATTAGTATCCAACAGCAATCCTTTCCTGTGTTTGAGTCAGTGGAATTTAACCTTGCCTCAAACCAAAATCTGAGATCCTCTTACCCCCATCCCACTGAATAAATGTACTGTTTTTAGCCCCTATAGCCTTCCTCACAACTGTCATCTTTCAGCGAACCATTTTGTCAGCTATCTCTAGGAAGGTGGTATGGTCCCTCATCAAGTCTTTAAGAAGACCATTGGACTGGCATCTGTGTCAGCCCTCCATCATATGGACCCAAGAATTTACAGAACATACATGCCTGATGTCATGTCTGATGTCATCTGGGAAGCCCCCAGGCACAACACTGTTTCTGTCGATTATCTTTGACGTTAAACCAACTCTGGAGGAGCTTTTAAGGGTCCTGAGTTAACTAGTTTGGGTTTACATAAAGTGAATGTCTAAATAGAAATACCTTTGTAAGATCTCGGGTTTGTGTACTTAAGGCTCTAAAGGGGGATCCACCTCGGCAGGAGGTAGAGGTGAGATGAGGGAACTCTGACACACAAGCTGTAGACCAGGGCTTCTGCTTTCTATGGGTTTGGATTGGACCACTTACTCTGTGGAGCTCTGCAACTCCAGGGAGAAAATACATAAGCAGTGCTCCGTTAATCACCAGAGCCCTCTATTTACCATTGTCATTTTACAGTCCCCACATTAAGATGCTCAGGTCAGGGAAAATGCTTTGTTCATATTTCCATTCCCAATATTATTGTTCCCCTACAACCCTATGTCAGAACTGTTAGACAGGATCCCAATAATGTAACTGTATTGTATACCTAGATTGTACCAATAAACTCAATAAAAAAAAAACAGGGAGGACTATAGAACAGAGGGGTCTGATTCTGGGGTTCATTCTGGTATAGCTTGGGGAGCTATAGTCTGAGAATTACTCATTTGTTTTGTAAATTTATTAAAAATTTTGCACCACTACAATTGCATATATATTACAATTCTGTAAATATGTAATAAAATATACAAAAGTATAAACAACAGTATAACGAACCCCCATTTACTCCTCATAGAAGAATTTTTACATCTCTCTTGCCACACTGATTAAATGGGGCTCTTCTTTCTGTCTTCCCTCTGGTCAGATGAATGACTAATAGAATGTATCATTCTTGAATCATCTTATATTAAGTGTACCACTCACAGCTATTGGCCTTCTGGTTATTATTTATGGTACTGCGTAATACAGTATTCTGAGTAAATAGTTTTTGTCTCATAACTTGTGATTGTTTTGTCTTTTGTAAATAAATTCCCAGTCCCTGAGAGTTATCTGTTAATCTCTCCTGAATGATTCTTATAATTAGCAAAATGGTATTATTATTGGTTAAACATAGTACTAAATTGAGATAACTTTTGAGTGTCATGTAAGTCTTAGGACCAACAGGCTGGAATGTTTTGGTTTGGTCCAAATAAGAGATTTACATACATGCTTTTGAAAGCACGAGTGACAAATTTAAACTTATTGGATGCATCCAATAAGCCATTTTTTTTCCTGTATTTTATTACAAAATGAATCTTGTTTTTCTGTCAGGTCAGAAGGTTGTGTTTTAAAAGGTCTTAGGACACATACACCTGGAGTGACTGCACTAGATGGGAACATGTAGTGGGATTTATATAGATTAGGTAGTCCTTGCATTTGCCCTTGTTCCATACCATTGAACTAGTGCCTCTGGAGCCAAGCACAGCTGTAATAGCTGTTTTTGAGTATACATATTTGGGAAAGCAAATTTGACAGGAATAAGAATATATTGGTCCCATTCCCAACTTTAAAGGTAGAGACTCCCTTGTTAAACAGCCTTTTCACTATTATTTTCAAGCATACATTGGCATAATTCTCTCTTCTAGCTGCTTAAAGTGACCACACAAAATAAACCTAAAACCCTGAAGTGTAGATGGTAGACATGTTCTCAGTTTGCAGTGCAACAGTAAGCATTCTTGGTCAGTTAGTTTGAGAAATTCATTTTATTTCGTACAAGGTACAATCCCTCTGCACAGTGAACAAATATATTACAAATCTGCAGTTTAAAAAAAGTATTGCCTTTTCATAGTCTCTTATGCTCTTATGCATTTGCTTGCTTTATTTTCTGAATTGTATGCCTATCAATTTGATTGAAAAGTTAATTTCTGAAAAATATCAAACATCTTTCCAAGTCACCAATAAAATACACAGTGCACATGTATGTGTAAGCTGACCTCGAACTTGTTTTTGACAGTGCTAGACAGCAGTTTCTCACAGTTGCTCTGTAAGATTGACTGTCTTTTACCAGTAACTCTTTAGATATGTGAAGGCAGCTGTTATCACCATAGGTCATTCACATCCTTTGCCCTTCCCTTCTCTGTATTGTCTGCTTTGAGTTGTATTACATTGCTTTAAAAAGTCATGGAATGCTAGAGCTGAAGAGTTGTTGGAGCTCCCTTCCACACTTTCTGCTTCCTTTTTTTAGGCAAGGGGAATAAAGGAGCCCAAAGAGGGCCAGTCACTCGCTAAGAGTAACCCCAGAATCCCTTGACTCGGTGTTCTAGCCATTTCACCTCTTACTGGATACCTTTGCCCAAAGGGTAGGTGGCAGAAGATGGGTGAGACTTGAAATTCGAGTGATGCTTCTTGTTTGCAGCTGGCCAGGTAGCAGTTATTGTGCATGCAGGGTAAAAGAAGAAGATAAAACCTCGGATTGAGATGAAGTTTCTCTTTGCTGATCTGACTTTGCCATGCTTGCTCCTCCTTGCTTCATAAAAACAAATGAACACTTGTGGCCCTGAAATACTGAGGTAAGTCTCTTATCTCTGTTCTTTCTACATATATATGAGAAGTATTTATTTGGGCCTACAAGTAATTTTCTATTATTTATTTATATTTTAATAAGGCTTTTTTTGAAAGTCAGTTTACTTTGTTGATCGCTCGCTCCCATGCACACATGCAGCATTCGTGTAAGTATTGTGTATTTTCCTCTTAACACTAAAATTTGCTTATGCCTTGGGTGAAATAGAGGAGTGGGGTTTCCTCATTAATGTTCTTGCTTTTGCTGTTGCCCAAACTAATGGATTCTGTGGCTGACTTCCAATTTGTAACAAGGGTTTCAGAACTCTCACACTTCCCGTAGCAGTATTCCAGCTTTGCAGTCACTTAGTTCCTCTTCTCTATACCTTTTTTAGAAGTGTTTTTAAGTGGCTGGTCTATGACCAGAATGCAGTGGCACCAATGTGGCCGTTCGCTTCCATGGTTTGCCGTTTTAATTCTTGTGAAGAGGTCCTCTGCAGGGCTTGGCTCCATTTGGCATCGTCCAAGCCTCATTTACATATGTTCATTAGTAATGGAAGATATAGGCCATCAGAACACTGGGATCTGGAAAACATATTTGGCCATCTTGGAATGTGGTTTTAAGCACTGCATATCCTTTTGTGCTGTTTGCTGTGAAGTCTTTATATCAATTGACAGCAGCTGGTTACAGTCCACTCTCTATGATCATCAGTGTCATTTCCCATCAAAAAGCATAAGGGATGGTAACATAAACTTGGTGTATCCACATTTGTCTCACTTCCTTTATACTTTTTGGTTCCATAATACATCAAACTTAAGATTTATAGCAACTATTTTCTCAGTCAGGGGGTCCCAACTAAAACTAGGGAGGCCAAATGGTTTTAGAGCCAGGTAATGACTACTTAATAAAGCATCATCTCCATGCCCTATTTCCTATTTCACATGGAATGACTCAGGTGTCAGATAGATTAAGATCAGGACTAACTTCCATTGTTCTGGCGATTTGAATTGGCAAAATTTGGTTAAGCTGACCCAGATATCAGTCTAGACTGAAAGAGACTACTGCAGTTTGGAAACTTTCTTTTTTCTTTCTTCATTTTTTGGGCCTATTATCACTCACAAGGCAGAAGAGAAAAAGTTGATTTTTATTAAAGTCTTGTATTTAAAAAATGGAGCTTGTCAGCATTAGGTAGACTAAATTCTGTAATCTTGGCCATTGTAATTCAGTGGGCCAGGCATATAGGTACAGGTACTTTAGGACTGATGCTGGAACAGTTCAAGTATGTGTACTAATTAGCAGTGAAACAGATGTCGATAGTAACAGTAACCAAAAGTACATATACATTTCAGGTGCTTTAAAATAACCCACTCCCCTCCCAAGGCCCTTTTGTCTCCTAGGAAGGTTTGCTATTCTACGTGCTTTTTAAGCATCATATTTCAGAATATTAAATACATATATTTTAGCTGATGTTGATGAGTAGCGGTATCTTAAATGTTTTAGAAATCATATAATCCAGGACATTTGGGCCTGGGGGATGGGTGGGTGGTAGGATTTGCCTTTGTGTACAGACTTCTTTGAACAGTTACCAGAGTCCCACTTGGAAGCTCTTCTTTAGTTCCAGGTGAATGTAATAACTAATAGGCAGCTGGAGCCAGTCTGTATCATTTTAAGTCAAGGGATTATCCTCTTCAGAGAGTCAAGAGTGTTCAGCAGAGCACACTGCAAGAGAGAAGCTTATCCCTCTTACGACTGCTTGTCGTGGGAGGGCCCGTTGGTAGGGGTTTGTCTTACTGGGAGGAGGTCATAATGACCAGGAATATAGCTGTTCCTAGGAATGGCGTATGGATTCTGGATATAGCTGGAGTTATGACCGCGGCCTTCTTGGACCACATTGACTGTGGGCTCTAAGGAATATAGTGAAAAATGAGTTCAAAGAACAGATTAGCTTTGGTTGCCTTCTTGGGAGGGAAGGGAGTTCTATTTAACTTGGTGGGTAGAGGAGCTGGGGTCTGTAAATCTAGACAGATAATGAGGGTTTGGTTGGAGGCTTGCTGAAGATAAGGAAAACCTAAGTGGATGTACTGTCCAAATCCTGGCCTCTGGTCAACCCCAAGTGATTGAGGATCATAGAAGTAGTAGTCTTTCTAGTGAGCCCAGGAGTACAGTGTAAACTATGAAGAAGACAATTCACAAATGTGTAAGTATCAGTTCTGATTGGGTTTTTCTTTCTTTTTTTTTAAAATATGGAATGCTTCACGAATTTGTGTGTCACCCTTGCACAGGGGCCATGCTAATCTCTGTATTGTTCCAATTTTTTTTTTTTTTATTGTATGTGTAGCCAAAGTGAGTACTGTTTTCTTTTTTAAATTGAGATTTCTATCAATTATTTGAAACTTATGTAACATTCCCCACTCTATTTCTGCTTCTTGTTCTGGGTGTGTGTGTGTGTATGTTTTATTTTTCCTTTTTGAGACAGGGTCTCACTGTGTAGTTCAAACTGCCCTGGAACTTACTGTGTAGCCCAGGCTGGTCTTGAACTCACAGCAATCCTCCTGCCTCAGCCTCCTGAGTGCTGGGATTACAGGTGTGCGCCACCACGCCCAGCTTTGTGTGTGTGTTTTAAAGCAGAACTGGCATAAGAATTTGATTTCCTGCATTGGGGGTAGGGCAGTTCTGGGAAAAAGTTCACCTTGTATTCCTTAAAAAGCAACCAAAGAAGGGTGTGCTGCCAAGACAAGGTGAGTGGAGAGGGCTTGCTTTTACTTGAGCTTCTGTACTTTACCCTAATTTCACTTTATTTGAGACACCTACCAACTTCATATATATTTTTATTAGATGTCGACAAGGATGGCACATCTGTATACGGAGACCCCCTGTGCACAGGCGACTTCATTTCTACGTAGCTGCTCTCTGGAAGCTTGCAGGTGAGGATGGGTGGATCCTTAATTGTGGCATAAGGGTTTTCACTGCTATTCAAGGAACAAGTACTGGAGCTGCACACGGATTCTTTCATGTAATCTGCAAGGCAAGAGAGATTTCTTAGACACACAAGAATATGTCTCCATTTAAATACCAGAGATAGCCATCAAATTTATATGTTTTTGGTATCCTGGGACAGGGAAAGCCTATGATAACTGAAGATTTATTAATTAAGTTGTGCTTTTCCGGGCAGGCAGAGTTCTTTTTCCAAAGAAACGTGTTTTTGGATGATAGGTAAATGTTTGTTTTTAGTAGATTCTAATTCAAGGTACTCATGCTTTCATATTTAGTTTTTGAAAATGACAGTTTGTGTTTTATGGTGTGCAGCCTCAGGGAGATTGAAGTGATTTGGCTAAGGTCTCACACCTAGTGAAGATAGCAGTGCCGAGAATCCATGCTTCCGGACACCTTGGCCTCTGTTGTTATTTGAGGTGGGGGAGGGGGGTCAACACTGTCTAGCCCAGGCCTCCAAACCTGTGAACCTCTGCTCAGCCTATTACAGGTGTGTGCCACCAGGCACAGCAGCCTGCGTATCTTCTGATTTCAACTCAGAAACAGGCATGTGTTTTAGTGCAGATGCCAGCAATTTTAGCAAGTTTAGGTGGCAAACTAGCAGCATCCCTGCCTTACAGGAGCTCCTGATTAGAGTTGGGCAAAGTGAAGGCTAATAAAGGTGTAAAAAGCACTTGAGCCTTAATCTAGCCTTGTAAATGTTCCTGTTTCCTAGTTAGCTTACAATGTGTCCTCCACAGTTGCTTTCTGCAGTTGTCATAAATGCTGACTGAACCCTGTTTCAGCATGTTCTCTGATGCTAGAACTTGTGCTGCCTCCGGCCACTTCTCACTTGCATCATCACAAGACTTCAGGTTACAAAAAGATGCAAATGTTTCCACATACTAGCGAGGTCACTGTAGCTGCCCTGGAGGAAGACCCTACACTTGTCCATTCTCCTTTTGAGGAAGCTGCTGCTGCCTACAGATCGTACCAAGGAGGCAGGACTCCCTGGAAGTGGCGGCAGACTCTGATTGCTCTCACCCTCATCTGTACGGCTGTGGCAGACAGTCTAGCAACACTGAGTCTTGGGACTTGAGAGTCAGGGCGGATATAAGAGGATAGCCAGCTCTCCATTTCTGTGACAGTGAAATTCACTGGAACCATCAAATTTGCATTGTGCCTCCCTCCATTTACCTTCTGTCCCCAATTTGTGAGATTAATGAAAGTGTTAAAGCAAAAGTGATGTAACTCAAGGGGTAAGGAGACACGCCTTGGACTGAGAACAGTTCTTTGTTGGCTGAAGTAGCTGAGCTGTATACCACCAGAAGCACCCATAACAGCTCAGTGGTTGGGAGGGAATTTGTTAGTGTAGAAATCTGTTTTAGTAGGTTGACATTTGCTCAGTCTTGTACAGAAGTACTTGAACCCCTTGGTTCCTTCAAGCTTCCCGATGCTCTGTGACACAGACAGCAGTAGTTACTATTTCCCTCTCTCCATTATTGCTAATGAGGAAATGAGGAAATTGACACTTTAGTATGGAATTGACTTCCCCAGAGTCACCCTACATATCAGTAGCAGGTCAAGGTCTAGAACCAGAGCACTTTCCATTAGAGCTTAGCCCACAAATAGAGAAGCAGGCTGGCTTTGGTCTGGCCTTGGATTGTGACCCTGATAGCCTGTGACCCTAGAGAGCAGGAGGAGAAAGCATTCTTGCTTGGCAGTGAGCAGGTTTGGGTAGTTCCAGCAAGGACTGAAGGGAAGCTGCAGGCTCTAGCTCACCTGCCTTAGCCACATAAAACTGCACCTTGGGAGTGGTGTTAAGGTGAAGAAACCCAGGGTGACCCATCTGTCCCAGTTTGGGTTCTCTGAACTCGTCAGGCAAGGAGTAAGGCAAAATAGCTGAGGGCTTCTTGTGTAGATGCTGAGTATTGCTTGAAGAAAGGCTAGCACAACTGGCTTGGTTGCATATTTTCTAAAATTTGAGAACAGAAGTAGCTTACTTTGTGTAGTACTTAATGTTGGACTTCATTCCAGTTGGGTCGTTTGAACCTTGTTATATTCGTGAAGGGGCCTGGGTGGAAGGAATGTTTTATGACTTCAGAAGTATGGAAACTGAAACTGTGGGGAGGGGGTGTTAGTATGTTGGTAAGTGGTCCACTCAGAATTCAACCCAGGTCTTTGATACCCAATCAAGATGTTTCTCCATCAGGACATCTTGCTCCTATAACTCAGGTCCTTGTATCAAAATGCAGGTGCTCCACTCTACCCTCAGAAAGGATACCTGTAACTGTTGGGCCATGCTCTACTGAGAAGAGGCCCAGCTTTGGGCTTTTGGTGGGTATCCCATGCCTAAGTTCTGCTAGTGGAACAGCTTTTATTGAGGCTCTAGCTTTAATGCCTAAAAGTGCCTCAGCCAGCACCTCTTCCCATTTTCACCAGAAAGTTGGGGCTGCTTTCAGGATTTGGGGAATACTGCAAATTGTTAGCTGTGGAGCAGTAGATGGCACCTAAGTGGGTAAGAGACATTGAGATTGGCAGGAAGGGATTGGACTCAGAAGTATCTTTTGTACAAGGGCTAGAGGCAGAGACAAGGATGGAGAAATCTGTAGTGTGTTGGGTGGCCTGGAGGCTGCAGAGGACATTGAATCGAGTGAACTGCATCTGCTGGGAAGGGGAGGGAAGGGCAAGGCCAGCTGGCAAACTCCACCCCAGGCTGTCCTCTGTAGTCTGGCTGAGTCATACACCTGCCTGCAAGGAGGGAAGGCGGGGAGAGGGGAAGAAAAACCAGCTGCTTTTACTTCCTCCTTCTTTCACAGCCCCACCCCTGCCCAGTCTCTGCCCTTCAGGGCATTTTGCAAATAAAGAGGAAGCTTCAGCTGTGGGGGCTACCAAAGCTCTTGGGAGTCACTCCTCCTGGGCTTGTAATTAGTTCAAGATTGAAGGCTGAGTCTTAGACATGCCCTGGCATTTGCTCTTACTAATTCCTACCTCCTCCAAAGCACTGGTAGTCACATACAAGAGACAGAGGGGTTTCTGAAATGATCTAAACATCTTCATTTTACAAGGAACCACAAACCTAGAGGAAATGGTTTTCTAAAGCCACCTTGTGAGTGGGAAGTGATTCTGCCCAGGCATCTGACACCCACTTAAGGCCCAACTTAAGTGGGACAAAATCCAGGCACCAACGCTATTTGGCTAGTGGTTTTTGTTTTTTTAATGATTCTGGGGATTGAACCCAGGGCCTTCACAATGAGCTATATTTTGAACTTGTGGTCATCTGCTTCAGCCTTCCAGAGTGCTAAAGTTATGGGCATTTACCACCAAGCCCCTAGGTCTAATGGTATTAATAGGAGGCCACACTGATTTTTTTCCTGGGCAATAAATTAACATCCTTCTCTTAATTGAGAAATAGGCTGTGGAGAAAAGGAAGGGATTGTCTCAGGGTCAGAAGAACACTGGCTGCCAAAAGAGTTTCAAAAGTCATTGGGCTCCTAATTACCTAAGAACCCATGGTTATTTCATGGAAAGATTTGGGGGCTTGGATGGCAAAGGAGCAGATGGGGAAAGTGGTTGGGAGGATTTCCTCTGTGGCATTTGGAAATACCTGACAAGGGACCGAACATGAGGCAGTTCACTGCCGAATCATGTGCTGAAGATGAGGCAGAAGGGCCTCTAGGATGGCAGTGCGTGGAGTTCACCAGTTAGTAGGAGGAGAAAGAGTGGGTGTTGACTGAATGAAGACTCTGGGAAGCACCTTATAGGGTGCTGGTATAACTCCATCCTTCTAAAGAGGAGGAAGCCAGGGCCCAAGACAGTGGTGTGATCTAGTCAGTAAGAACCACAGCCTGGCTCTCTCCTAGCTCCTAGCAAGGGTTCTTCCCTTTGAGTTCAGAGTATACTTCAGAGCCTTAACTTTGGGCAGTTCTGATTTGTTTTGACCCTGTGGTTTTTAGAAGATAGTTTAATTTGTGGTACAAATGTTTATTTGAGGGTTTAGCCAATAGGTGGGATTTGTTTTATGCCTTTTGTAAATATTTCTATCAGGTTCTCTACAATAATATTTCATTTTTCTCTTTCAATTCTCTTGCTCTGATGTGCTGGTCCCTAGCACCTGATGGCACATTTGCCTGCACCTTACTCTTTTGTCTCTAAGTTAAAGGATGATTATAGTCAGTGTGGTGAAATGGAACTGGGTTGCCCGCTTGCTAAGGCTTTTTGTGCTCAGAGGCTCAGATGTATGATCCCATAAAACAGGAATGAACTGACGCTGAGGTGGAGACTCTGCTTTCCTTAGCGTTGTTTTACATTTATGATTTCAAGTCTAAATGTAGCTACCCAAATCACAATGCAGAGGATGACAGAGTGCATGGGAAGTTGTCTGGGCCTGCCTGGGCTTACTCATGCATGAGTCATGTATGTGTATTCTCAGAGCTGGAAAAGCCCTTAGAGATCTTTCTGCCCAGTCCTCAACTTGTTTGTGAAAGAAATGAAGTCAAATGAAATGGTAGCACAGCCTTTTCAGTTTTTAGCTGCAACTACTGAAATGGTGCTTGCCTGAATCTGGATGGTTTAAGTCAAAAGAGAACATTGTCACAATCCAGCTTCCAAAGAGTACCATCTATTGGTTGGGTTGGAGTCGGTGTGACCTCTGTTCTCAAGCTGTTCTTTTGGGTGTTGTATTGCCTAACAAAGGCTGATGATGATCCTGCATCATTACTGCTCTTTTGCTCAGATCAGGTTACTTGCCACCTGCCCCTTCCTTGCCTCACTTCTAATCATCTCCCCAAGTACTGTCGACAGGTAGTTTTAGGAGATGGTTGTGTCATGAGCATGTCTAAGGCTGGGTCTGAAAGATCAGAACAGTAACTTCTGAGTGTGGGTTAGTCTAGACCAGTGGTTTCTAAATGATACCTGGATACCAAACTACATGAGGGTATCCTGAGATCCTCATCACAAATGGCAGGTTGTCTACTGCGTCAGAGTCTCAGAGATGTTTTAACAAACTTTCTAGGTGATTCTGGTGCATAGTTAGGTTTAGGATGTTTATTGAGACTTATCTTTGTTTGGCTGAAGCACTTTTAAATAGATCCCAGACACCAAAGGATATCCTTATTAGATCAGTACAACCTTTATAATATGAAAAACACTTCCCATCTGTGGTTTTATTGAATACTCATGATAGGACAGGCATAATTATCCCAGCTCAGATGGAAGTGAGCCCTAATGAGCTCACAGTCTAAGGTCACAGTTAATAAGTGACAGAGATCCAAAGCCCTCTATTTCACAGATCTGACATTTAAACCTAGGCCCTAATTCAGGGGCAGGACTTGACCTTTCACTTTTGGCTTCACTTCCTGTGTGTTAGAGATTTGTCCTGGCTTCTCTGCTCTCGGAGCAGAGATCTCTTGAGGGTGCAGTCCCAATCAGTATTAACACTGGGTATCATTTTCATTCCTTATGCCCCAGAAAGGCAGCAGGTGCGGGGTGGCATTCCTTGCCAGCACAACAACAGGAGGCCTCTGGGGCAGGTAGATTGACTTTATTTCAGATTTTATAATCAATTTAACTTGTACTAATTGGTTAGATAATGGCACTCTACATTTCCAAAGACATTTACTTGGCATCTATTAAAAAAAATACCCACAAGCATTTGCTAGGCAGGTGCAACTGAAATTGGAAGATGAATTCATGATCATGATGGCTCCTTCTGGGCAGAGCTTACCCAGCAGCCCCGGTCCTGTGGTCCTTTTTTTTTTTTTTTTTTTTTTTTTT